>NC_062535.1:9886897-10196897 GCF_022655615.1 Tachysurus fulvidraco | reverse complement strand
CAACATCAACATAATTTAACTGTCAGGACATGAAATTATTAAAAAACAAACAAACAAACAAACAAAAAAAACACATTTATTTTATTCTTCAGGAAAATGTTCCAATATTATATATCTGTGAGAGGCAAAAGTATGTGAACCTTTAGGCTTAGAACTTAATTAAAATGATTATTTTATTTAAACGTATATAAATAAATTAATTAATCATTAATATATTAATATATAATAAATGTGATTTTTTTTTTTTAATATTTGCCTTCACATTCATACGGAATATATATCCAAAATATTTCTCCATACTACGAGCAAATAAAGCAAGATTTGGCTTTATCCAATCTTCTTTATATATTTATTCACACAGGCAGTATAAGCCCAGTATTAAATGTCTTATCTTTTCTAAGAAACCTGCCACCATGCTGCGAACGCTCCCAACACTGTTCCTCAGACTGAATCAATCACGAGCTGATCAACACCATCTTAGGCCCATTTACACATTACAGCTAATTTGCACATTGATAGAGTGAAGATGTTTTCTGCTGATATAAGCAAATTCATTCTTGAATGGGCTTTTTATGACAGTGTGAGTGCAATCGATTGCTCTGATTACATTTGGAAAAAAAAAAAGTTGTTCCTGTAAATTGCAGTGGTAATGAAACCTTCTTTTCAAGCTTTCTTCCACTGTGCACTGTGCACTGTGGGAACAAATGCTTTGAACATTTCTAACATGGAGTGACCCATACAGTACTTCAGTAACCAGGATGAATTCTTGTCATGTTATAGCAAAAGTACCAAAAAAGGTAGGCTGTGTCCCAATGCACTATGCACTTTATAGTATATATAGTATGACTATAGTAGTAGTTCTTTACTTACTGGAAGTATAAGTCATTTCCAAGTTTATGGCAATTGACATCAAGCGCATGTACGTAATGTGACATCACTAGCTTTAGCAGAATATGGTTGTTTTTTTAAACGTTAAAAACCATACAACCATACAACATGGGCTAATGTAGAAGACATTTGTAAGATGTTTTGTCATCGGTCGTCTTGAAAAGGTTTTAGTCATTCAACATCAGTGTCCAAATGAAGTGTCCAAAATGAAGTGTCCAAAATTTTCAATATGAACAATTCTCACACTATTTAGACTACAAAATGGTGTAGAATATTGCATATGAATGTGATTTGGGATGCACCTATAGACATAAAACATAATAGTGCAAACATCTGCTTATGGATCTACTTTTTTGCTTCCTCCGAAGGGACAGTCTAACGATCCCTTCATAGTTACATTTATTATGTATACATTTAACCTTTAGTCACACCAGTTTTCTGTACAATCTGATAAGATACAGTACAATTGAAAACCTAAAACATTTAATTGAATCAGCTGAATGTACACGAAACTAAACATTGTGTGTAGGTTCAGTTACACTTCTACTAATGGTTAGTGTTTACTTTTATCCCTAGCAGCATGTGACAAATTATGATGTCACCTCATGACCTCAGGAGAAAAAAAAAAGATTTGAAAAAACAAACAAACAAACAAACAAACAAACAAACAAACAAACAAACAGACAGACAGACAAACAAACAAACAAACAAACAAACAAACAAACAAAAAAAACAACGAATTGATGTGTTTTGGTTTAAATTAGTCCAAATCAGACTGATGTAAAGGCAGCTCTCAGTGTTTTGCTGTTTAGGTTGGCTAATGTAAAAAAAACCTAGTTGGTAAGTAACTGAATATTAACATACTGTAGCTATTTATTTGTTTTTTACCACAGCTGTCTAAACTCCTGAAATGCTTAAAATGTTGAGACAAGGGACTAAAAAAAAAAAAATTAAAAGTGTGTAATACATGAGCGGGATCAAAAGTCTAACCATAAAGGGTAAATTTAAATGATCTAACTCACTTAGACATTTTAATATCCTAATTCTCTCTAATAAAGACTTACTGACATCATACACTGCAAGTTTAGTCCGTTTTTTTTTTCTTTGTTCTTTTTTTTTTTGTAATGGATAGCAATGTTAATTTCAGGCACGGTTTTGATTTGCTTCCTTGAACCAGTGGCATTTGTAAGGAATGATGGATGAAGCTTCAGCTAACTTCTCATTGTAATCAGGGCTTTCCATCGTGATGCATGTTGTCATTTTAATCAGAGTTGCCATAAGTGATTGATGCGACAGGCTGTGGCAGTTAGACCAGCAATGGGATTGGTTCGGAAGAGGAGAAGTGGGTGGAGATGTTGGCAGAGCAGGAGGACAAGGGATGGCTATTTTGCATAACACAAAAGCGAGAGAGAGAGAGAGAGAGAGAGAGAGAGAGAGAGAGAGAGAGAGAGAGAGAGAGAGAGAGAGAGAGAGAGATTGATTAAGCAGGTCTATTATAATGAGAGCGAGTGGCATTTGTATCCATTCTTCTACCTTTTTCGATCTTGTATTTATTTATTTTTTTTTTGCTTAATTTACAAAATGCTGATGTGGATAGAAGCTGTATTGTTACAAAAGACTTAATTGGTCAAGTAAAATTGTATTTATTCTTCAGACTTTCACAATCTGCAAGCCTGATAAAGGCTACTTCATTCAACTACTAACTAAAGTACAATGGAATGAACTCTTATCTGTAACAAAATAGAGTTCTGGATAATAAATGAGTTTACAGAACACCATCAAGATCAAGATAAGCAATTAGCTGATGTCTTTAGAGTGGCCACAAAGCACAAAAAAAAAAAAAAAACCCAACACAACAACAATAGAACCCATTTGCTTGTACTTGTCAGGTATTTCTA
This sequence comes from Tachysurus fulvidraco, assembly GCF_022655615.1. NCBI lineage: Eukaryota > Metazoa > Chordata > Actinopteri > Siluriformes > Bagridae > Tachysurus > Tachysurus fulvidraco. Next base: position 10,194,111 of record NC_062535.1, on the reverse strand, counting down.
TAGTTGCAATGAGACCTGTAAGTGAAATATAATTGTATGTCATTACACAAATGTCACTGCAATAAGCTGGAAGAGATGATGTTATCTGATAGGATACTTATTGCTTACATTTACATTGTTGTTCACCAGGTTACTGGTGAAATAACCTCACTGATGGTGATAAAAATTGCATGAATATGCAACACAACAATCTCAGGTCTTCATTTTGCATTTTGTTGTGATCATGAAAATAAGGATCTCTCTCTCTCTCTCTCTCTCTCTCTCTCTCTCTCTCTCTCTCTCTCTCTCTCTCTCTCTCTCTCTCTCTCTCTCTCTCTCTCTCTCTCTCTCTCTCTCTTACTCCCTCCTATCCTTCTCTGTCCCTCCTTATTTCAGCGATTGCTTTATTGCCATGAATACAGTGCAAAGAAAATCGATAGTACGATAACAGCAATAATAAAGATAATGAGAGCAATGAAACGGTCATAATAGCCCTTTCTTTTTTGTTTCTCAGTATCATTATCATCCCTACTGTATGACACACACACACACAAAACCTCATTTAGGATGATGATGTAAGGTAGGAGTTGAGTGATTAATCTCGTTATCGCATGCAGGTATTTTACAGCCTGTCTGCAGGTCTTCAGTGTCCCTCAGGCGATGACATGCATCTCCCTGTAGGTCTCTTTTGGGGTAATGATACTTTTTCACCTACGGAGATGTGACATTTTTCCAAACAGATGGCTGCAGGGCATTTCTTGTCTTTTTTTGGTTTCAGTCTTAAGGTCTCTGATTCAACCTCCCTATATATGCATGATATCTGGTGAATGCTTCCACCTTTTGTCATGGGGAGATAGTGGACAGGCACTTACTATACACCCAGGTCAATAATTTGTTTATGTAGGACGATATGTTGTTCCCTTTCTGTTCTATAGAGGTTACATAACCAGCCTAAATGTCTTGCATGTCTTGTGGCGTTGTGAAAGTGGAATAAGCTGCATTGCTTTATTATACATTTGCAATTGGAGTTTTTTTAGATTTGGTTTTAGATATGTTATGAGCCGATCCTATGACTGTCAACTGTTAAATCTACTGCATGGGCAAGCAAATATCAAATTATGTTAGTTAGTTTGAAAAAAAACCCCAAAACAACAACAACAAAGTTGTAGCATTACAATTGCATTCTCATCTCTAGTCAAATCTAGATTATTATTGACCTTCAATATTACAAAGCCATGGGGGATCCTACACATTTTGTATGGGTATCATAATAGGTATCAAATAGGTATCATAGTCTTTTGCACATTTTTAAGATGATGTCTGTTTGCAAGAATGTTCTACAGTTTCTTCTACACAGAGAATTCTGCTCTTGTGCTAATGCTACAAACATTAAAACCTACAGTTATACAGTGAAGGTTTTAGCAGTAAACCCACTGTAATAACTTTTCTGGCAATAAGTTAAAGTAAGATTTGTATGAATGATTTTTATTAAGATAAACATAAACAGACCAGCAGGAAAATTTATATTTCAATTATAAAAGAATTAAAATCTCAAATTGAGAGATAGTAGCATACACCACAAACTATATTTAGTAGTATCATTATTGTTATATTTTGCTGCTGATCAGTATATTTATATATAATGCAAATACAATTTCCAGGCATTACTAATTTTGCTTTGCTGCTTTGCTTTGTTACTCAAATGCTGTTAATAATAAAATCAAAATATATGGATATATCGAGTCGCCACTTTGTTGTGTCCAACATTTTAAACATGTTGCTAGTTTATCCTTAGACTTTTTTGAACATGCTGTAATATATAAAGATATAAAAGAACATTACATGCTTTAGTGCATGTCGATGCGAGCATGTCTCGAGCATGGATGTAAAGTTTTATTGTGTTTCTGGTGCCGTTGAAACGTGATTAGTTAGATTTTCATCTACAATTAATTTGAGACTGAAATTCTACACTATACTAGTTTTTATCAGCTCAATAAAATGTATAGTTCAGCTAACTTTAGACCCTGACTTGGTGCAACCTGCTGTTGTTTTCTATCTGTTCTTCCTTTAAATTTCCAGAGCTTAGATCTCATTGGGCCATGTTCAAATGTAAAGTGTGCAGTTACATGCCAAATGTTATAGGATTTACAACAGACATGATTTCTGACATGTTTCCCTGAGCAGAAAACATGTTACTAGAAGCTCAAGGGCAGTCTTTGAGGCAATCAATACATGCTTATGTGAAACATATTCTTTGTACAACACTTTTTTTTATTATTGCTTTGATATCACATCATGTTGCTGTATATAAGCTGTATTGGTTTCCATTTCACACATTTCAGGCTTAATGGCAAGTGCTGAAGGAGTTAGACTAGACTCATACACACTGTATCTTGGACAGTGTCCTTGTGTAACATGAAAGCCACTTATATACAAAATTAAGCACCTTCTTAGTACAAGATTGAAGAACTTTTCTCATTCGGCTGTTGATATGTCTTTGTATGTCCATCCATCCATCCATTTTCTACTGCTTATCCGGGGCCGGGTTGCGGGGGCAGCAGTCTAAGCAGGGACACCTAGACTTCCCTCTCCCCAGACACTTCCTCCAGCTCTTCCGGGGGAATACCGAGGCGTTCCCAGGCCAGCGGAGAGACATAGTCCCTCCAGCGTGTCCTAGGTCTTCCCCGGCCCTCCTCCCGGTTTGGCATGCCCGGAACACCTGCACAGGGAGGCGTCCAGGAGGCATCCGAGACAGATGCCCGAGCCACCTCAGCTGACCCCTCTCAATGTGGAGGAGCAGTATCTCTACTCTGAGCTCCTCCCGAGTGACTGAGCTCCTCACCCTATCTCTAAGGGTGCGCCCAGCCACCCTGCAGAGGAAACTCATTTCGGCCGACTGTATCCGGGATCTTTTCCTTTCGGTCATGACCCAAAGCTCATGACCATAGGTGAGGGTAGGAATGTAGATCGACTGGTAAATAGAGAGCTTTGCCTTGCGGCTCAGCTCATTCTTCACCACAACAGATCGGTATATCGACCGCATCACTGCAGAAGATACACCGATCCGCCTGTCGATCTCCCGCTCCATCCTTCCCTCACTCGTGAACAGGACCCCAAGATACTTAAACTTCTCCACTTGAGACCTGAAGGGGGCAAGCCACCCTTTTCCGGCTGAGAACCATGGCCTCGGACTTGGAGGTGCTGATTCTCATCCCCGCCGCTTCACACTCGGCTGCAAACCATCCCAGTGCATGCTGAAGGTCCTGATTTGAAGACGCCAACAAGACAACATCATCTGCAAAAAGCAGAGACGGAATCCTGTGGTCCCCAAACCGGACTCCCTCCGGCCCCTGACTGCGCCTAGAAATCCTGTCCATATAAATAATGAACAAGACCGGTGACAAAGGGCAGCCCTGCCGGAGTCCAACATGCACCGGGAACAAGTCTGACTTACTGCCGGAAATGCAAACCAAACTCCTGCTCCGGTCTTATAGGGACCGGACAGCCCTTAGCAGAGGGCCCCGAACCCCAAACTCCCAGAGCACCCCCCACAGGTCACCACGAGGGACACAAATGCCTTCTCCAGATCCACAAAACACATGTGGACTGGTTGGGCAAACTCCCATGAAACCTCCAGCAACCTGGTGAGGGTATAGAGATGGTCCAGTGTTCCACGACCAGGACGAAACCCGCATTGTTCCTCCTGAATCCAAGGTTCGACTATCGGCCGAATTCTCCTCTCCAGTACCCTGGCATAGACTTTTCCGGGGAGGCCGAGGAGTGTGATCCCCCTGTAGTTGGAACACACCCTCCGGTCCCCCTTCTTAAACAGAGGGACCACCACCCCAGTCTGCCAGTCCAGAGGCACTGTCCACAACCTGTCTAAGCGATGTTGCAGAGGCGTGTCAACCAAGACAGCCCCACAACATCCAGAGACTTAAGGTACTCAGGGCGGATCTCATCCACCCCCGGTGCCTTGCCACCGAGGAGCTACTACCTCAGTGACCTCAGCTTGGGGGATCGATGAGTCCACAACCAAGCCCTCCACCTCTGCTTCCTCAATGGAAGACATGTTGGTGGGGTTGAGGAGATCCTCGAAGTACTCCTTCCACCGTCCGAGGATGTCACCAGTCGAAGTCAGCAGATTCCCACTCCCACTGTAAACAGTGTGAGCAGGGCACTGCTTCCCCCTCCTGAGGCGCCGGACGGTTTGCCAGAATTTCTTCGAGGCCAACCGATAGTCCTTCTCCATGGCCTCACCGAACTCCTCCCAGACCCGAGTTTTTGCCTCTGCAACCACCCGGGCTGAAGCTCGCTTGGCCCTCCGGTAACTATCAGCTGCCTCCCGAGTCCCCCGAGCCAACCAGGCTCGATAGGACTCCTTCTTCAGCTTGACAGCATCCCTTACTTCCGGGGTCCACCACCGGGCTCGGGGATTGCCGCCACGACAGGCACCGAAGACCTTACGGCCACAGCTCCGTGCGGCTGCATCGACAATGGAGGTGGAGAACATGGTCCACTCGGACTCAATGTCTCCAGCCTCCCTTGGGATCTGGTTGAAGCTCTGCCGGAGGTGAGAGTTGAAGATCTCTCTGACAGGAGACTCTGCCAAACGTTCCCAGCGGACCCTCACAGTACGTTTGGGTCTGCCAAGTCTGTCCAACTTCCTCTCCTGCCATCGGACCCAACTCACCACCAGGTAGTGATCAGTTGACAGCTCCGCCCCTCTCTTTACCCGAGTGTCCAAGACATACGGCCGGAGGTCAGATGAAACAACCACAAAGTCGATCATCGACTTCCGACCTAGGGTGTCCTGGTGTCTTTGTATGTACTTGGATGAATTTAGTATAATGTATTCACACTTTCTATGCCATTATGGAGAAAAATGTAAAGCTAAATGTACCCTTATCAACACAATGATTAACAATTTTTTCTTCTTCTCAGAAATGGAGATGAAGCAAAAACAGACAGACAGTTACAAGAAGAAAATGGACGAACTGATCAGAGAGAAAGACATGTTGAATAAGGTAGGTGTGTGAGTGAGTGATAGAAAAGAATGAATGTCACCCTCACTTGAGCAGACATAGGTGTGTCGATAAGATTTACCATATGAAAGTTTAATTATATGGTAATTGAATATTAAATAATACATTTATGTTATTTATTTCTGTGTGGTGGCACTGAGGGTATGGTTGCCTCCTCACAGCTTCATATGTTCTCACCATATGGGCTCCTCTGGGTTCTTAAGATTCCTCCCACCTCAACAAAAAATGTGTGTGTGTGCATAGAGCCATAACAATAGATTTTTTTTTTTTTTAAAAGAAACTGATAGTATTGCATACTCCATGCAGCTGGTTTGCTTTACCTAGTAATGCACTGTATTGATGTGTTGTAAAGGGCAACAAAAAATCATAACGTTAGTGTTCCATTACAGATCTACTACAAACCCAACCATAGTTTTCTGCATCTGACGTATGTCATGCCTTCAGATACAGAACAAGGCAGTAAACGCTTAAATACAATTAACACTTAGACTGGATCAGGAAACCAATATAATCCGAGTATGAGCTGCTGTCCGTTATTATATATTATATATTATATATTATATAAAAATGCACACGTATTTGTTTTGTATTATGTTTCTTTGGTTATATTATTCATGTCACAAACCAATCATATTGTAATATTCTTTGTCAGAAAAAAATCTTGTGAATTCTTTTATTGTGAAGGCTTTTGGTCAATAGAAATATGATTAGCTAATCATTTATTTATGCAATTTCTATTTTTTTGCTTGTTTGTTTCTTAAAAATTGAAGAATGCATTTTTCTTTACTTTTACCTCATTTCTCAGTGTCATGCATATATATTCTCAAGACTAATAACAGACAGCTTTGATCTCAGTGGTATAACTCCTATATACTCCTAATTTGTTAATGATTAAAATGGAAAATGAACTTATAACATAAAAATATGTAACATGCATGAAAAAAAGTAATTAATTATTAAGGTTTAAATTAATAATAGATTAATAATAAACTAATTTAGTCTAGTGTGTTGTTTTTATCACATGATTTGCATTGCTTGTTGTTTGCTGTTGAAGTTAGCAGGAAAAGACCAGATTAATACAAACTATTAATTTTGTATGTATAAACATATGCACATACAAATATACAAAATAGGTCACTACACTAAAACACTGCACTATACTGAATACTACAACATAAAAAAGGCACGAAGAAATACTGCAACATCTAATGTTCTAGTACATCCATTATAGTATTATTATTAGTATATTAATTAAAGAAATAACCAAATCAAACAACACATCTAACACTGCTGATGTGTGTAAGCAGATATCATACTGCAGCACACTCAGAAACAATAATATCAAGTTATCACATTGTGGATTCTTTATACTCTTCCACCCCAGAGCTGCAATTTGCTCTATTAACATAGTTATGATAATGAAGTGCAATTCACTATCGAGTAGCTTCCTGTGCCGCTGATCTCCAGAATATTGCGATATTATTGTGGATATGGAGATGAGTGGCCATTCATATTTAATTGGATTGGAAATACGCAGCTGTCTCCCACAAGCAGACACATACAGTATACGCATAATGTCATGCAGACTAGACTCCTGAAATTGCCTATACATTTTAGTCAACCTCCCTTCATCTACTTTGCACTAATGCCTCAGAGATGAAAATGTATATTTTATTTCATCCAAGTAGTTGATCTTTTGAAATGACACATTTGACTAAATGAATGCTTTTTAAAGCATCTTTCATCTAGACATGTGTGTGTTCAGCTAGGCTTGTGTTTGTTTGTGTGTGTGTTTAGAAATTGATCAAGGCGGTAGATGCCACCGGGAAGCAGATAAACTTGGTGATGCTGCATGAGCAGACGAAGATGACGCTGGAACAGGAAATTCTGAATCACAGAGATGAGGCACAGAAACAGCGCAAGATAATTTTTCAGCTGGAAAAGGAGCGTGATCGCTACATCAACGAAGCTAGTGAGCTCACACAGAAGGTGACTGTCTAACACACACTCACACATTTTCATATAGACACAGGGTTTAACACAGTCACACTTTCATATACTGTAAACATCACCATAGTTTAGTCTGGTCCCAAACCCTGCCTTAATCGCTCAGTCACTGCTTAGCAACTGTTTCCTTTGACCACGATATCAGTCAAGCTTTCTTCCCATTATCAGACATTTTTAATTAAAGCTGACACCCATAATCATGTTGGCAAACGGAGGCTTTTCCCCTACCAACAGCCAAACACGGTTATCAAAACATCATCATTCAAAGATATATAGTTTTGACTAAAAATCTTTTGACTAAATGTTGTGTCATGAGCTAGATGGCTAACTGGTATGTGAAATCAGCTAGTTTGACTAAGTGCTGTGCTAAATGAGCTAGTTTTTATTATACCATGTGTTAAGTAAGCTAATTTGACATGTATAAAAAATGAACCCTGACTGTGGACTGATTGGTGACTAAGAACTGTATTAAATGAGCTACTTTGAATAATTGATATGTGTTAAATGAACTAGCTTGACTAAAACCAGCACTTGATGGATTGTTAAGTTAAGGCTAATGTACAGATTATAGCTGACCTATCAAATAGACCAAGCAACCTACATTACTGCTATTATTACAACATTTGAATAGAATGCCTTGAGATCAACATTAAGGCAAACCTTTAAAATTTAATACAAATGTTAGAAAATACAAAAATATGACTAAAATTAAAATAGTGTTGTTTTAAATAGAGATTAAAGAAAACCATTATTAGTATTTCATACAGTTCTGCCATGTGAGAATATGACTGAAGACTACATTCTCTTGCTGGACATTGTCTTATACCACAGACATAAAGGTCATGAGAGCTGTATAATGAATCCCAGACAGGCATGATAACTTACTATAACAGATTATACTGGCATTATAAAGTTCTAATAAGTGAAGGTAGGTATGCTAATGAATGGTAAGCAGCTCACACCTCAACATGACTGCCCAGGGACACATTTGTCAGTGTTACAGTTTTACAGTTAATATTACCTTTTTTTATTGGATCATCTTTACAAGCCCTGAATGGTAAAATAATTATAAACTTTATGTAATAAAAAAATAGGGGGAAAATGTTGAATAGTATGTATACAGTACACACACCACAGTATATTTGCATCAACCATGGAAAAAAGTAAATTAAAGCCATGCTGAGAAATCCAGCTACTGGTCAACTTGGTGGACCAGCAATTGGATGTAGAGAGAAATGTTTCAAGTATTACAAATTTAATCAGGTCAGAACTATTAAAACAATAAGTTTAGTGACCTTAACAACAAAACTTTACTTGCTGTGCAAACTCAAATCTTTTTTTGAGGCAGTGTGTGTGTGTGTGTGTGTGTGTGTGTGTGTGTGTGTGTGTGTGTGTGTGTGTGTGTGTGTGTGTGAGAGAGAGAGAGAGAGAGAGAGAGAGAGAGAGAGAGTCAGAGACAGAGACAGAGAGAGGATTTCTATTCTGCCTCTTCCTATAGTCTGGCAAATTTAATTATTATGGCCCGTCTAACTGGACCACCACAGATAGAGCAACTTTAAGAACTAACGACATGAAAATTAAACTATTTATCATTTATCATATGTGTTCAGATGAGTAGTCTGGATGGAGTCAATAAGATAAAGTCATGCCATACAGATAGTTATGATAAAGTAAATCAGAAAAGAGCTAGATGTGCAATTGTGGTGGTCCAAAGAGTTAATTGCACCAAATGGTAACGAAAATGCCATTACAACAAGCATTATGAGAGCATATACTGTACAATGATTTATATTATATAAAAATTCAAGATTAGAATTAGATTAGAATTATATTTAAATGTGTTTGTATTTATCTCCAATGAACAATCCTGATTTAAATGAGGTGACTGTAGTGAGAAACAACTCCCTTAGATGGAAGAGGAAGAGAACTTGAGAGGAACCAAACTCAAAGGGAACCTCATCCTCATTTGAGCGACATTTACATTTACATTTACAGCATTTGGCAGATGCCATTATCCAGAGCGACTTACATTAGTGCTGAAATCTCTAACATTGAATACATTAATGCTGGCTCACTAGGTTACATACTTAAGATACCATGAGTTTAAAACATTTGTTCAAAGTTACAATGAAAAAGTTTTTTTTTTTTTTTTTAAATGCAAAAGATAGGGAAAGAAGTGCTAGTTACAGCTAAACTACGACACTGGAGAGTGTGATTATAACCTGTTATGAACACTGGAGAGTGTTATTATGAATAATGTCCTTGCTACAGTCAGATACATTCTGACAATTGTGTATTGATTAGGAGGTTGTTTTCCTCAAAGACCACATGGAGTTGGCATCTTCTGTGTGATTAACCTCTTGACTTTTTTTTTTTTTTTTATGGTCAGCCTCACCAAACAAAATATACTCTAACAAAGGCTGTTGTACAGTACACTTCTCTGAACTTGCAAAATATTATAGTTATAGCCTGGATAAAAGCAGATAATTGAGAAGATATGTTACTTCCTGCATAGACAACATCTTAAGGGTAACACATTGAATCCCTTCTGCTCCTCAGCTCTTCTACAGGGAGTCTGCTAACCTTTTAGCTTGCTAATTTGCCATAGAACACCCAAGGGCTTATAGAAACAAGCCTGAAGTGTTGTAAAACCATTTCTTTTAGCTAATGAGAATGCCTCAGTTCCAGCTTTCTTCCTTCTGAATCAAGCTTTTAAAGATGTAGGCATTCCCCATTACCCAGAGAGAGCTCGAAAAATGGCTTTGCAGGAAGCAGTGATAGTCAATAAGTCAGAAACACTCCCATACTGTACATGTGAGTAACATGCTTGATCAGTGAGCAACCCGATGACTTGCTATGGAATTCATCTAGAAATCTATGAGGCTAAAAAGTAGTATCTTATTTTGTTGATAGGCAATAAAGTAATTACAAATAATTAGAAGTTACAGCAATAGCAATTTTTGAATAACATTTCTTCTCACTTGGTCTTGCTTCAGGAACCATATTCGCAACAGCTAAATAATGACCCAACATTTTGAGCTTTCTTCTTTATTTCAAAGAGTGATGTTACAAGGCTCCATGCCGCCATTAACTAACTAATCATTCTTGTGGAAACAGCAATTCCATAATAACTCATGCATTTTATAAACTGTTGTTTGTTTGTGTGTGCTTGTTTTTATTAGGCCATGTTTATTTTGACTGGAAGCTAAATGTTTAGGCTACAGATGCCAGTTATCAGACACAAGGTGTAAACAAGAACCACCAGCTGCATTTACAAATGATAAAGGGGAAAAAATGACTTACTTACATGACTTTCTGTATAGTGGCTAGCAAATAATGATGTGAACTAAGAATGAGTTAGCTACTTGCTTACTTAGCTGCTTACATTTTTTCTCAGTTCCAACAACGTGCCCAATGTAAGTTGTGTGAACAGGTACAAAGCATAAGATTAGCGTTTTTATGAAATCAAATATATACTGATTCTGATTTATTTGATTTATTCACTGTATCTGAGTTATTTGATAGAAATTAAAATTTTTGAAAAAAAAATATATATATATATCAAAAATTTTAATTAAAAATAGAAATAAAAATAGAAATTAAAATAAAAAAAATATATATATATATATTTTTTTTCAAAAAATTTAATTTCTATCAAATAAATCAGAATCAGTGATTTTACTGCATGCACATTTTATCCCTTAACAGAGATGTTAGTGTAGTTAGGTGGCAGATACATTAGAGGTTAGATTGGGTGAGAAGTGTTGCTTTCAAACGAACAAACTTCTACTTGGAGTGGAATGACAGTGAATAGAGATTTTTAGCATTTGGCGCTAATATGACAGTTAAATGATGATAACTCTTTTATGGGTAGAGGATCAATTGTGTTTGAATGACTGTAATATGTAATAATGGCTATTATTCAGTTGGGATTTTGAGGCTTGACTGTACCACAGACATAGCTGGGACATATTAAACATTGATTTTTTTATTCTTTTGATGTAACTGACTTCACACACACACACACACACACACACACACACACACACACACACACACACACACACACACACACACACACACACACACACACACACACACACACACACACACACACACACATTCTTTCTCTCTCTCTCTCTCTTTTATTGCTCACTCTAGTTGCAGGATATTATTTTAAAAGAAGACAAACTTTGATTTGTATTAGCTGTTTAGTACATCTTTAGTACACAAGAGAAAACATTTATGCTAGAAGCCTCATTATGTTCTAATTCGAAATCTAAACCATACTGTTTTCCGTTATAAGATTATTATTATTATTATTATTATTATTATTATTATTATTATTATTATTATTATTATTATTATTATTATTATTAGCCAAAAAATTATCAAGAGTAACTCCTCCTAGGGCTTTCGATAACAATAATCATTTTCCTAATAAAAGCAGATGTGTAAAAATACTAACTTTAACAATACAGGCTCAATATTGAAAACTTTAGTTGATATCGTCATATTTTAGAAAAAATGATTAGACACCACCTTAGTAAGAAGCTTTTTAGAATCTTATAAACCTAATTACAAAAGAAAAATGGACAGGGTGAAAAAGATTTAAGGGTTGAAAAAGTTTTCTCAATCCCACCTTTTCATTTATAGAATTATTATTATTATTTTTTTCTCAGCTTTTCACATTTAAATTCGACCATGCTCTCCATGATTGGATTAGCCCAGGGTTCCACAGCACTCTAATGCGGCAAATCCATGTAATTCGGTTCCAATTCAGCTTTTAATTTGACATATAATGTCTTACATTGACAGAGACTGTGCAGGCAGAGCTGCTGCGAGGGATAACAATAACAACACCCATATGATGTTTCAATCAGGTTTCATTGAAATAGTCTGTGCCTCTCACTGTCAAACATGTGAACAGGTTCTTCTGAATTTGTCAGCCACCAACTGTCATAAATCCACTCTGCTAAGACGATGTGGCTCTTTCTGGATGTGTTGGGTCGGTAGGAGGAAAGTCAAATAGAAGTAATTGTGATTGTAAATGAAAAATGTCACTCTTGTATTTTGATGGATCAGACACTGATTTTGTCCTCTCTCTCTATCTGCCATTCATGTTCAAGTGCTTATCACATACGGAGGATCTCAAAGTGCGAGAGATGGAGATCTTTGAATATAAGAAGAAGATCGCTGAGGCGGAGACGAAGCTCAAGCAGCTGCAGAATCTGTACGAGGCCATCAGGGCCGAACGTAACAATTACAGCAAGAATCTGCTTGATGCTCAGGTACATAAACTCTTTATATATACCCACATGTGTATTCTTTGTACAATGTGTCCTCCTCATATACTGCTAGTTATAATGATTTGTATACTTGTATATATCCTTCTCATATACTGCTACTTATGTAGTTTGATGAAACTTTACTTGATTATACTCTTTTTTTTATTTTATTGATGCTCTCATGCTTCTCATATTGTAATTCCTTTATTTATTGTATTTTTTGCACTTGTTCTCGTTCTGCAATATTACGCTATTTGCATATAGTCAACTCATTTACACCTTGGATTTGAATACATATCCAATGTCATACAAGTCATGTTTTATCTGGTAACTGATTTTCGTTCTCTATTTTGTCACACTGTACTATGATATTTTGATATTTATAGTCTTCACTGTTTGTCTGGAATGAAGCAGTCTTTCTAACACTGCAAAACTAGAAGCACAAAATCAAGGTCACTATTAAGCTTTATGCTAGAGCCTTTAGTGATCATAGAGGATAATTGTTAGAAGATAATGTCAGAAGTTTGCAGAGTAGTTAATATATGTAAAATATGTGGTTATACGTTTGAATAAAAACCATAATATTATTTATTTGTTCATATAGTTGTTTCACAAATGTCATGTCGATATAAAAAGCAGAATACCCAAACTATCACCCTCATCAATTTGCAAACTCAGATTTTATTATAATTTATTTTACAAATAAAGACAATATATTTTATGTTATAATAATAAGTCTTTAAAGGTATGACAAGCTAGCTACTATTAATGATATTAATATTGTTGTGTTACACAAGTAATATCTGCGTAAAGCAAATTGTCAAGTTAACAATTAACAATCAACTGTGTGACACTATTCTTGGCATGAACACAACAGAGGTCACAACACTATGATAGTATTATATATGATACTATTACTGTATATATGAACCATTTGAACTAACACAAACAAACTACCTACCAGATCATTAATTTAAACATACAACTTTGTTGTTTTGTTGTAGAAAATAATTCAGCAAGTTCCAACCAATCAGACTGGAGAAATTAACAAAACATGGCTAAAAAAAAAAAAAAATCCTAATCAGTAAGAAAAACTTTAATTTAAACGCACTTCTTGGGCTCAGTTCTCAAAAATGATTCACATTAGATTCAGGGTGGTTTATATTCTGTGCATTTACTGTAGATCTGTGTAGGATGAAAGTGCATTACTAACTCGTGGGAAAAATGCTCCTGCAGCTATGTAAGTTTAAAAGTCCTTACTTAACTATATCCTAATGAGTGACTGTCTTGGTAGCAGTCTTACTGAACTGCTGATTCTTTTGAGAGAGCTGAAGAGGAATCGGCAGCAGTGTTACACTGTGACACGCCACAGGAAGAGATTCCTTTGCTGTGTTTTTCAAAGGACGGTTCCTGCATTTTGTATTCCTTTTACTCTTCTACTCTCTTTTATCATAATACCTGAATTTGAAGAGTAAAAATATACTCCCACTCTCCTGTCTTAAATCTTGTCCTTGTCCCAGTTGAACACTGTAGTTGTCGTATGATAAGACTACAGTAAAAAAATGAGCTTTTTGGCAACTAGTCATGTAAATTGTATGGAGTGTGCTTATTGTTGGCTTGTTTGTTTTTGACTAAATGCTAATACCGACTCTTTGCTTCGAGTGTAGAGGTTGTTTAATATTTATAACCCTTATGCTTTTTCGCCTAATCTTGTTGCGAGCCTTTAGATTGTGTGCCTCTTCTTATATCTATCTTTTTAGTCATGGGATGATATTAAATTTTCATCCCATGAAAAGCTCTTAAATGTTTTGTCACAGATTTTATCATCATCCATCTTTACTCATAGCATAGTGTGCATATGGCATTTGTTTATCACTTGCTAGCTCAGGAGTGCATAAACGCTGTTTACTTAGTCAGCGTCCTTCCACATGAGAAGCAGCGGCATTATTTTGTCTATAATACTGTGTATTACAGTGTAACAATACTGGCTGTTGAATATCAATGTTAATACCACACCCCTGTTGAATTCTTTAATACAGTATGAATCACAACAGCAGCTCAGGACGGCTCTATGACTGAGCAAGGTTTATTGTAATGCGCTTGTTCAAATATGTTTTTTAAACATTATACAGAATATTTATAGTAACAGCTCATTCACAGGGACAAGTATGATGGAAGTTCCACATACTCTTAGAAATGTGTTCTTATTTAACAAAGAATAAAATTATTGTTGCTACATGGTGAAGGTTTCTGAAGAGAGACGTTCATTAAATAATTCTTTAATGGTTATTAAACAGAGATTAAATGATGTCAGGTCTCTGAAACTGTAATGTGATCTACTGTAAAAACTAAAATTTAATTGAATAAAATTGAAAATAACCTGGTGGCAAAAGTACCCTTTATCAATGCATCCTTAAATCACCTTTTGCTTGTAATATAGCTCTATGTTAATGAGGGAGAGTCTGACTTAGCATAGCTCCATTTGCCCATTTTATTCCATTACTTTTTGCAAAAAAAATGTTTCAGATCTATCAAATTGCGAGGTGGTCTCATGTGCACAGCCCTCTTCAAGCTATTCTATAGGGTATGATTTATATGATTTATATTTATATGATTACATGGTTAAATTTATGTCATATATTTCTATGATCTATTTATATGACAGAATAGGCTGAAGCAAAACTCATGGGACAGCTACAAATGTGGTAGTGCAAATTGGGAAATGTAAACAAAACTAATGGACAGAAGAAAAAAAAAAACCCTTCTTACCTTTAGCACACTTTGAAGAATGTTTCTGTTTATGCAACCCCATTTTCCGTACGAGCCCGGATCATGTTGATTGATGATGAAGCAGAAAGGAGTCATTTTCCTTAACCGCAAATCTATTGTTAGAGGATCTTCATCATATAATCTGACATGGAGAACAGATGTTATCGCAACAGTGGTTCATAGAATTCGACCAAGATTTTATTAGGATCATCTCCCCCACCATGGCAGGTAATAACCTTAAAAGACTGTGAAAATCAGAGTCTAAAACCAGCTTAAGGGGACAAGTGAAGCCGAACTGAAATAATTGCCTCCCACAGCATAACAGAGCCACAAGTTTTTCTTTTAATCTGTAAGCGTGCATGTATATAGTGTATACTGTATATGTGTGTTTCCGTGTGTGTATGTGTATAAAAAAGCTATGACTGTGTCTTTTTTTTGGTACATTGTGTGTTGTTCTGCATATTTCTGTGCTTCTGTTTATGTCAGGCTTTTTCTTTCTTTTCATGTTAGTTGCCTCATGATGTACTTTGTGTGTGTGTGTGTGTGTGTGTGTGTGTGTGTGTGTGTGTGTGTGTGTGTGTGTGTGTGTGTGTGTGTGTGTGTGTGTGTGTGTACAGCATGAAATCATGGATATGAAGCGCAAGATAAAATCCATGAGCCAAGAGATTGGTCAGCTCACAGAGGAGATCAAGAGCAAAGAGGCAGCACTGGTCAAAGAACATCTCGAGTTTCTGCGAATAGAGAAAGAAAAAGAGGCTCTTAAGGTACAATATAACTCCTAAAACTTTCTACTTTCTATTTTCTATACTGCTGCCAGTCACCCACCTATTATATCGTGTCTATTTTCCTGACTTTGCACCATTTAGCAATCACTCATGGTACACTTTCATTATTGTTTTTTTTTTCTTTCTTTTTTCACTTTTTCAAAAGAACCATTTCAGTTATTTATTTATTTTTTATTTATTTTACAATGTACTTTAGAGACCATTATAGCAGCTGAGCGCTACATATCACTTCATGCTGATCTGTTCTTTTAAATCCGACTCTTTCAGCTAATCAAATGTGTTCTTTCCCCACAGGCTGCATTGTGTTATGTGTAATTTTGATTGCATTTTGTGTTTGTGTGTGTATGTGTGTGTGGAGGGGGTGTTATTGTGTAGAACATTTTTGTGTTTTAGTTCCTCTTTGTAGACAAAAAGCAAGGTGTCATTCTTGCATTTCAGAGAAAAAAGAAAAAAATCTGTAATCAGGTGCTTTTTGTTCAAATGTTTTTTTAGGGTTCATAGAAACAAACCAAAAACCTGACCCTAGATCTGCACTTATAAACATGGGACCATGTAATGTATAGCGTACATAAAATTTGTCAGCTTTCATATTGGTCTTGGTCTCAGTTCATGCATGGAATTGAATCATGTATTGAAGGGGTCATTTTTATTCATCAGCACGGAATTCAGTTTCGATAATCCTTTCATTTTTAGTTTTCATATCTCTACCTTTATCAAATAGCATAATTTAAATTTAAAGGCAAATAACTTTCAATATCACCTTGAAAGAGAGAGAGAGAGAGAGAGAGAGAGAGAGAGAGAGAGAGAGAGAGAGAGAGAGAGAGAGAGAAGGATCTTTGAATGATTGTTGAAGAAGTGGAAAGAAAGAAAGCATACAAAGGGACGCTCAGAATAATATATCGTAGACGAAGTATTGCATGGCTTTGAGGGCCTGTGGTGTTCTGATTCAACAGCTGACATGAAAGGCTAAATGAATATCTATGAGCCCTATATATCAGAGTCATTATGAGCTGTTATACTGTAATAATTCAGCTCCATGTCCATGGTATTGATGCACTGTTGGAAGTCGAGGGTAGGTCAGTCTTGATGAATATGTCCATTGTGAAACTTCTGATTTCAGGTGCTCCAGCATTATTAGTCTCAAATAATAACATAATTTAATACTTTTATTAATCTTGATATATACAACCTTAACAAACCTACGCTTAATGGAACTGGAGCTACAGAGGACATCTAGGTCAACAGGTGGAACTTTTCATTACAATGTATAAAAAAGTTCAGTTAGTTCAGTTCAGTTAGATAAGACTTTCACGTAGTTTGTTTCCATAAAAAGAAACTTTATATCATATTAAAATCTTCATTCTATTGACAGAATAAAAGTAATGAATGAAATTTGGCTGCCATGTTTGGCAAGGACACAAAACTAAAGGATAATGGCTCTGGTATTAGGACTTTTATAACATTAGTCAAAAACCTAGTCAAAATTGTGGAGCTGTAAATTCATACTTACAATCTAGTCTTAAATATTTAAACTCTCGCATGATTCATTCCATTGATTTAGAGTGGCATTTCAGTGCTGACACATCTATTGCAAAAGGTTTTGCCATCCAAATTATGTTGTTGTGTCATGCCATAGCAACAGAACACCCTAATTTGTCCAGCTAAGAAAAATGGATGTAGATACTACTGCCAATTTATGTAAACCAAGCCTATCATACCACCCCAAGTCCATCATACAGGATAAGGTTTTAGCTTTTGCCACAATTAGTATGAAAGCCTCTGGCAAGCTCAGATCTTTTAGACAGCATCATCTCTACAAGAAAGCCAAGATTAGGGAGATGGAGTAAAAAGAAGTGATGATCTTTTGAACTGTGAGCTGTGAAACTTGTGTACTAGCCATGTTCCAGCATAGGACTGGACCAGGAGACCTGAGCAGATGGGTGGGGAGAAGGTACAGGAATGTTCTTCTGCTTTACATCAAAAACAGGTCTAATATTCATGGATATGAATGTTAGGCAACAAGATAATTTGTAGAGAAGACATTTATGACATACAGAAGTTCAATCCCTTTAGGTTTGATATTTGGGTAAAAACAAGGAGAAGTTTGTGTCCGGATCACGCTCAGACTTTTTATCTGTTGGAACGTTAGGGGCGTTCTGGGAGTTGTCTCTTGAACCATGTGTTTTTGTTTACATTTTGTGTTCATGTGTCTGCTCAGCCCTTGTCTAATTCCTTCAATTCCTGCACACCTGTTCCTCGTGTGTCTAATTGTCTTTTTATTTTGGCCACGTTGCCTTGGGCAGTGCGGTATCCTCGTCTTTGTGTTGTCTTTGTGCGTTCTGCTTGGTTCTTCTGTCTTGGTTCTTTTGAGTTTCTGTGTAGTTCATGTAATTAACTAGCTATCTGGGTCTGGGTTCTTATCTGTGAAGACACCCCCAGTCTCTGACAGTTAGACCGTCCATGTACTGTAAGCTTCTGATCATTTTTGTGATTCATTTCATGAGTGCTTCAGTAGATGGTTTCGTGGATCAGTGTGCTTCCCTTTCTACATTTTCCCAATTAGAACATGTAATGATTACATGGACCTCCTCTCGCAAAAGGAGTGTCAAGCATCTCTGGGCACATGTCCAAGCCAAGAAGCTTAACCTGCATGCCTCAGGATTGACTTTGTGATGTGTGATGCCAATTCCACTCATCCCTATTACTATGAAAAACAAATGATCAAGAGGGAAACCTGGAGAGAGCCGAAGATGAAAGACAGCTACAAATGAATGGACAGAGGAAGAGCAAAATAATGAGTGAAAGAATCGATTCTCTTGTTTTGCTGATCTAGTTACTAGTTTCTTGTTCTGATTTCTGAGCTAATGAAAACAGTGTAGAATCCAGAAAGAGAAAAGTGAAAGCACCAAAACTAATCAAAACAACAACAAAAATTAATAAGTATTTGCATTTCCTGTCATGATTATTTCTTGGTAATCAAACCAGTTTATCTTATTATGCATTGTCAGTTTGGAGGAAACAACATGTCTATCAGACCTTCACTTGAGCAAAATTGTTCAGTTTTGTGTGTTTGCCTTAATAAATATGTATAAAGGTGCTTATATTTAAAAATGCAACATACATTGCAATGTTTATGCAAATGTATTCATTTCGGCACTGCAACACAATGCAGTTTATCAAGGTTATACCTTAGTATATCAAAATGATGTTTCTTCAAATAATTTTTACATATTATATATTCATCACTTGTACACAATTATTCCCTTTGTTCCAGCAAATCAGCGACTGTTTGTAAGGTTAGCTTAGTGAAACGGCCGCATTCAAGTACAAAATATTCAGGGTATATCCTTTTTCTGCTCTAATGTTTTTCTTTTATTTTTTTGCTTAATGCTGCCTGTTCTTCATCCAGTCAGGAATGTAATTGTTATGGGATACAGCACAGTTCTGATATTGCTTTGATAATTGAATCATAAGTTCCACCGCAATCTAAAAAGCATTATCAGTGGCGGTCTTCCCGTTATGAATGGGCACCAGTGTCATTAGCCCCCATATCCCTCTGGCCTCTGCAACCAAAAAACAATTCGAACTAGTAAACAAGACAGCAAACCCAAGCAAGACTTTAAAAAAAAAATTACCACAGCATTGATTGCTTGACATGTGGCGCACAATAAAACTGGCTGGATTAATTACCACAGCACATCATTGGGATTGCACCCTCCATAACTGCATAGAGGTAGAATGCCTTGTTATGCCAATCACGTTATGGAAAATCTGCTTGACATGAAGTCGGAAAAGAGGCCAGGCAGAACAGGAAAGCAGGAGAACAGTCAGTAAAGGCAAGGACAAATAAAAATCGTTCATGTTGCAGAATACAGAAAATGAATAGCATATGTACAATTCATCTTTTTCAGTCTTTCATTCACCATCCCTTCAAAGTCTGCAGGCATTTCAGCTTTGAAATTCTTGTTTTTATTGTACATCTTCACATGCACTTTTGCTATAATCAGCAGTTGTTTCTCTCTGCCTTAGTTACTACTCAAAGATAGATGGTCTGTCTAAATTCTAGGAATGTAGGCCTCATTGTAAAATGACTTCTTACTGCGCCTTATACAGAGAAACTAATAGTGTCTGTAATAACTTGTTCTTAGGACTCAACATGATCTAATTTAAGATGGGTAAATTCGTGGCCTCAAATGTATTCAGCATCAATACAAATATAGGTAGACTTCTATAACAACCCCAATTTGTGAAAAAAACATTCCTCACAGCACACTTTTGAAACAACCTTTGGCAAGTTAGAGCCATAGATTCATGCTGTTATTGTCCCAAATTCTGACAGAGAAACCATCATTCAGTAGCCTCAGAATCCTGTTAGCTGCAGGAGTGGTATCCAGTGTGGCTTTTCTCTAAAGTGACGTGACATACTGTACGGTGTACTGTACCCATACTCAGAATTTGTTCTCTGCGTTTAAGGCATCCAAAGTGCACATGACAGCAGTGAACACACACCCGGTAAGTGGGCAGTGATTTATGCTGCGGCGCCCAGGGAGCAGTTCGGTGCCTTGCTCAAGAGCACCTCAGACGTGGCCGGCCCGAGACTCGAACCCACAACCTTAGGGTTAAGAGTCAGACTCTCTAACCATTAGGCCATGACTTCCCTTTTTGTCGTTGTAGCCAGCCACTTTAAGTTTCATTGAGTTATGTGTTCTAACGTTTTCCTTCTCGTCATATTTAGAGTGGTTACTTAAGCAATTGCAGTTTTTCTCTTAGCTCCAACCAGTCTGGCCTTTCTTTGTTTTCTGCATCATTCTGTATAAAGTCTAGAGTGCTGTGTATGAATATTCCAGGAGGTCAGCACTTTCTAAAATACTTCAACCAGCCCTTCTGAGACCAACAACCAAGTCAATGAGACCACATTGTTCCTCATTCTGCTTGAAGTGCCAGACTTTCTCCAGTACAATGCTGTCACATGATTGGCTGGTTGGATAATTCCATAATTGTACAAGGTGTTCCTAATAAAGTGGCAGGCAAATGTGTTATTCTGTGGGTCACAGCAAGACCTGTGTTAGTCATCAATGTCATTTAATAGATGTGTGGGAGGTTTGATAATGAATGTGATGAATATAAAAACATTTCTTTTTTGTCATCAGTAATAGTGCATGTTTAAATTTCACATCTGGAGCCATTGTCTGTTCTTTAGCAAATTTGAGCTTTTAGCGGTTGGAGGCCTTTCATTACATCTTAATGCATCCCTCCATTTTTAACATTTATAAACTCGTAAAAAAAAGGTGCCATCCGCCTAGCCAAGTAGTTTCATTATTTAACACAGGCTCTCTAGCCATCTAAATCTCGTTTCTATGAGAAGGCTGTAAGTATGGGATGCCATTTAGCCATTTGCTCATCAAATCGTAATCCATCAAATTTAGTGCTATTATGATGAGCTGTGCATGAGAACTTCCACTCTGGAACTTCATTTCAGCTCATATTCACATTCAAATTCATGTTTGAACAAACCCAAGAGTCTCAAATCCAAATCGGCACCAAATCAACACCAGAATCAGCTCATCAGCTACTTATTGAGCCTCGGATGTTTTTGGTGTTTTGGCAGCAGATAAAACTAAAGTATCCATGATTCAGATATAAAGTGAACTAAGGTAATTTCAAGTTTTTATTAGCCTTTTTGAGAATGTGAGTTTATGCTACCTCCATTGTAAGTGAGACTAGTGAAAGGACTTCGGGGGGTAAATGAGCATTCAGTTAAAAAGCATCATGTGTTTACATTTTATGTATGCTTCTTGCCGCTAGAAGGTCACAACATTAAAGCTAGGTGATTTACAAATCTGAATGTCCTGTCCTATTAATTCGTCAGCTATAGTCTGCTACCCACCCCTAGTATTTAGTGATTGCAAGGGGTATTACTCCTCTGACAGGAAGTCAATAGCAGTGTTTAGTGAATGGTGACAAATCCGACTTCATTTACATTAGAGCAGGAGTTCTGTCATATTAAACCCTACCCAGGGATCTTATTTTTTGTAATTTCCTATGTAACTCTCTGTCAAAATGTATCGTCTTAAGAGATTGTAACTATTCTAATGCTTTGCTCATTTGGTAAACTACAGTGGCTTGGTGGAAATTACAGTGGAAATTACATTGGAAATTTGTGGTAGTGTCTCAGTCACTAAAAAATTAATTATTGCTCCGAGTTTGTTCCAAAGACTGCAACAATGTGGCTCTAAAATATAAATTTATAATAAATAAATATAATAAATAAATATAATAAATTTAATTTTATTGTATCCCCAAAATTTGAGTATTTTTATTGATTTTTTCTGGGTATTGTGAAGTCCTATTCAATTCAATTCAATTCAGTTTATTTTGTATAGTGCTTTTAACAATGTATATTGTCTCAAAGCAGCTTTACACAATTATCAAAACAGTATAAAAATGCTAAATTTTTATCCCTAGTGGGCAAGCCTGAGGCAACATTTCAAGGAAAATGTCCTTGTGGTGATATGAGAGAGAAATCTTTAGAGGAACCAGACTCAGAAGGGAACCCATTCTAATTTGGGTAGCTCGACAGTAAATACTGTAATTATAAATAATGTCCTTTCTACAAAATCTTATATCTCCTCTAGAATCCTACTTCACGACTGTAACTAGCCAAGCTATAAAATACTAGTGATTTGTTTGCCTGTTTGTTTGTCAAGCTACTTTGGGACAAGATCCTTGATGCAAATCGTAGTGTAGTGTAGTGTAGTGTAGTGTGACTACTTTAATAAATCACAAGTATTTTATAAGTTTATAGACACAACATTTGAGGTATACCAGAATATTAAAGACCAAACCGATTTAACCATTTCGGAAATATAAGGTAACCATTAATAGGAGTTTTTGCACAAATCCTTTCCCAAAGTGATATCAATGGAGCAAGTCTCCAAGAAATTATAATACTGCAATTAATACCTTGTGACTATGTGGCTACTGAAACAAATGAAATGCAATACATTATTAATGAATGGAAATTCAAATTACAATATAAGTCTAGACAATTTATTTTCCTCATCTTCAGTTCTCTTGATGTAGATCACTGATACCTCAGATTCCTGTACCTGCTGCGGTCTTCTGATATTATTGTTGTACTCTCAGCTTATGAATACACATGTTGTGCATTTCTGAGATTACCATAGACTACCATAGACTTCAGCTTCAACCAGCCTGACCATTCTTCTCAAAATATTGTCCTCAAGACACTTCTAATTAAATACCAGATCAGTACTTTCTGAAGTATTCAAACTAGTCCACCTGACAACAACAACTATTTAAACCATGCCCAAGTCACTGAGATCACATTTTCCCACTGAGATCACATAAATACTATTTCTACTCTCTAGTCTTGTCCTGTAAACTTTCTGTGCCCTCTCAAGGCTTATGAAAAGCCTCCAACTTGCCTAGGGCCGGAGCTTCCCCACAGCACTGTCTGGTTAGCCCCCAATTAGGGCACTTCATAAGAATGCATTATCATTCTAATGAATAGACTACATTTTTCCGACCAGCAGGGAAAACAAAGATGTATAATAGGAGTAGAATGGTTGCCCTTATGGGTCAGGTTCAGCTGATTGCTATGCCAAGAGTGAATGGTGGACTAGAAGATTGGCCTGGACATCACTCCTTCCTGAAACTTAATATATAGTACAGTACATCTATATATAATTCAGGTCCTTTGGGATATTACGCATTATAAACAATGTTGTCATATTGCACAGGTAACATTTTAAAGTAAAGTTAGCAGGAGCATTAATGAGCCTCAAAGCAGATGTGAGAATATGGATAGACTTAGTCACGGTTAACATTTGGTCTGGTGAAAAGGGGTTCGTGTCTCACTTTTGTTTAACTGGTTTATTCTTGGAAACAGTAGCCGACAGTTTCTATGTTGGCTTCATCAGTGATGTGGCACACAAGACGTGTTTGCACTCATTTGGTTGAAACGTCAACATGGCTCTGGCAGCAGGGGGGCAAGAGGAGCTCTCCAGGAGGCAAGCCAGATGGAGCTACTGATCAGGGGGTTTAGCTTTTTATCTGCTCCAACGATAGGTCTTGGCTGCATGATCTCTCTTTTTTCTTTGTCTCTTTCTTTTATTTTCTTCCTCGGCTTCTCTGCTTATTTGTTGTTAGTTGCTTGGCAGATTGGGTACAAACTATCAACATACAATGCACAGGGCACTTACTTCCCATTTAGTCTGACTCTCTCTTCTCTCCATTTTATTTTGTTGTTTATTTTCTCCTTTTTGGACTGCCAGGAATGTTCAAACTTACAACAATTCCCGGTGGCATCCTAAAGTGTGTGGTTTATAGGCAAATAGAGCTTTTCAAATGCTTTTTACCTCAACTGCTCTTCTAAAATAGACCTGTCTTTTCTCTCCTCATACTTCTTGTAGGTTGAGCTTCAGAAGATTAAGAAGCAGGCTCAAGAGACCAAGCAGTTTATGGACAATCAGAAGATGGAAGAGCAAAAGCTGCTGAAAATCATAGCAGATGCTGATGCTGAGAAAGTGCAGCAGAAGAAAGAACTGGAGCAGGTAAAGCAGAAAAAAGGGATGTGTGTGGGTGTGTATTTAGGTGAAGGTTTTGCTTCAGTAGCCACCCATTTACCATGCTATAACTATGCCAAGTTCAATCTTCCCCAGGAAAAAAGATTCCAGTTTGGGCGCATTCCAAACTTATTAAAAGTGCCGTCTGTATGTGAGGCCACAGTTTTCCTTTGGTGAGGGAAAAAAACATGCAAGACCTTGGGTCAAGTTCTTATTAATGAGAAAAGGAGAAAGACAGAATGCCTGTGCGTGTGTCCAAGTGGAATCATCTGACTTGTCACTTTAAAAATTAACAATGATGATGACATCAGGTCATGCAAAATACAAATTATTTAACCAGTTATGTCCCAGGATGTGTTCTGAAAAAAAAAATAAATAAAAAAAATAACACACAAAACAAACGAACATCATTTAATTAGCCCCCGATTCTTATGAGTTCCTTTTGCTTTTATAATCATATTACTTATTGTATATTTTAAAAGGTGTGACTATGAGATAGACAGAGCTATCATAGAGAGCTGATGAAGAGATTTTCCTTAAGGTCAGAGATATCCATATCCTGAGGGCACTTTATTTGAATGGACCATGCTGACACCAAGTCCTTATTTATGTATCTATCATACAAAGATGTCGTTTAATATGTGCTCATAAAAGTTTTAAATCAGACTAAAGAAATGCTTAGTCGTGTGGTTTAGCCTTTTGGTTCATGAAATGGCTCCAAGAAGGATTTATATGTGAAAAAAGCCAAATACCACATACACACTACCACATCAAATGATGAGGTAGTGATGTTTGATGTTCCAGATGTAAAATTGAATAAATAATAAAACAACAACATCAAAAAAAGCTGTAGATTCATACTACCTTTGCAAAATTCCAGATTAATCCCCATCGATTTTGGGACTCATTTAATCAAACTGAATTTATTTAGTGAGACATAGATAACACATCATCATCATCATCATCATCATCATCATCATCATCATAATCAACAATATCAACAATTAGTGAAATTAAAAGTATACACGAAATACTGTCCAATGCAAATGTAAGGATTTACCAGGAATAAACTACAGAACTCAAGGTTTTGTGAGATCTTACTGAAAGCACCGGCCAGTGATAAGCAAAAGAGCTTTCCTTTTTGCCATGCATTTATGGTATTTTGCAGATAATAGCCAGAATAAATCAAAAGATACATATATATTATAGCAGCTGCTTCTATAGCTCAGTGCAGCATTAAAGAGCCACAAGTTTAAGAGTCCTGTTGGCAGATATATGCGGTAGCCCAAGGGATGTGATAGCACAGCATTTAAGGTGTTGGACTACAGATTGGAAGGTCATGAGTTTGAATCCCCTACCACTACTGGGCCCCAGAGCAAGCCCTTAACCCTCAACTGCTCAGTTGTATAAATTAAATGTAAGTCACTCTGGATAAGGGTGTCTGCTAAATGCCAGACATGTAAATGTAAATCTATGCCACAGAAGTTGCCTGGAATCACCATGTCCTAAAATGTACAGTACTAAATTATAGAAAAGAAACCAATATAACAAATGAGAGAAAACCATCTTTCGCTATCACTATATACTCTACATGACACAAAAACTTAGAATCAGGGTCGTGTGCTAGTTTTCTAAATTTGTTGTGTCTAAAACTATATTCAAACGACTTACTATATCTGGCCCTACTGTATATGTCCTCAGGGCATTTGGGTTATGTGTTTTAGTTAGAATTTTGTTTCAAACATTTTTGTTTGTCTATTTAAAACCATACCATAAACCAAAAATAGTTTTGGTTTATGGTATGGCTTTAACTACACAAACAGCCCTGTATTGAGTTTGCATTACATTATGTAAAGGGAAAGATGCTGTCAACTGCACAGAACGGTGCACTCACACAGGAGTTAGATAAGAGTTCAGCTGAAGCTGGAGATGGACAAAGGTATTTGATCTTCAGAAGAAAAGACGCTTTCTCGCTTTATGGACTGAAGTTTATCCCAAAATAAAATTAGAGCAGTGTTTGTGTCTCTCAGTAGGTGTGGGTCATATACCTTCCCACGTAAAGAAACTGCCATTGCACAAAGCCTGGGACCAAAAAAAAAAAGATGATGCAATGTGGCAAAATGAGTCATTCTTTTCTCCCTATGTATTAAAACATGTGAAAGTGTGACTCCAAAAATATACAAAACAAATGATAATGTTCATATTTAATTAGATTATTAGTGTTTAATGTTTACATTTGTTACTCTTTAATCATTAGCCCTTTCAGCATTATGTCATCCACAATCTTCCAGATCTATTTTATATTGCTTTTGACAAGTTGTCATGTTTATGGGTTTGTTTTTTTTTGTTTTTCTTTTTAAAAAAAAAATTCTGATGAAACATTTTTCTGGTGTTTAGGTAATCAGTGAGCGGGACATTCTCGGGACTCAGCTGGTGAGGAGGAACGACGAACTGTCATCGCTTTATGAGAAGGTCAAAATACAGCAGTCCATTCTGAACAAAGGCGATATCCAGTACAACCAGAGAGTGGAGGATATCCGTCTGCTCCTGATTGATATCAAGAAGATGCGAGGGGAGAAGGCAGTCCTCAACCGAACTGTATCCAATGTGGACGACCTCAGGTGGGTTTGACTTCATACTTTTCAGCTGTTTATATTTGGGCTGTAATCCAGATATAGTAGTGCCATTGTCAAGTCCACGATTTGGACTGGCTGAAAGTTTTAAAGGGAATGAGGCCAAGTACAGTAAATGTTGATTCTAAAACTGAAAGTGATCAAGTCAATATCAAGGCCAAAATAATTAAATCATTTTCAAGGCTAAGCCTTTACTGAATTACCTGGCTTCATTAATGCATTATGTCATTTTGGATTCATTCTTTACCATAACTGAACCAATGCCCAAGCTTGAGAAATATCTGGAAAATATCCATACAAACAAGGCTTTTCTGTTGGGGAGAAAACTAAGTACTGCTCCTCTTTGAAAATGTCAGATAACTGATTTTGAAAAACTGTTTTAAATAAAGCAAAATAAATAGATTTTGAGTGAAAATGAGAAATATTTCTAAATGCATTGCCGAAAGTTTCAACAGATTCTAAATTGTTTTTGTTCTCATTGTGTAAAAATGAAAGAAGGAAATATGAAATGAAAGAGCTCTTTTCTCTGACCAGCAGATGAGATTTCTTTGTATTGTTGTGTTTTGTGGATATGGGAATAGGGGAGAATAAAAAAAAAAGAAAAAAAAAAAAAAAAAAAAAATAATTTGTATGACTGTAATGCATACTGTGACATAGTCCCCATGTTTATTTAAGTAATATAAGCACTTAGCTTTGCTTGCTGTCCATCTCTTTCTCACCAGTTTGCTGAGTGACATAAAAAAAAAATAGCCTGAATTTTCTCTAATATTTTCAGGTGGTTGACTTGATTTTAAATCATGTCATTAAATCAGCAAGAACAGTTTTTCTGAGATTTTCTGAGAGAGAGAGAGAGAGAGAGAGAGAGAGAGAGAGAGAGAGAGAGAGAGAGAGAGAGAGAGAGCACAAAGTGTCTACTAATATTCTCTTGCTGATGACAGGATTACCTAAATATATGGCTTACTGTAACCCAGACAGGGCAATCAGTGAATGATGTTCCTGACGAGAATATGGAATAAGTGCTAATACTGTAAGGCTGACTGTGTTAGGCATTCATTCATATTCCACATTCCATATAGAGTATTGCTTGAAAGTTTGTGAACCCTTTATAAATTTCTATATTTCTACATAAATATCATCCGATTTTCACACGTTACAAAAATCAGACAAAGTGAACCCAATTAAACAAAATAGACAAATAGATTATACTTGGTCATTTTTTTTTTTTCATTTATTCAGGAAAATGTACCGATATTATATATCTGTGAGTGCCAAAAGTTTGTGAACCTGTAGGTTTAGTACTTAATTTCAAGGTCAAATTAGAGTCCATCTGATTTCAGTCCATGAGATGACAATCAGGTCTCCATGAGTGCCCTATTTTATTCAAAGAACACAAATATATCAACATCTGATGTTCTTGACGTGTGTTTGTGGAATGGGGTCATTGCAAAAACAATGGAGATTTCTGAGGCCTTCTCTTAAGGGTTTGGACTCATACCCATACACTGTAGATTTTGTACAAATGGAGGAAATTTAAGACCTTTGTTATTCTCCCAGAAGTAGTCAACCAACAAAGATCTCTCCAAAAGCAAGACATGTAATAGTATGTTGGGTCAGAAAGGAATACAGGAAAACTTCTAAGCAACGAAATGCCTCCTTTACTTTGGCTAATGTTAATGTTTATGAGTTTGCCATCAGGTGAACACTAAACAAGCTCGGTGTGCAAGGCAGAGTTGCAAGGAGAAAGACATTAATTTCCAAAAATACTGCCCATGAAATTTGCTAAAGATCATGTGGACAAGCCGGAGGACTAAGATCAAAATAAAACTTTTTTGTTTCAAAATGAGAAGCATTATTTTTGGAGAAAGGAAAATTCTGAATTCCAGCATGAGAACCTTATACCTTCTGTGATACATGGTGGTGGTAGTATCATGCTTTGGAACTGTATTGCTGCATCTGGCCCAGGACAGCTTGCCTTCATTGATGGAACAATGAATTCAGAATTATTCCAGCGATCTCTAAATGAAAATGACAAGACATCTGTCCATGAACTGAATCTCAAGAGAAAATGGGCCATACACCAAGACAACGAGCACAAGCACCTAAGTCTGTCTACCAAAGAGTGATTAAAGATGAAGATAATGTTTTAGAATGGCCAAGTTAATGTTTTGACTTTAATCCAAAAGATAAATTGTGGAAGGACCTCTAGTAAGCAGGCCTCATGCGAGGACACCCACTAAAATTCGAGTGTTGAAGCTGTTCTTTACTGAAGAATGGAATAAAATTCTTCTAAGCTGTTGTACAGAACTGATCAAAAATGTACTTACAGTTATTGCTGCACAAGGGCTCACAACAGATACTGAAAGCAAAGGTTCACTTTTATTTATTCTCAATAATCAGGTGAAGTATTATATTGTTGGCTCATTTGTTTGATTTTGTTCACTTCGTTTATTTTTAGACTTTGTTTGTGAATCTGATGATGTTTTGGGTCATTATTAAATGTTTAGTATTTTTACTGCTGGTTCAGCTAGTCAGCTAGCTATCAGGGTTTCTTTTTATACCAAGGAGTAAAAAAAGTGAGAAACAAACACACCTAATGGGAAACAGGTACACATTATAAGTCTGGTGGCATTTTGCACGTCGCTCTGGATAAGGGCCTCTGCCAAATGCTGTAAATGTAAATAGTGACTGTCATTGTTCTGGTGGATGGAGTCCATTGCAGCTAGGTTTGTTGGTAAAATCGAGCTTGTGACAGTCATATTCATAATTGTTCATAAATGTTCCCAGTCTTCACTTGTAAGCCTCACCAGTGAGCAATCATAATTTGGATGAGGATGTTTTAATAAAAAATGTTAGCATTTTTTCCTCTAATGTTAGTCTCAGTGCTAACGCTAGACTTTTAACGCTTTCAATGCTTTCTAGATAAAATAGGCTGACAAGATATCACTGTAACTGTATCAATGTGCAGTCATAAAATATCCAACATTCTATGTACTACAAAACCAGAGCTCATAAAAAGTTAATACAAACTCTGAGAAAATCAAAATGTGGCTTTATCCTGTTCAACCTTGTAAACATGAAGTTGCAGGAAAATGTACAAAAGTTAACCTCTCTTTTATTTCAGACGTTAACATTTATATCTGTTGTTGCACAAATGCACAAGTATGTGATCAAGGTGTTACAAACATCCTGCTTTACTGTGCTGGAGTCCACAGTGCTGACCTGGGATCAGATCATTTTTTATTTTTATTACACTGGCTGCCATTACAGGGAAAAAGCCAGCTAGCTCTGAATCAGCACTCTTGGCCTTAATGCATGCGACTCAAGATTTGTTTCCTGTGCATAGAGAATACAAACTTAAAGCTGCGTTCGGCAAGGTTTAATAATCCTCAGGGGTTGTCTGGTGTTTTTTGCTTTTCTCATTGTTTTGAATGCTATTATATGCATATAAATAGCTGAACGTAGATT
This sequence comes from Tachysurus fulvidraco, assembly GCF_022655615.1. Taxonomy (NCBI): domain Eukaryota; kingdom Metazoa; phylum Chordata; class Actinopteri; order Siluriformes; family Bagridae; genus Tachysurus; species Tachysurus fulvidraco. The sequence goes on along the minus strand of NC_062535.1, from coordinate 10,163,552 downwards.
AGCTAACTGTTATGCTGAGATTTTTATTGCAGATTCCTTCTCCATCTGGTTTCAGAATACAGTCTTAAAGTTTTATTCAGCATGTTTTAATGATCCTTTGCTTCTTCCTGAGCACTGCATAATCTTGCATCTGTTAGCAAGTACTGCTAATAGTGAGCTGCTATATTCTGCACAAAGCCATATAAAGTGTGCTTCTAATCCTATGTTGGGCCAATTAGCATAGGTACAGATGTATATCAGCTAAGGTGTTTGAGCGGGGTGTTAGTCTGAATGCACCACAGTAGGGTCAATGAACATTAAAGTAAGAAGAGAGCACAAAAGCCAGGATTGATGAAGCATGTTCGCTCTCTCTCCGATCTTTTAAACCTGACAGAGCTTGATGATAAATCACTGAAGCAAGCTTTTTTTTTGCGCTTCTACTCTCAGCGTGGTGTGCCTTCCCTACTGCGGCATAGCTTGTAAAAGAACTGCTGACCTGGTTGGGTTTTCTGACGCTCCAAGAAATAGGGAGGTATCTGATCCGAGACCAGCTTCTGAGAGTTTTTTTAGGAATACAATCAGACCCTTAATTGTTTCACACTGCCAGTGCTTCGCTGTTCTACAGGGGTTGCCGGGTTTAAGTTACTTGAAATTTTGCCAGCCTGTCCAATAGACTAAAAAGCTGTTTAGTGTTTGTGTTCACGGCTCGGTGCAGATTTTTTTAACCTGAGCTTGTAGTGTGATTTTTTTTTCAGAGATGCAATGGGTATTTATGGAATGACTATACAGTAGCCTTGGCTTTGGTTTTCTAACAATAAAGCAAGGGAATTCAGCTAAAAATTTCTAAAGGTCCAGCTACATCTAATTCCTTGCTTAGAGGGATACAGGTAAACTAACATGACTGAAAGATGGCAACAGTTAATGTTTAATTATTAGTGTTTCATTCATGGCTATAAATGAAACACATCATTTTGAAGTAGTACGGTAAGTGTTTTTGACTCAAATCATGGCCTATGAACAGCTGAAACAATTGCTTTAAGCTTGAAGTGAAGAATAAATGCATACTTCTCTAGCATTTCATCTTTAAAAATTCTTTACTTGTTGAAAAACTTCGTTGATTAATAAGAAATAGATCACTTCCCTTATGACACAATTTTTGTGTTCCAATATTTTTGCAATGTCGGCACATGTCCATATGCTGGCTACTCCGACACTAAATGCAAGCAAACGTAAATGCAGTAAGTTTAAATTGAATGGAGCCCACCTCCTAAACATGTCAGTAAGATGAAGCACTGATATTGTAAAGCTGTACAGTGATCAGTTATAATTGTACTAAAACCAATACAGGGCTTTCATTGCTTAAGAATCAAGACTCTAGTTTTATATATTAGTGCTGTCAATAGATTACATTTGTTAATAACAATAAATCACACTCTTTTTTGTAAAAATGATTATCAGACACTTATAGTGAAATTAAACATACACAATTTTTTGTTTAACATGTTTATTTTTGAAAACATTTTACAAAATAGTTTTTCGTCATTTGACCAGCTCTTAAACCACACAGCTGATGTTTGTCTACTCACATGCTGTATACACTGATCCAGAGTGGGTTGTGTCACACTACTGTACTTGTCGGGTTGCTAGTAGAACCTGTGATGTGTATTTCTTTTTATGATATTTTAAACGGGAGGGGCACGGTGGGTTGGCACTCCGTCCAGGGTGTATCCTGCCTTGAAGTTCGGATAAGCGGTAGAAAATGAATGAATAAATGATATTTTAAACTTGATAAAATTAGATGGGAGGCTAGTTCTCCGTCTCCGTGTATGCACACAACTTTGTGTTTATCTGGAATGACCCCCATATCATCTGCGTGACACAAATGACCTTAATGATGCACCTTTGTGTGTCTCATAAATTTATTTGCGGTATTTTTGTTAAATTATTTTAATGCGATAAGGATTTTGTATTAATCGCAAACATTGGAAACCCTAATATATATATATATATATATATATATATATATATATATATATATATATATATATAGCCATATATATATATGTAGCCAGGCTAGAAATTCACAACAATTAATGTATGTTGTAAACTCCAAATTTGCAACTAAATGCCTGTATCTACATCCCCACTAGCAAGCAATAAAGTGACAGGTGGCCGTTTTTCTATTTATGTGCAGGTGACTCCAGTAAGCAACAACATGACCAGCTACATTTGCATTTATATTTTCTTAATTCTGTGCAAATTAAATACAACATACTAAGCAACAACCTTCATACCTTGCAATTAGTCCTTATTTTCTGTTGAATGCACATATGCTTGCAGTTTCATCTTATCCTGACACATACAACCTCACTTAAAATATGTATAAAGACAAAGTGAAGTAAAATAAAGCTAAGAACAGAGTAGCACAGATTCTCTGTGCCTCTAGCGAGAGTACAGTTAACCTGTTTGGTCATCTGCCAAGGAAGCTAGTACAAGAGATTTTAATCATAAAAAAAAAAAAAGAACGCAAGGCCATAAGCCAGTGATTTAATGCAAGATTTGAAGGTTTCTGAAACCAGAATGTTTGCTATAAGAAGTTAAAACTAGCATATGTTTATGCTAATGCAGTGAATGTTGACTTGCTTTCATTTTAGAAATAATCTTTAATTTGATAATGAATTTTATAGAATGTTAATTGCTAAGTAAGAAACCAGCAAGCTATGTACGTTTTTCTTACTACTTACTCTATTTGTTAGCTAGTTCATTTTTTTTTAACTACTGCTGTCATAAGAAAACAGCTGGATGCTGGATGAAGCGTGATGAGATTTCTTTAATGTGCAAAAGCAACAACTAAACCACGGAAACTTACTGGCAAAAACTAAGTAGATAAAGACACTAAGATCAAGACTACACAAGCTGATGTAAAAAAAATTGAATCATAAGAGAAGCATGAAGCTCTTATTCTTTCAAAAGTAAATGTATTTCTGTCGTCCTTCTTAAATGTCTTCACTCATCTCCAGGTAGTAAACAAAAAAGGCATGACAATATCCAGAATGCTTTTTAACCTGTTATAAAATTTATAAAACTACATTTGTATTTTTTTTTCTAAAAGGTTAAATCCTTTTTAAAGTGAGTTTAACCCTAGTAATTTCCTTGTGCCTGTGTTTTTCTTGTAAGTGTCTATAAAACGTTTAGCTTCTCTTTTCCAAAAGGTTTCTGGTAATCCACCTCTCATCATGCGTCACTTCAGCTCCTTTATTCTACTGGCCCGCTGCATTCACTATTAAAATTAAGACAGATATATTTAAGAGCATGCAATATAAACCATTAGACACATGTCCTCAGTCTTTGATGTCCATCCATGTGTGTGATGTGCATGTCCTCTTACACGTGTGTAGGAGTGATTTTAAATGCGAGTCTATCTTTAATGAGAAGCTTGTTGCATTTGAAAAATTGGCTCACTGGGCGTGAAAAAAAGAAGGTTGAATTAACGATGTTCAGTAGGTTCTTATACTGTATGTGTTCTTCATTAATTAAGAAATATATAAATGGCTGTGAATAACAACCATTATCCTGCCAATCATACCCCAGTTCTTGTCTGCCAGCCTTAAAATGACACACTGTGTTTTTCCTCCATGTCCACCCCCTGCCGATTTCTACTCTTTATCTCTATTGTCATTATGCTTACATAATTGCTCCTTGAAATGAGAATGGCAAAAGTAGTGAAAAATGTGTGTATATGTATATGGTAAATAGACTAAACTTTAGTATGGCTATAGTTGGGGGGAAGAAAGTACACACTTCTTCGAGTCTATGTTTTAATGTTGTTGTTTTTTTGAGTAGCAATTTTGTGGTCCTCACCAATTTCTAGAAAAAAGTAGACAACAAAAAGCTAACTCATAATAATAATAGCATATAATCATATATAATCATATATAATTCAATGTCGTTTAGAATCACAGTGAGCAACTTGAAATAAATTTTATCAGTCTCTCACATCCTTTTAGGGAAATTAGTCCAACCCAGTTTGACTCACACTTTGGAAATGCACTTGAGATCATTGATGTTTAGGACATTTTTTATAAACAAATCTTTTAAGATCCCACCACATCGTGTCATTGTGGTTCAATGTGGCCATCGAGATGCCGATTTGCTGATGTGCTTGGTATAATTGACCAGTTTCAGCCCAGTTTGAGCTGCTAGACAGATGCCATTACATCTGTCTCAAGAATATTTTTATATGAAGTTATTGTTGGCTCAATGACTGGAAGTTTCCCATTTCCCATTCCCAAAACCCAAATCATCACTTCTCCAACACCATGCTTGGCAGTTAATATAAGGTGTCTCATCTCCACCTTGGACTCATTAGTCCAAAGGATATTGTTCCACAGCTTTTCTGATTTATGCAGTAGCAATTTTGCAGAACCATGTTGCAGTCATGCTGACATTATTTTTGGAGAGAAGGAGCTTTTTTCTAGCCACTTTTCCACGAAAGCCATACTTCAATCTTTATCTGATTGTGCAGTCATGAACATAAATATGTAATGTGCTTCCACAGGCATGCAGGTCACATGATTTAGCTTTTGGTTTTTTTTATATCTCTGAGCATTAAACAGTCTGACCTTAGACTGAATTTGCTGGGACACCCACGCCTGGGACGACTGGCAACTGCCTTGAAGACTCTCCAAATGTTATTAGTCCTTCTCACTGTAGTAAATGTAAATTTGAAATTGTTTGACGATGGCCTTATAACCCTTTCCTAGATTGATGATTACTACCAATGTTGGTTTGTAATCTTGGGAAAGAAAATACTACATATTAAATTAGTTGCATTTTTGCTTCTGGTCACCTGAAGCTGTTTGTTATTTATAGAATTTTGAAAGGACAATCATTTGTTATTTTGGCCCTATAAAAATATAGAACTGAATGATGGTATATTTTCTTTTCCCCCCATGAATGTATATGTACCTCAATCTTATTCTTTTCATTACATTCTAATTTTAATTATCAGGTCTTATCTGTATCTCTTCCTCAGTTTCTCTTCCACTACTAGTCGGGCTAGGTGAACCATACAAAACACACCATATGTTCCTCTCAGTTCCTGGCTCATTAGGTGCCAAGCTACTTACACTGGGGCTGCCTTACATTCTGTAGGCAGCCAGATGGATCCCCAGCAATCTCTCTGCTTTACTCATATCAGCTTCAGCACTGAATATGCATTAGCTAAACGTTACCTGGTAGTTTGCTCTGTATGCTCTATTATAAATATTTGGAATATTTGTGATGTTTTAAGTGATTCTGGTCTGAATTTATCTGTTGGTGCTGTATTTTTGTTGTTCCAGTGAGAAGTTAGTGGTTGTTCCATGATGCTATTATGGGGGACATTGCTAGCATAGTTACATAGAGTTTATTAGGAGAAAACTTTTCAGTGATCTTAGAACATGATTTTCTTTAAAAAAACAAAAACAACATAATATATTCATAAGAAATCGAAAAACAGAAATAGTGGTGACACTTTGAGTTGGGCTGAAAGTTCCAGAACACAAACAACTTACACGATGAGAACAATGGCACTGATGGTGTACAGAATTAGCATAAATACTGCAGTTTTGTAATGTTATCTGCTTGAGTAGAGCGTCAAGTGAGCTGAACAGACTAAAGGACTAAAATGCTGCTGCATCATTATCTTGAGGTATCTTCAAATAGATCCCACTGGTGTCAATATTAGCTGAAATTAACAAAGGAAAAACTAGGGAATTATATTATATGTATGGGTTAAGAGTATGGGTTCATTTTTAAATCTGGTTCCTTTCAAGAATTCTTCCTTGTGTCGTCCCATGTTTTTTCCTTGCGACTGTTGCTTGGTTTATTGTTAACCGTGCTATAAAACAATAATGAATTGACTTTAACTTTGAATCAGTTATCAACATGTGCCCACTACTTACTCAGGTGTCCAAACAGAACATTTTAAACAGATGTTTAATGTGTTATCTCAAACAGTCTGGCTCTTTTGCTCTGAATGCCACATATCTCGGCCTTTATTTAATACAACATAGAATCAGATATAGCCATCATCTCCATCTCTTGCCGTCTATTATTATATTGTACTTTATTACTTTGCCTCTTATCTTCGAAATGCTTCCTATTTCCTGGAAAAGCTTCACCTTCATTTCCTCGGTAGCTTTGCCATTCTTCCATGATGCTAATGTTCTCTTATCACTTAGCATTTTTGTGGTTCCTTATATTACCTTATATTACCTCTTCACAGGTAATAAAGTATATTTTCATATATTTTGAGTGTAAATCACCTCCTTCATCTGTTATCTTTATTACATATTATATACCTTAATCTAAGGCCTGACAGTATATAATTAGCTATATACCACATTTTCAAGGCTAGATTTCTTTTAATCTCAGTGCTAAAATCTGCTTGCAGAGAATATGCAGTAACCCAGACCTGTGGATCCTGGTGTGTTTTGGGATTTAATTGTTTATTGATTGCTGTTAAGATGCATGGGACAGTTGACGACTGATCTGCTTCAGCTTATTCAAAACACAGCTTCAGCAAACTTTCATATAACCATCAGAAATACGAAAGGTTTTACTCCGTTGCTCCACTGGGTGCCCTTATCGACTAAGCATGAAGTTCAAATATCTGTTACTGGCTCTGAAATCTAAATGGGTGACAAGTGAGTTTAAAGAGAATATGTGAAGTTCTTTTAAGTGCCATTGCCCAAGGCAGAAATATGTAAGTACCAGTGCTTTTTTTCCCCCATTTGTGGCCTTACTAAAATCATAGTCATAACCTATAACAGATCTAGGAAAGAGGGAGTTAAGGATAATGCAGAATATCAGTGAACATAGAGAAAAATAAGAGTAAATGCAATATGTATAAAGAGAACAACACAAAATCTTTCCACTTTTTATGCACTAATTTGGAATCATTGTGGAAAATGCTGAACATTTGATAAAAAACAATTAACCCAGATTCAACACTGACTGTGGAATGGTTGATGGTTCTGGTATTTCAAGCAACTCCTGATCTGCACAACCCTCTCTAAAGTTCGCAGTAGGAATAAAAAACAAGCAACAACAACCAACAACAATAAAAAAACGTTCCTGCAAATAAAAGTTAGAAATTGAAGTTGAAGATGTCAGGAACACAAATAACCACTCCTTAAAGCCATGAAAAGCCATCTCAAAACACAACACATTAAACCTTGAGGTGGATGGTCTTCAGAAATAGAAGAACATATTATAGCAGGAATTTGAGGCTACAGTGGGTACAAATGTGCTGAAAGTGGAAAGCTGAAGATTGGGAAAAAATTTGGATGACATGCCGATGAAAGATCCTTGACTTTCATTAACTATGTTGTGTTAAATCTTTTTTTTTAAAGCACCTTGTAGTGATCATAACTGTCTCCGCTCAGCATGACCACCACACGCACGCGCACGCACGCACACACACACACGCACCCACACACACACACACAAACACACAAACACACAAACACGCACGCACGCACGCACGCACGCACACACGCACGCACACACGCACGCACACGCGCACACGCGCACACACGCACACACGCACACACACACACACACACACACACACACACACACACACACACACACACACACACGGCTTTCTTTAACATCTTCAAACTCTGATGTCCTCAGAGCAAGTGTCTGATGTTGGTTCAATGAAGGGGGCTGAGTAGGAGATGGTTCAGCAAATGTGTTTTCCAGTATTTGCTCAGGCTTGATTGCTCTGCTTTCAATTGCTTTTATATGCACTTAATTGCAAGTTGTTTTTGGGTAAGGGAGTCGGCTAAATGGCGTAATGGAACGGTTCTTTGCTTCTAATTGATGTTTCCGCAATATGCAAAAACATATTTTACTCCTCTTCTTTTCTTGCTGCTTCTGTTGAAAGAGGTCAGGGCAAAAAAAGAAACAACAACAAAAAAATCAAACTTCTTTCAGCACACACACTTTACTTCCTATGCCACATTATTGATTCTGTTTGTGTGTGTGTGTGTGTGTGTGTGTGTGTGTGTGTGTGTGTGTGTGTGTGTGTGTGTGTGTGTGTGTGTGTGTGTGTGTGTGTATGTATATACACGCTTATGTTTTCACATTGGAAAGGTGTTGATTGAAGTTTAAGGCAGTCATACGAACCCTGTCATTCTCAATGAATCAATCCGACCACATTTCTTTCTCAGTCGCACTTTCTCCTTCACTGTTTCCCTGCATTTCAAGGTGAACACTTAGTGAAAGAAACTGAATGACAGATCGAAGAGTAGATGGAAAATGAAAGCTGAAATACTAGAAATACGAACGGAATACACTCCCGAACTCCCCAGCCCTCACCTACACTGATTTATTTATAATATCAAAAGGAATAATGACACTGACAAGGAAAGATGGATGACTTCTTTTCAGTTAGGAGGCAGTGATGTATTTAGTAGGTTTTTGCCTCTGATGCCGGAGCGTTGATGGCTGAAAAATAAGCACTTTGCCAACACTGCAATTAAAATGCATAAATTATCTTCATAGCCAACAAAGCAAGTGCAAAACAAAAAGCCAGTCCTCTTGTGAGCCAGTCATATTTTTCCAACCTGTTGTAGAGAGGAATAAGGCATATGCTTTATTACAATATACACACAGGTTGTACTTTCCCCTGGTTTTCTAAACCAAGCCAATTCAGGTTAAATGAACCCAAAATTCAAGCTATCTATTTATTTATTTTTTTTCAGTGCAACATCCTGGAGTTGTATATTTTATTATACTCTTTCTTAATTGCACAAGTAATATGATTTTCTTTTTTACTTTTTTCTTTTTTTTTTTTTTTCTTTTTTTTTACATTTAAAAGAAATATTATTTAGTTAAATAAGACAAGAAAACTACAGTGGGATATACTACAGAATAACCAAGTTTTCTTATTAAACATTTTTGAATTATTGAATTAGAATTCTTTATTGGTTATATTTCATATCCCACTTGTCCATAATGTTGATAAATTGGCCAAAGATGCTATTTTTGGGGAGGAATCATATAGATTGTGCTGCTTTTTGATTATTTGATAACACCATTTAAATTAGCTAGTTGTATAAGTCCTTTTCAGTTGATAGAAAAGGTTCAATGTTCATGAAATATATCATAAATTTACACAACATCTCTTCTAGAGGACTAGATACTAAATGTCAAGACCCCTTGTGTTTGGTTCATCAATGAGGACATGAACGAAAAAGCTCCTTTTTTCTGCTTTGTTCATTTCATTTAAAAATTAATATTACGAATATCATTCTAAGTATGAAGATGTATTTGGTGTGTGACTGTATTGATATGTTCCTGCGAGTCATGCTCAAACAAGCCATGTTTAAATTAAAAGAACAAGCTATTTTAATCCTGACACTGCTCTAGCGTAGGAGTTCAGCAATAAAAATAGACAAAGACAAGTTTCAAGAAAACACAGAGTGACTCTGACTCAGTGGAACAACAGAACTCAAGAAAACTCAAGAATATGCAAAAAAACTTTACATGAATATGGATATGCAAGTCCTAAATTATATATCTGAAATAAAAAAAATGGAGATTGGTCAGGGCTCGAGTTTGCAAACTTATATAAGTTTGAGGTCAATTCTCCTGTTATGACCCTATCCAGGGTTGGGCTGCACAGTGTAAGAACAATGTTGGGGTTAGGTACTGTATAAGGTGGCACAGAATATGTATATAATCTCCCAGAGTTTGCCAGAACTGAGTCACACAGAGGCAGAAGTTAGTTAAAGGTCACATATTGAGATATAGAAAGGCCTCTGAGATCCAGTACAATGAAACGGGAAAAAATTAATGGCAGACCAAGGGCAAAATTGCAAAGAGAAAACACTGGTGTTAGGGAATAACTAGCCTCAGATGCTATGCCTACGGACCGTTGGCTGATTGTCTGAAGCATATGACAGAAAATTTGGAAACGCATCAGAAGTCGTCATCTGATCGGTTGGATTCAGTCCACCTCAAAACAAAACTGTCACGATGCTCTACTTCTAATTATGCACAGTCCATAGTATAGACTCATTAATTTTCATGACATTCTTAAATGAATGATCTAAGGTTGCACACCAGCCTGTTTTTGTAGGTTTTGTAAACTTTAACATTTTCAAGTCCATAAACTTGATGCTAACAAATTGTGATTGGTTGCTTTAAATGTCAATCAGCAGCCAATTGGAGGGTCCTTGCTGAATAAAAGCTTCCATGGAGTCCATTTTGTGGCACTGCGATAGATAGACAGTCATAGATACAGAAAGACAGGCAGACAGATAGAGTTCCCAGAGTGCAACAAAAGGTTATGTGTGTGTGAATATCAGATTGAGTATTGTATCAGTTTCGCAAGGATGCTTCTTTAAATCCAAGCAACCTAGAGCCTCAGTTTCATCATCAACTCTCCTTAGGTGCTTTTTTCCTTCAAACCGCTACAATTGACATTATTCATCTATGAAGGTTAGACCACAGTGAATGAAGAGTACCAGGCTGTAGGCCACTGTGTTCTTCCTGAATTTAAACCTTCTTTAATATCAAGCACTTCTGCTTTGGAGCACAAGTTGTGGGTTATGGTATGTTAAAGCTGTAACATAAATGATAAGGTTATGTAAATAGGCTTGATTAAATACATTATCAATCTCGTAGTTACAGCTCATTAAAGTGATTTGTATGGCAGATACTCCTGATGCAAAAAAAAAGAAAGTGCAAAATTTATTTCATTCATTTAGTGAGGTATGACAGCACAAGGCCATGACCAAGGCCGGGAACAGAAAAAACACTAGCTGATTTACATATGTCGTGGAAGTTTAGAGGTTTGATAGATTTAAAATATAAAGTATCACACTGGTAGACACGGGCAAGACTAAAAAAGGTTTCACAATTTAATGTGATTAGCTGCACAGCAGGACCCAACACTCCGCATATAGCATGAGAGTTGAAGGGCCACCATCATTGATTACATCAAGGTTTTATAGACAGAACTAAAGTAAACAAGATATGTAAAAGCAAAAACATCATCAATCACTGGCTCAAACTCACCACATGCATCGGCTTCTGATCAAGCTGATCTGGACCAGGCCAAGGTCCGCTAGAAGGCCTACTAGAAGATTTAGTGGAAGTCGTTTATGTCTAATTCTTGACAACTCATCTCCAGTCCCTACTGCCCTTGTCATAATCTTAAGAAAACAACCGATGACAATGTCAGTCTCTAGTTACTATACAGTAGATACAAGGTAAAAGCATAGAAGGACAAAGCCTTATAAACATCTTTAGATTAGAAATGTCCACCAAACATACACACAAGTGTTTCATTTTTCTCTTCATTGTTCCCATGAGTGAAGTGGTTGTGCAAGGCTTCATATTCGATTTAATGTAAAAATATCCTTCTTGTTTAGGCTATACACACTTTAGTTTTATCAATAATCAAATTATACACGCACTAATAGTGCCACTGCACTCCGGTAATGAGATACACATTGCCTTCATCTTTCTCTCAACAGCTCGTGGTGGGAACTTCTCCATACACAATGATTAAATGGGAAATACATATTTTTGCCCCTCAGTTGGTTCATATATGGTACTCAGATGCTTGCTGTATGTCGAGTAGAGGTAGAGTATTTATGTGCTTTAGTAAAATACTGTAGAATGGGAGATGGAGGATGGAATAAGTTTAATAACTCACTATGAAGGCCATTTGTTTTTTGTGTGCAATGGCTACATCAGAGTGATATCATTTTGGACTTATAGTGTATGTTTTTTTTAGATAGCTTTACAGCCAAGCTTATTTACCAGATGTGCTGCTTCTTTCTCTTTATCCAACTTTGATGTGATAAATTCTCTACCACCTCCTTATAAAAAGTAAATAGTCTTCTTTTCACCAAGTAGAGAATTTATTTCTCCCTTTTGGCCTCTGTGGCATTTTCCTGATGATAAAAAGTAGTTTAATGCTTTTTCAGCAGCTATTACCGAGCCACTGATGCTAATAAGTTGGCAGATGAGCTTTCACGATGTTTATTTGCAGAGTGAATTACCACTGTAGCAGGTCAAAGGCGCTTGCCGAACGACATTGCATTTACATCAAGCGTCACCAGTTTGTGTATGTATGTATGTGTGGGTGCTGCAGAGAGCACGCTTGGGTGATTGCAAGGTTTAAAGTGCTATCAGATTTATGAAAATGTTACATATTTCTCTTGCTTTTTTTTTTTTTCAGGGCACAGTTATAGTGTATTGCTTTGTTTTGTTCGTATGGCAGTATAGCAAATATTATATCATATAATATAACATATTAACTGGTACAGAGAGTGATCATTGTGATGTTTGTTGCATCATTTAACAATAATCTTTGTGCTGTTTGGGCCTTTGCTTGGTTTTGATGAGTAGATGTGTGTCTAATGTCTTTCTGTTGTGTCTTGTCCATAGGAATGAGGTGCACCACGTTCAAAAGGAGCTGCTTAAGGAACGAGCAAGATGTAAATGCTTGCAAGAAGAGCTCGAAAATCCCATGAATGTTCATCGCTGGAGAAGACTGGAGGTGTGTAGTTTATGTTGGTATAAAACCCTGTTCAGATTGGGCTGCTTGGAGTATTTCAGGGAGTGGAGTCCTGAGATTAAATCATCTTTCACCATGTATAAAAATATTACAGGTAATATACATCCTGTCTGAACTAAAAGGTTCCTATGGATTCCTAATTTCAGTTTGGAGGGACTTTAGTTATCTGCCTTTTCTATCATCTCTTGCAAAACCAAAATAAGACCAGTAATAAGACAATAATAACAGTAAAATATAGATGACATTAAAAAGACTTATCAACATACATTAACTACACTTACAGATGTAAATTTATCAAATTCCATTTTATCAAATAAAGTCATGTGACCAATACATGATTTGGTCACATGACTTACTAATGCATCACATCCACAAACCCTTCAAGCCCCATTACTTAACATTTGTTTTTGTCCCATCTACATAATATATACAGTAGCTTTATGGATTCTGGGTCTAACAATTCACAAAATCATATTAGCAAACCAGTTTCTACTGGGAGGCGATCACGAGTAAATCGGGGAGGCAATCATGTGTAAATCAATAAAGATGTTTTTGTATAGGCCAACACAACATTTATGCTTTACTAATGATGCAAAGTTAACAAATGCAACATCTTATGTCACATTTTCTATCCATTTCTTTCTCATTTTTTCTCTAGGAGTAGGAGGTATGACCTCCTACTACTTAATTGCCTGGCTCAGAATACAGGACAAATGACTAATATGGGGGCAGACTGGATCCTCCGTTTTCCTAATTTCAGCCTAGTCTTGAACTTTTTTTTTAATGATCCTCTTATAGGATAATGTAATGGTTCAGTTGATTTTAAATAGTAGATTCATTTTATAAATGGAATATTCATTTGATTTTAAATGGAAAATTCTTTTTAAAATAGACCCTTTAAAGAATCAAATAGATTCTTTGAGCAATTCTAATGAGCAAGCCAGTGGTGACAGTTGTAAGAAAAACTCCCCGAGAAGGCATGAGGAAGAAACCTTAAGTAGAACCAACACTCACAATGGAACATCACCTCTTCTGGGTGACACCAGATAGTGCCATTATAAATCATGACAATATACTCTTGTAGGAATATAAATACAATCATTATAGCCCTGGTGTGCTGAAAGTATAAATAGGAGGCTGGGGATGAATCTTTTATGATTGCAGCAGCAGTTCTTAAATGCAAACATAATTAATTGCATATACAACAGACCATTATTTAGGGAGGAGTAGATCGAGACTGCGTCTCATATAAAATGTAACTCAATGTAGATGTTATACTTCTAACATTTATAAACTAAAATACTTGAATGTAATTCATAAGTAATTAAGGAAGAAGGGAGATTTTTTTCCTTTATCTGAATAATAGCAAGATATGCAATTAGCAATTTTATTTATTTATTTTTTTCTGTAGGGACATTGATGATTAAAGGCTAGCCATTAAATCTTATAGTATGGCTCAGGCAGGCATTATAGCATACAATTTATTGCTGAATGTCATAAATTGCATCATACTCTCATGCATCAGATCATTTCATCAGATTGTTGATCATAAATAAAGACACCTAGTGTAAGTTGCTATTAGTGTCCCTTAACCTAAATACATGTTCTTAGTTCTCTTCTGATAGTTAAAAGCATCAGACATTTATCTCATAGCTCCTTGAGAAACTGAGGTTATGGAAAATGGCCTTAAAGTCAACACATTTAAGGGCAGAGTATTAGACTCTTTCATTCTGTCTCCTTGGCTCTTTTTGATTCCTTCTCTATAATTGTCTCTCTTTTTCTTTTCTCCCTCTAAATGGTTTCCCTGCAGGGGAGTGACCCATGCACCTTTGAGCTGATCCAGAAGACTCACTCTCTTCAGCGGCGCCTGATAGCCAAAACCAAAATGGTAGTGGAGAAAGAGGTTCTGCTCAAGGTAAACATCCTACTTTCATTCTTAACCCATTACAACCTGTCATGTCCAATTGGCTGCTGATGACTCATCAAGCACTTGTGGGGTCGGGTCACTCAGAGAATCGATTTGCGAAGGCCTTGCGAAGAGTCTCTCTCTGTCACAAGCTATCTATAGAAGAACATCTTTATTAAACACTCAGTTTCTATTTACCACTTAGGAATATGTCATCTTGAACCAGGCAAATTCTTTTGGTTTTATATAATCTTATACAGTGTATATTTAACAAAAATATATTAGATGAGTCATTTGATCATAGTCATCCTTGTTTATCCTTGTTTTTAATATTGAACGGTTTCCATTTTTGATTCTTTCCTACTGTGACATCTGTGAATATGCTATTAATGTTCAGATAAAAGCTAAAGTTATGTCAAAGGTGAGCTTATGTGAAAGCATAATGGCATACTGAAATGTAACACTGCCAATTGATCATAGCTTAAGCATTCTAAACAGGAACTGGATCAAGCTTTTGTTGATTTTTTTCATTCATCCATTTGTCTTTGATAACCACAAAGCTGTAAGTTTCTTCAAGGAAAATCCAAAAGATGTAAATTCATTAATTGACTAACGCGTACAGACCACAGTGTCCACTACACTTACGAGAAAACATGCTGGTCTTAAGATGTAACAGTGAAAGGTATAAAGTCTATAAAATGAAATAAATACAGCTGCAATACAGCAAAGTCAGCTAGCTAAGCTATAGTTGTTGATATTGTTTACTTTGAAATAGAGGGAAACATGGAGTGGAACCAATTTTTTTGCAAGGTAAACTATTGTTATATTCTACAGCTGTGAAAGCAGCATGTCGGTGTTCTCTAGGCTTTTACAAGCACTTCTCAAAAGAATAGGGAAGGTAATAGAATTATAAAGCACAAGTTTAAATGGAATGTGCTGCTCTTATGTGGCTTCACTTCAGAGAATTTCTGAGCATTTGAACAGAAAATAATCTGAGGTAGGTCTAATCTCTATTTTGCGGTTTTGGACACTATTTTAATTGATTTTAAAATTATAATCTCACCATGATAGTTAGAGTGTCTTTTTTTTTAAACTTTACAAATGTATTATTTAGGCAATTTATTTATCATATCTAAAATGTGCATGGTTTATGTTTCAGAAATTCGTTAAGTATAGGGCTTTTGAGTGTAGTTAGAAAGTGTTCCATCCAAGGAGTTTTAATCCTATTTTGATACATCTTGATTTATAGTTTGAGTGTGTGGTAGCCTAGTGGTTGAGGTATTGGGCTACCAATCGGAAGGTTGTTTGTTCGATCCCAGGTCCACCAAGCTGCCACCTTTGGGCCCGTGAGTAAGGCCCTTAACCCTCAATAGCTCAATTGTCTAAAAAAAAACTAAACAAGATAATGTAAGTTGCTCTGGATAAGGGTGTCTGCCAAATGCTGGTAATCTAAAGTAAATGTAGCTTTTTTCCCTATCTCTACTGTTTAGAGAGTCGCTGGCCACGGTACTGAACTGGTGTGGGTCGGTTGTTATGCAGTCAGGGAAAAGGCGTTTTAGTTTTTTACCCTCTGGTGTTGTGACCTTGACTGCCCACTTGGTAATACATAGTTGTATGTCAAACCAGTAGAACCAGGTGAAGAGTAAGGGACAACTGGTTAGGTAATATCTGATGTCCTCTTAAGGCCTCATACTCCATTGGCACAAACACTGCTTTGTAGGAGGCAATGTAAATTTAGCTCCAATGTTCAGGTGTTTGAACATAGGGCTCTGGACAGAGCCTGGTGGTAATTTAATTTTTGGGACTTAAGTGCAGTGCTAAGAACCAAGGTTCAAGTCATTCACCCTGGCTTTCTATTGCAGCTAAGCTAGCCTACAGTAAGGAGAAAGAGTGCCTTAATATGTTATGTTCATGGTTCTCTGAGAGCCTGTCATTCTACTCTGCTCTGCAGGAGATGAGGTTTGAGTGATGAATACACCCAGCTGCTATTAACCCATTGTTTATGAACAGAGAACACCTACTGTAGCTCTATGTTTGATGTTTCTATTTACAAGATTAATCTTTAAGCTTATTCAACTCCTCGAGCATTTTTTTGGAGCACAACACATCTTCTCATAGGATATGGCAACACACATGCAGCTTCTAGCTAGTTACCCCATCATACAACATCTACCACCTGAGAAGTGTGAGGGTTTTCATATGATTCCTTCTCAGCATTTTTTTGAATTGCTGCTCATTCTATGTTACAGGGGAGCTGGATACACTCAAAGGAAAGCATGAGCAGACCACAATTAGTTAGTGTCCTTCTGGTAGACAGGAGTGGGAGTAATGCCATCCATCCCACCCACACAGCATGGACAGTTATGCTTTCTTTGACTCCAGGCCAAAGTTGGCTGTGGAATCACTGGGATTCAATCTGTATAGAATGAATAGTTGTGTTGTACCACTGTGGAGTCATTGCTACCCTTCTTGAGTGAAAGTCTGAGAGGATTATTCTGAAACTCATTCTTGATGGCATATGCATTTCTTGTAGCTGCTGTCCATGGGGCTTGGTCGGTTTCTGGCAACTTGTATATTGTTAAACCACAGGGACGGTGGTACCTAGCATTGTGGACTCCTCCTCCCTCTTAAGCACAGTGAGCAGCTTTGAGTGCATGAAAATGAGAAAGTCAATCTGTTGGAAGACTTGGAATATTCATATAGTGTCATGAACCACCTGGGTTATACCTTTCAACTTATGTATCCTCCGCAGGGAAGCATGGAAAAAGATACTATTCAAGGTCCTTCATAGTTAATCTTTAGGGCCTTGACTGATGACTGATGCACATCAACAACTGCTCTTCAACCCCCTTTTTTGTGAAAGGACTACTATACTGTTTTTTTAAACTGTAGATAGATCCATCTGCAAAATCAGTTACTAGTTTAAGACATCAATAAGAAGTCAGCTCTTCATGAGTAGCTACATCAATCATTTACTGTTGACAATCAACCATTAAACAAAAAGGCTTAAAATGTGTTTCTAAGACAAACCTAAATACTAGAGCTGGTTTGTACATACATGGATAATTTTAGATGTGCTACTTCAGAAAATGGAGTTGAGAAAGTGTAAGTGCATGTATGCCAGGAAGGAGGGTGAAAAAGAACAGGATCTGAGAAGTGAATGATACATGACCATATGATTAAAATGCTCAAAAGTTTTAGTCATTGCCAGGAAGTCAAGAAAGATGGAGCATGTAATCTATTTACATTATCCTGCTTTCCATAACCACATGACGCTATTTGTTTCAAATCCAGAGCGCCAGAGCCCATTCCAATGTACTATTATTTGTACGGTCATGCTTAATTTGCTGTAGGCATATGTGTATGATTCAGTGATGCATGGAGGCTGTCTGATAATAGCTGTCACTCTGATGCTGTTATGTTTGACAAGCATGACAAGCAATGTCTCTGATATGCCATATTAGTCCAATAATTGTCTCTAGTCTGAAATTAGATCTACAGTTCTGGGGTGGGATTCCTTTGGAGCTGACAAGTATTGAATTACAGTGTTATCTATATTCATAGAAGTATAATGCCTCAATTGGTTTATTTGACACTTAAATTCCAGCTGTGCCACATACCTGGGGATTTTCTGACTTAGCTAAATGACAAGTGCTTGTCCAAATATTCTTAGTATTGACAAGTGCTCATTGTTAACCTTGTGGTTGGCTAAACTGCATGTCAATATTAAAGGGGCACAAACTTTTTGACATTAGAGGAAAGACAGTTACAACCACATAATTGCTGTCACTATTATTTCCAATTCCTAAATCATACAACTAAAAAAGTGAGTGAGTGAGTGAGTCCATCCATCCTTCTTCCCTTCCTTCTTCCCTTTCTTTAGGGCCAAGCGCCAGTTGTTGTCAATAATACTTACAGTCCCAAATCATTTTATGATTTTATAACATAAAAGGGATTTTTTTAGGAAATGTTATATCCCTTTGCAATACCACTTAAATATTTTATTTAGGAGATTGTATTAGCCATTAGCTTGCTATCTTATTATGTTGGCATTGTTCATGTTCTCTTCAACTAACTAACTAAACTAACACAACAAAGCAAGTATTGTGAAATTAATATTTTCAGTGTTTACATGAGCTCAGAACTGTAAGTGTTACTTAAGCTACATACAGGATACCTCTACAAGGGAATTTAAACTTTCGATAAAATTAAAAGTAAGGGGAAAACATCTTAAACTAATCAACAATGAGATTAGGAGATGTTAATAATTTTCAATAATTTATCATTTTCCAATTTGCCAGCATTTACATTTTTTATATATTAAATGAGACCTAACACTAACTTTATCTACACCTTTATCAGAGTTATCATTTAACCAGTCTACAGTGGTTTGACTAACAGAGAAATAAAGGGAAATAACCTTACATTTTATATACAGAACGTGTTCATTACTTTTATTTGTTTATGTGAAAACATTATTTAATAATGTTTTGGCATTAAGCTTCAGAAAAGTACTTGAAGTACAGAAAATCTCTCCAGTATAAGAATAAAATATAGCCTAGATGGAACAGTAACATTTTTTGATATATTAAATAGAAAGCCATGCCAGGCTGTCTGCTTCACCATCAGTCCTCTGAAGAGTTCATTTAATGGAGTATGTTTGCACAGAACACACTCTCGAGCATACTTAATGGAAGAATATTCATAGCTGAAATTAGGGCTTTAATATCTATCTGATGGAGCTGGGGAGCATTTAATGTAGATTTGTACCCTATTAACACACAATTATTTAACGGTTTTTGTGAATGTATGTCTCTGTTTTGTGTGTGTGTGTGTGTGTGTGTGTGTGTGTGTGTGTGTGTGTGTGTGTGTGTGTGTGTGTGTGTGTGTGTGTGTGTGTGTGTGTGTGTGTGTGTGTGTGTGTGTGTGTGTGTGTGTGTGTGTGTGTGTGTGTGTGTGTGTGTGTGTGTGTGTGTGTGTGTAGGAGAAGGAGGAGGAGTATATTGAACTGAAGCACAAATTAGCTCGTATGCCCGGTCCAGAGGCAGCTGAACAACTCTGGAAAACTCAGCAAACACTGAAGAAAAAGAACAAACAGATCATGGTAGGTTTGAGTCTCTCTTTCTTGTATTCCCTCTCATTTTTTTCCCTCTTTGTCTCTCCCTACTCCATGATTTACTCTTTCACTATTAAAGGAATAACCAATCCACTCTGAGCTGCACTCCCCCTCATGCCCCCACCTCAAAATGTCAGGCTTTTATCAGATCATAAATCATTTTCCCATTCCCCTCACTCTCTCTATCATGGGTATGAATAATTAGTTACCCTTCTGCCTAATTAAGAACTCCTGTGCCTGGTCACAAACGGCTAGAACTAACATCGTCTGGGATTTTCTGTCGCGACTGTAGCTTCTCGGTTGACCTAATTCCTTCATCACGACAAAAGAGACCTGGATGCAACAATCGCCTTTCACTAATCTGTAGGTTCTGAAAGACAGATAATTACAAATGTTATATGAGAAACCAACAGAGAACCACAGGGTTCATGGCCTCATAGTGAAAATCTTAACTGATATTAAGATACAGTAAGAACAGTCACACATGTAAGACTCAAACTCAGGATATTGGGATGGGTAAGAAAGACGGGAGATAAGAGGTAAATGCTTTGCAGCACCACACAGGTACAAGTATTGTTTTCTATTGATTTCTAGTTGTTCTCATAAATTAAGCCTCATTTCTATTTTCTTGGCTGTAGTTAGAGCTTTCAGTTCACCTTAAAACACAGTATTGTTACAACCCTTTTGTTTTGTTTTGGCTAAAAACACTTTACTATCATTTACTACTAAAAAACATCTGTATAATAAATGAAACTAAATGTATTTAATATTACACTCATAAATATTTGCTGTTTTTGATCAGACAAGAGATGCTGGAAAAAGTTTATTCACATGTGTCTATTTTTCTTAAGGCCAGACTTTATATGTCTTAACTTTATAGCACTGCTCATGGATCAGTTTTCCTCCTAGGGTTTTTTGTAAGTGGTCAAACGAAATCTGGTTCAGCAAATTTGTTCAGAGAATGAGCCCAGGAGTCCCATTCAGACCCATTCAGAAGTGCTGCTGCAGGCTCAGCTTTATGCTTTGCGGCGAGATTTTTATGGCTATGGCTAAATCTGATCTTACATCAGCACTCTTGCTCTGAGCTCCATTATGAGCACAGGCCTGTTTATTTACCAGCTGAATGCTGAGGCTCCTAAATAAACCTGTTAAATGGAACTCGCTGAATTAGTCCGCCTTCTTTTTCTTTTTTTAATCGGCAGAAAAGCCGCTTTGCATCACAGGAAACCTATTCAATTCTGCAGATACCTGACAGACCCCTCGGCTAGACAACACATTTGGGACCTTTTCTGTTTTTTTTTCTTTTTCTTTTCAACCTGCCTTTGTCTCAGTCTTTAAACATTATATACACACAAACGAACAGACACTCAAACACACACACTTTCAGTCCCTTTACTCTTCTTTCCTCTGTATCTTTCCATTTTTCCTTTTCACTTTTTAACCGATAGTTTCAATTTTGATAGACAGCACAGACTTAAACAGGATATGAGAAACAGAGACATCCTGATGATTGCCAGAGTCCACTCAGTTTAGCAGCTGGAAATTGTTAAAATGCTTCAGAGAGACTCAACTGAACAGAATTGACTGCTACATCTACTGTATTTTTTGTTAAATGAACTTATGCTAGCTGTACTCCATCATAATGCAAGGTCCACATAAACAACGTATATGATTGGTCAAAATGTACTAGTATAATAAAAGTACAAATGTTTATGAACATGGAGCTCACCTGCAGGGAGTGGAAATAAGCATTCAGGCAAATTTTGTGTTTGTTATTGCATATACTTTCAGTTCCTACAGTCGATCTACATCAAATTTGCAAACAAGGCCTCATTTATCAAGCATGTATAAATTGTATAAATTTATAAAAAAACATGTAT
The DNA here is from genome assembly GCF_022655615.1 of Tachysurus fulvidraco. Lineage (NCBI taxonomy): Eukaryota > Metazoa > Chordata > Actinopteri > Siluriformes > Bagridae > Tachysurus > Tachysurus fulvidraco. Next base: position 10,142,085 of record NC_062535.1, on the reverse strand, counting down.
AAATTGGTGTGTCAATCATTCATATGAGCATTTACACACACACACACACACACACACACACACACACACACACACACACACACACACACACACACACACACACACACACACACACTTACAAAAGTCCTGTGAATTCAAGTATTAATGTAGTTTATTTTAAAGAAATCAGAATTCCTTGTGGGCTTTTATCTATTACTTCTAAAGTTAAATGAAATTATGTATCATCTATAAGCAGTCAAAAGTAATGCAGAATTTAGTTCATCTCAGCACTAAAACTTCAAAATAAGTTGTCCCGGAGTAACAGTTGATCAAATATCCAATGAACATGCTTGTTAAGACCAAACTATAATGAATAAACCATTTACAGTAATATTACCATGCTTTCTGGATTGTCCCATTGGTTGTTTGAACTGTCCCTCTTTCGTTTTCAGGTGCTGACAGCTGAAGTCAACGTGTACAAGTCTGAAGCAAAAGAGTACAAGAAAGAGATTGAGCAACTGGATGAAGAGTTAAAGAACGCGAAGAAGAAGTACTTCATGCAGAAACGCAAGGACCTGAAATTCAGGTAAGAGAGTAAGACTAAAGAAGAACTATGCATTGAACGTATAACCCAACTCATGCTCATACTTGTACATGCACAAATTTTCTTGAAATGACATAAAGTTCAGGAAAGTAACGGATTAAAAAAAATGCACTGAAATTATGGCTATAATTGAATATAAAAAGAGACAAGATTAAGTGGAACTGCAATGCCAGCTGATCTCCATGAATGATCTCCATGACTGATCTCCATGACTTATCAGCTGTACGTTCACACGGCTCACACGATGCCAGCAGTAGACCCTTATAAAGCCTAATTAAATTATCACTGATCCTGTTGCCTTTTAGTTGATGGGTGTTAAAGTTAACCTCCAAGAGCCCTTCTGGTGAGTGGGGATTCAATGAGGTGCTGTTTCATTTCCTCTTGATTTATATCACTGGTAAGCAATGCTTGATTAACATCTAGTGGCTGATCATTAAGTCAAACTCTCAGCTTCTATTTCCTGTCCTTACAGTTGCAAAAAAACACAAACATAAAAATTCTCTGTAAGTATTAAGCTAAACATCATAAGGGCTTATTAGTAATTTGCTCTTTTTTATATTAATAATATTAATAAACTGAGTAAAACATTAGCCTACTGTTGTTACTGCTGCTGGAAACGTCTGGAATCATTTATGTGAACGTTTATAGCTTGATGGCTAATATTTTTTTTCCTAATATTGCTTTCTGTCAAGTTTAAAAAGTAAGCTGTTCTGGCTGAGACAAGGGCTTGATGGTAGTTATTGATACCTTTGCTCTAAGCTATTTGGAAGACCTTGATTTTGTTTTTCCACCACCATCACTCACACTGCCATGAGATTTGTTTCAGGACATGCAATTGTTCACTGTACCAAAGGATCGATCTTTTAATTATAGTTTTTCTCACATCAGGTGGTGCTACACTGTTCAAGGTACATCTCCGAGATGCATTTAATCCCTCAACCATTCAGTCAAGTGAGATGCACCTGTAACTTCTGTAGCTTTTTAAATCTTATGGTTACAGTTCAGTGCCTCGGTTAGATATCTAATGCTAAAACACAGAAGCTTTAAAAAATACCTAATCTACCCAGACATTGGCAGCTATATTCAGGATGTAGCCAGATAACTATATAAGAAACTATAAAAGTAAAATTAGCTAAGAAGTATTATCTGTTTAGCTCAGCTCAATAATATAGTAGATTAACTTACTACAGCATGCTAGATCCTCGACAAAACCTGACGCGATAAAAAATGGATGGAAATACATTATTTTCGGTAAGACTTGTTCTTTGAAAATGTATTTTATCAGGAATTGATGTGAAGAGCTTCATGTGAGTTACAGGTATACACTGTTAAAGTTAAAACTGACATACAGTATGTGTAGGCTTTTACTGAAATATTTCTAGCGCACAGAAAAAAAGCACACATTATTAACAGAAAACACAAATCTTGATCAATTTACTCAGTGTAAATGATATCGCTTCCACATGGTTGTCTGAGTTACATGAACACAGTTTGTTTTTGTGATTCCAACAATATTTTCAAAGCGGCGATTACAATTAATCTTTCTCACCTGACCTGAGAGTTTAATCCAGCTCACCGATGTCCTGCAATAGTCGCATTACCTCTTATCTATTCTGCTGCAATTAATCATGTAATCAAGTTAATTAATATCATAGACATTTATTCCCATCTGTCGCAACATCCTCACTAATAACTAATAACGGACAGAGCAGCAGTAATAGAAGTATATCTACAATTTAGTAAGAAACCTGTGAGGAAAGTTTGCAGTCATGAGGTCATTTTGCCCTAGAACATTGTTAATTGTCAGTCCTCTCTCTATACCTATGGCTCTGATTATTACATACTGCTCCTAAATGAAAAGCTGGCACACCCACACTAACAGCCACAGATTGCTTGGCTCTTATTAGCCAGTCTGTACCATCTGGTGCAGTAGATTGACTGTGCTGTTTCCCGTTGCTTGGTCGGAGGTCCCACTGTTGGACTATTGGACGGATTTCAGATATGGTAACCAACGAATGCGACCCCTGAGTGCATGTGTGCATCCTGACTGGCCTGTGTCATATGAAAATTAATTTCAGTTTAATTTACAGGTAGACATAAGGCATAGAGTAGCATCCAGGGGCCTCCAGTACTGGTAATAATCTTGTAACACTTTAAAACAACAGTTCATGAAAAACCATGCATTAATATTTGAATTAATCCTCATTTAAACATGAAGGCATGTACTTATCACAAACAAAGAGCTAAACTGCACATTTTATGAATTGTTATTGAATGCATTTGTAAACATGTAGAGATAAATTTAATCAAGGTTTAGTTTATTCCCAAGATAATCAGTTATGAATTATAACATCATGATACTGTGGCCTTGTAGTTAAGGTAATAATTACTGCTGTTGTAATCAGAAAGGCATATACTAAACATCACTTCAATACACTTAGTATTAATTTCTTTACAATATACAGTTAAAGAAGCGTAATGATGTATAATCCCATTATCCAGCATCACCCCGAAGATGAAAGATTCTCTCCATGTGTCTGGTTTGTCTTAAGATTTCTTCTTCATGTTGTCCCAGGGTGTTTTTCCTTCTCACTGCCACCTCTGAAGTGTTTATTTAGGATTTAAACTTCCATCCAAATCTGATTTTTGACAGTATCTATTGTTTGAATGCATTGAATTATCACTGAAATGAAATTTAATTCAATCGTATGCCACTGGTGTTGTAAATCTTGTAGACATACAGTAGATTCTTTCCAGGCCCTTATTCATTCTTAAGACTGTCCATCTTGGAGGAATACACAAAGAACTTTGTGCAGAACTTTATGGCAGTGTTGTAAAAAAAAAAAGTCCTCTATATAGCAGTATTGTAAAAAAGTCCCCTTTTTCCAGTTGAGCGAAAGGTACACTATTCGCACCTACTGAGGCCTTCTACTTTCGGTTTTTCCCTTTAGGGGTCACCAGCGTGAATCATCTGTTTCCACCTAACTCTATCCTAGGCATCCTCTACTCACACACAAATTACCTTCATGTCCTCATTTAACACATCCATATATCTACTATTTGTCATTCCTCTTGACCTCTTACTTGGCAGCTCAATCTCCAAAATCCTTCTACCAATATAACCATCTCCCTCCTCTGTACATGTCCAAACCATCTCAATCTAGTCTCTGACCTTGTCCCCAAAACAGCTGTCCCTCTGATGTGCTCATTCTTAATCCTGTTAATCCTCGTCACTCCTAAAGAGAAACTCAACATCCTCATCTCAGCTAACTCCATCTCTGCCTCATGTATTTTTCTCACTGCTACAGTCTCTAACCCATACAGCATATCTGGTTTTACTACTGTCTTGTACACCTTTCCTTTGATTCTTTCTGACACTCTTCTGTCACACAACACTCCTGACACTTATCCTGCCCTGTAATCTCACTGTTCTATTTCCCCCTCTCTTGTTCAAACACATGTTTTCTGTCTTACTACGACTGGCTTTCACTCCTCTTCTTTCCAAAGCAGACTTCTACCTTTGCAGGTGTTCCTCCACCTGCTTCCTGCTCTCATTATAGGTCGCAATGTCATCCGCACACATCATTCACAACGATTACTGTCTGATTTTATCAGTCAACCTGTCCATCACCATAGCAAACAAGAAGGGACTTAAATCTGATCCTTGATGTAGCCCCACCTCCATCTTGGGCCATGAACTCCTCTCTCTGACCTACAGCACATCTCACTGCTGTCATACCCCCTCATACATATCCCATATCCTTGTCTACTACTTCTCTACATCTCCTGACACCCTCATAAAGTACCATAGCTCCTCTCTCTGCACACTGGGTCATACACTTTCATTAAATCCAAAAAGACGCAGTGCAGCTCCTTCTGACCATTTCTGTATGTATCATCTTCTCCATTAACAATCGCAGAGCAAAAATCGCATTGGTAGTGCTCTTTCTGGGCATGAAGCCATTCTGCTACCCACAAATATCCACTTCCTTTCTTAGACTAGCTTCTACTACTCTTTCCCATAGCTTCATTGTATGGCTCATCAACTTTATACCTCTGTAGTTGCTGCAACTCTGCACATCACCCTTGTTCTTAAAGATCAGCACTAGAATATTTCTCCTCCATTTCTCGGGCATCTTCTCATTCTCTAATATTCTGTTAAACAATCTAGATAGAAACTCCACCGCTGTCTCTCTTAGACACTTCCACACCTCCACAGGTATGTCATCTGGACCAATAGCCTTTCTACTCTTGATTCACCTCAGAGCCTTCTTCACCTCATCCTTTCCAATCTGTAATATTTCTTACTTTACAATGTACACCTCTTCCTCCTGTCTTTCCCTCTAATTTTCATCATTCATCAGCTCCTCTAAATACTCCTTCCAGCTTCTCTGCACTCTCTCCTCGTCTGTCAGTACCTTTCCATCTCTATCTATAATCACCCTTATCTGTTGTACATGTGCTCTTGTTCCATCACCATGTTCAATCACTTCTGCTGTAGTTTGACTGTCTTAGCTTCTGTATGAATTCCTCACGACATTCTTCCTTTTTCAACTTCCACCACTTGGTCTTCTATTCTATCTTTCCTTTCTTCTTCTTCCTGACCAGCACAGACATCCTACACATCACCATCCGATGCTGTCTGGCTACACTCTCTCCTACCACCACTTTCTCTCTCAGATTAGTGCCTCGTCTATATAGAATGTACTCTACCTGCGTACTCCTACCTGCACTCTCGTATGTAACTCTATGTTTCCCTCTCTTCTGGAAATAAGTGTTAACTACAGCCATTTTCATCTTCTTAGCAAAGTCTACCACCATCTGTCCTTCTAGGTTCCTTTCCTTAACACCAAACCTACCCATCACTTCTTCATCACCTCTGTTCCTCTCACAATTGAAATCTGCATCAATCATTACTCTCTCCCATCTGGGAATGCTCTCAAACACCTTATATAACTTACACCAGAATCTTTCCTTCAGCCTACTTGTGGAGCATAACCACAATAGAATGAAACACATTCAACATCACCACTTCAATTTCTAACTTCAAACTGATTACCCTGTCTGACACTCTTTTCACCTCTAAAACATCCCTCACAAACTCATCCTTAGGATCATGTCTACCCCATTTCTCTTCCTATCCACATCATAATAAAAGAGTTTGTATCCCTCTATAATACAACATACTTTGCTCCCATTCCACCTGGTCTCCTGCACACACAGTATATAGGAATATAAGGTAGCCTTCTCCTATCATGTCCGCTAGCTCTCTACCTTTCCCTGTCATTGTACCACTGTTAAGAATCCCTATTCTCAGACCTATACTCCTGCCTTTCCTTTTCTCTCTCTGCCTACAAACCCTTCTCCCTTCTCTCCTTCCTCGACCAACAGCAGCCCAATTTCCACAGGCACCCTGTAAATCAACTGCGCCATGTCATATGTTTAAATTTGGCATGTTTTATGCTGGATGACCATCCCGATTCAACCCTCTCTATTTATCCGGCAGAGAAATCACTGGTTTGCAACCCCTGTGACTAGATTACACACCGACTGAGGTAAAAGATCTAATAACCAAGGAAGAGTAGAAGTTAATACTACTATTGTATCATCAGTTAGTAAATTAGCATAGACCTTTATGAAGTCATGAAATACATTATGCCAGGATACCCCAATAAGCCTTACTACTTCATTAATTAATATCTCTTCTTGCTTTGTTCTATTTTCTGCCTACAGCTTTTGCAGCAAATGTGCTTTAGGTAGCAGTTTGCATTGAACCAGAACAATCATTGCATGAATTTGCAAAAAGTGCTTGTATGAAAGTCAGTTATTCAGTGAGACATATTTGGGAGTTTGACCCTGAATTGTCCAACCTTTTGCTGCTGGAAGTTCGCATGGATGGCATCTAAGCCTGGCTGACGAGCAGCCGATCGATAGCTTTTTTTCCCGCAGAAGCGAGTAATGGCTCAGCGTTACACTAATCCCTAGCAGCATCTTCTAAACATATAGCCTGATTGTAAATTGAGGTTGGTGATGTGGGGAAAAAAATGTGGGATGAATAAGACAAAGACATTTTCTAGATGAAGATGCTAAAAGAAGTGTAGTTTAAAATAACTTTAGACTATTTGGACTAGGTATGTGGAAAACTAAAACAAAAAAGTCACATAAGCATGGTATGTTTTTCCTTTCATTTGGACTTTAAAGGTGTGAGCTTGAAGCGTAGAGGTTTCCCAGGTTTCCCACTTAAACTCATAAAATGTTCAGAAACTGATAAGAGAAGATATCTTCACAGAAATGTAGGTAGACTCTTTCAAGATCATGCCCAATTCTGATATAAATGGGAAAACAAATTCACTAAACATATATAGATACAGACAGTAGCCTTGGGCTTCACATGCTTATTACATACACAACAATAAGCTCCCGTCAGCTGAAGCATTACTAAATCAGATTTGCATGTTAGAGTTTGTTCACTTGTGTTTTTGTTTATTGCTCATATTGTCCTTTATATTTTTTACGTTCAATTCGGCATACATATTAGTCTCTTTCAGAACTCCTCACATTAGAATGAGATAAAGGAATTAACATGTGTAATTTAAACTCTCACTCCAGCAAGTCCATCTTAAGAGGCATTAAAAGGCAATTTGCTGCTTCTCTTCCTAGCGGTGGGATTTGAAGAATCTGAGCCGCAAGCGTCTTATCAGGATGTCGGGCCGTCGATGCTGGAGGACAGGGAAAATCTTGCTTGTGTAGAGGTTTTGCGCATGTAATTAGCATATGTTATCCCACGAACGGCTAGATTTGTAATCACAAGGCGGAAAATCTTTGCAAGCTCGAAGCAGCAATTAAGGCGAAGTTAATCAATAATGGCAGGTTTCAGATTTGAAACCAGTTGTAAAAGTAAGCATAAACCAGACAGGGTCTGGGTGTGTAACTATCGTCGGCTGAGCGATAACAGGTTAACACACTGCATGTGCGTGCATGTATACACATGGATGTTCTGTGTGAATCTGGTGGTCTTTAGACAGTGACATGAAAAGGCCATGTGAACAAACACAATCACACCTTTGTCTGACTGTCCTTGTGACAACTTTCCACTGCCTAATGATTAATGCGGCTAGTTGACGCTCTCTCTTCACCTAAATCTTAGCTTAAACCTAACCTGAGGTACCAGATTAAACAATTTGTTTTGGTGCATTTAGTTCGTAAATCTGCGGCACAAGATCTTTAACGGTCCTCACATGAACAGGACTGTATGAAAACATACACAGAAACACCGATAGTCCTAAGTACTTCAGTCATCTAGAAAAACTTAAATGAAAAGAGATAATGATAAAATTAGCATAGTCTGCTAATTAATATTCAAATGTTCTTGTTTAAGACTAATAATTTGGCTACTGTAGGACCAAGTGATCAATCTTTAATAAATGTTTTATAGACCAAACTGAAAAGAAAATGTCTGGCCAGATTTACAAATTTACAATTTCTGTAAATTCTCTTAATTTGTTTGGGCAGTTGAAATGAATAAGCAATTTAAGCATCTTGCCATAATGAGCATATAATCTATATGTAAATTTGTAGGAATTTATCGCTAATTATACAATTTTCAGCTGATCAATGTTTGATTCATGTTTCATATGTTAAATGACACAAAATCAGTATCTTGAGTTAAGTAACAGGATTTTCATGAACAACACCTTTTTCATGTAAATGCTTCTGCATTTTTTTTTCAACCTGTGCTTATGTAAGGACCTACATAATTGGGGGTACATATGTGAGTGAGAGAGAGATCTACAGTATGCACATCCAGTATAAAAACACTTAACACGTCTCAGTGTCTTAGAGTGGCTGTCCTACCTCCTTAATTTCTCTGTGTGTTGCCGAGTTCTGTGGTTATTTCTCTCCAGACTGGAGTGTGTGAAGCGTAAACAGGTGAGAACCATTTAAAGGTGTGAGAGGGCTGGAATGAAGTGGAAATGAAGTGCATGCTCTACTTTGTTCTCCTAATGGCAGTATCTGATCAAAGTTCATGGTGTAACAATTTCCCTCAAAGTTAATGAGCACATGCTTTCCTCAGCTGCCAAACAAAATCCTGCTAATTAATTTCAGATTAAAAATAATAGTGCTGCTGCATTCATCTATCCAGTAACCTTGCACTGATAGAGTATAACAGCCTTGTGTGTGTGAGTTGTGTGTTCTTGCTTTCTTTCTTTCGTTCTTTCTTTCTCTGCTGGCACATGATCCCATGACCTGAAGATGTGGATAATCCTTAACTGTAAAGAATTATAAAATTAAAAATAGCTCTGGCTGAGGTGGATTTTCTTCATGTCTGATGTGACCAATGCTTTGAAATTTCTCACAGCTTTGAGCTTGTGTAATGTGTGAGGCTACTGTACATTGTACTGGGTAACTGCACTGGGTTCACTAGACTGAGTTACTGGCTCACTGTATTGAAGCTACTGAACTGAGGCTACTGAACTGAGGTCACTTTACTGAGGTCACTAACTGGGTTCACTGTATCGAGGCTACTGTACAGTGAGTGTAATACTAATATGATGTAACCGTATCGAGCCATCATCCGGATTTCTGTACTGGGGACATTGTCCAGGCATTTGAAGTTATGGGACATTTGCCATTTCCATAAGAGTAGTGGCAATATTCTGAAGAATTCATGTAAAAACATATATTATGCTGATTGAACATCATGGTACATCATAGGCCTAGTTTATGCACACTAAAACTCGTTCAGTAATCTGTTTCAGATGCAATATCATGTGTTCTGGCATAAATATAAATGCCAAATGAGCATCAGCCGTTACCAGATTTTATTTTTATAGGTGACAGCAATAATGTGGGGCTCAAACTAATCCATTCCAGACTCCAGACAGCTGTCTGTCGGCCTGAAGACCCACTTACATGCCATCCTATTAGTTTGAAGTAGAGCGTTTTTAACGGATCCTGATCTGGACCATTACACTGCTGATATGGACCATAACTCCGTAATTGGGGTTTGCCATTTTGAATTTTTCTATTTCTCATTCGAAACCCATGAAGCATGTTACCCTTGTTTTGTGAATCAGAAAAATTCATGTCTGGAGAAATAAAATTAGCACCAAAATGAAAGAATACCATATTGAGAAGCGATCGTTATACAAAAGGAAAGCTGTTTGCTTTCAGCAGGTCCGTTCTCTTGGTAACGTAGTAGTTTTCTTAAGTGTGAATCTTGGGCTTTTTCCCGTAACTCATTTGTTAAAAGCACTTGCTTGCGTTTTTCTCATCTCTCAAATCCTGAAACAGAGTTAATCAGCTCTAAGCACTTTCTCAATCGATCGCCTGGAAGAGGTAGCGCCAAGAACCTGTGGCTAATCATGCATCTGAATAGACTGAACTTTTTTCCCCTTTTCCTGTATTTCTCTCCATCTTCCTCAGGCATGAAGGTCGTTTGAAATGCCTGGAGCTGGAATAGCTTGACCCAGAGAATCAATGCACAATTAAGGACATTTAAACAGTTCACTTATACACCAGACTGCCTTGGAACAAGTTGTTTAGAGATCAAGACCACTGAAGGAGTGATAATCTCTTATAAATCAGATGGATGAAACTGTAGTGTATTACATCACAAAAGCAGGAAGGTTGTATTAACTTGTTCTTAACAAGAGCGAAAATGTTCAAGGAAAATAATTCACATTTATCAGCACATTGTCCTGAAAACTTTCCTGTTTTGGAAAATCTTCTGATCTTTATCACCCCATTCATTTTTTTCTCTCTTATTAACCTTAACTCTTTATTGTAGATTCCACATTCAGTATTAAATTTATTTGTTATTCACCCCAGTGGTGATTAATGGCTTATATGAATGTAAATACTTTAAGAATTGGTCGTCTTCATGCATATTTGTTTTTGCCTAGCCTACTAGTGGCAATAAATTCATACAATCAAATATAAAAAAAAAATAATAAAAAATGATAGTGATATCAAACCCATTTCTGTCTCTGGGATGTACCAAGTGTTTGGCCATAAGCATCTAAAAGGTTGTTATCTTCAAACATTAAACTTCTGTGTAAGGTGTGGGAGCAATTTGGGATCTTGTATTTTTTATTTGTGTGGCAAAGATGAGAAGTCAATGTGACTTATATCAGACACTACATGTGTTTATTGGTTTAACCATGTAGCGTTTACTGACTTTGTATAAGCTTTGAATGGTCTGAGTAGTAGTAGTAACAGTTTTAGCAACCTTAGTCTGACAAGCTTTTGACACGGAGTTCTGTGTGATAGGAAAATATCAGAGAGAAACAAGGGGAAGGTGCTGTATGGCCATGCTGTAGGGTTTAGAGACAGTGTCTCTGAAGAAGAGACAGGAGTCAGAGCTAGAGGTAGCCGAGCTGAAGATGAGGTTATCTTTGGGAGTCACAAGATTGGACAGGATTAGGAACGAGTACATCAGAGGGACAGCTCATGTTGGACATTTGGGGACAAAGTTAGGGAGGCCAGATTAAGATGGTTTGGACATGTTCAAAGGAGGGAGAGTGAGTACAGTATATTGGTAGAAGAATGATGGACATGGAGCTGCCAGGCAGGAGGCAAAGAGGAAGGCCAAAGAGGAGGTATATGGATGTAATTAATGAGGATATGAAGCTAGTGGGTGCAAGTGTTGAGGATGCAAAAGATAGGGAAAGGCGGAGAGAGATCTTTTGCTATGGCGACCCCTGAAGGGAAAAGACGAAAGAAGAAGTCTGACAAGCTTTTTCAGAAGTAGACGGAGCTCGAGCTGCTGCATCAACTTTAGCCCAGCTGGAGTTAAGGCTGAGGTCAAGGCCATCCAGACCACTTGTTGTAGTGCTGGTAGCTTGTGAAGTTTGGTACTGAGCTCGGAGTGAATCCACACTAGGTTTAAGCACTAGGACACGAAACAAAAGGATGCATATAGTTGTTTATACTATTTGGAAATTTCTATTCCATTCTATTCTGCCTGAACACCACTCTTTAAATTTGTTAATTTATGTCCTTCATCCAGCAAACAAGTTCTCATAAATCAGTCGTTACTACAGAAAAGAAACATATGTGAATGTGTGCATTAATGACTTGAATTATTCTGCACTACTGTTAGAGCTTCCGCTATAGAAATTTCATTAATATCTGATTCAAACCAATCAGAATTGAGAATTCAGCAGCGCTGTCATAACTATAAATATACAGGCTTTAATTTCTTTGTTTTTGAAGCATGTTATTAAGTCTTACATGAGGAAGCATTTTTGGTATTGTAGTGTTTTTTCACTCATGCTGTGGAATCCAGTGAGTTCCGGCTGACTTGTTTGTGTAAACTGTCAGCTTCAGAAGGCACGAGACGAGCGATGCCATCTTGATTTCTTCACTCTCCGGGAGACAGAATAGATGACAAGGTAGCAACAAATTGTATGCAAATGAAGCTAGGGGATTATTGCACGCTTGGTGGGGGTGGGGGTGGGTATACGGGGGTATTTTGATTTAGAATTCATAAGTGAGGGTGTGATCAGCCATGTAGAATATGCTTGAACACACACATACACGCACACACACACACACACACACGCCTTTCTTTCAAACTAATTCTACATTCACACTGAGAAGTTTATAATGTTGCTTGTAGTTGTCTCTTGTGGGTGTGTAGCAACCACTGCTGCTGTCGATTGAGGGTGTACTCTACCTGGAAACAATAGCAACCGAATTGTTACACTGCTAAAACTAACTAGTTAAATTACATGAGCATATAATCAACATGAAATCATTTGAATTAAAATGTGTGCTTGTGTATCTTCATATGCTAGGCTTTGTATCATTAGCTGTGTCGGAGTAGCAAAACACACTAGTTGTACAAGTTGTGTACAGTAACCAGATGCACCAACGCTATTTCCTTTGTTACATTCAAGCATGCAAGGAAGTAACAAAGGAAATTGGAAGAAACTTTAAACTACATATGAGTGGTCTGAGGAATCATTAGAGCGATTCGTGTTTGTTGCTTTACAGCACCATACCCAAGTTGGTTTCTTGCTTGCTGTTTGTTGTAAAATCATGGCTTCCTGATGTGAACACACACAGAAGATGAATTGTTGCTTGTCTCTTTGTCATCATTTTTTGAGCCAACTTTGGGTAAACTATCGTGTCTTAATAAAGGAGTTTGGATTTGAGAAAGATTCGTCTAGACGTTTGCGATGAATGCAATAAGTGCAATCCATCAGCGCAAATCAACACATAGCGAAGCATCCATGTAATTACTGTATAGACACACTGTAAGAGATTATTTCCACCACCATCGGACTTCTGACCTTCTTCTTCCTCTTATCCTTATCCTTCTTTCAATCCTTATGAGATTGCTATCTTTCCCAAATCTCTATTTGCTGCACTTTGCTGGACATCAATGCCTCTCTCTCTCTCTCTCTTGCACTCGCTTTCCTCCACCAACTGACTGATAATGTAATTAGGAGCTTAAAAGACTTTTGATCACCGTCAGACAAGCCCAAGAGAGCAATCCTTCTACAGATGTGTTTCAGCTAAAGCTCTGATTTTCTTCAGCTTTACAAGCGTGGTGTCCACCAAACACTCCGCATCTGGTTCGAACGTGCTGCCTGTCAGCGCTCGTCTTTTCCACGCCACAGAGTAAATGCCTTCCTGTATGTCTGTGAACCCAATGACGGTTCATGGCGATGATTTGTGTCAATAATGTGTGATGCTGGTTGTATGAAACTAGTGGCTGCACTGAGCTGAGAGACAAACATGTAGTTCTGAGGATTTCAGCATGTGTGTATAAGAGAGAGGCAACTATACGATTTATACTATCAAGTGAAGAAAAACAAATACTATTTAAATTGTATTCGTTTCTCATATAAAATGTAACATTTACACTACTATACAAATAATGCTCCATTCTCTAAGAATCTTTCTAACAGAAAATTAAAAGCACAAAAATGTTCATTTTTCATTCCAGATTTTTTCCCCTATTCGATACATTAAAATAGATTTTCCAGAACGTTTTTTAGACGTTTTTATTAGACATTTAGAGAAATTTATTACACATTAATAACAGAAATAATTTCCATATTGTAAAACTCTTCTTCTACATCAGTTTATTATTGTAGCTTTAGCATTTGTACAGTGCTTTCTTGTTTTTTTAATATGCTTTACAAATAAACTCGACTAATGTCTTTTTTCGGCTGCCTAATCCGTATTCTGGGATTGACTTTAAAAAAATAATAATCCTGTTTATGACCTTTAAAACGCTGAATAGTTAAGCTTCATTTCATCTTCTGGATGTCTTGAAAAAGTCTTTTCTTTCTTTCCACAAAAAATTAGCACACTCGCTCAACTATTTTAACTATTTCCAATTATATTGTTACATAAAAAGTTACAAAAATTTACAATTTGACTTTTCTAGGTATTCTTAGAGAAATATAGTAATTTCATTCTGATTACTGTAAGTTATTTGACTCCTTCCTCCATTCTATGGATGGAAGGATTTGCAGTGACATTATACACCAGGCATTTGTTATTGGAGCGAGCACCTGTAGATGTGAATGTCAGTCCTCTGCCAGCCAAAATTTCCGTCAGACATGCTAATTCCAGAGGGCGCTGATCCAGAATAGGCATGAGAAGCACGGTTGATCCAATGATATGGGCTTTGAGGTCATTTAGCAGGTGCAGGCGGCCGTTCGAGACAAATTCACTTTGTCCGGACAAAAAGAGGTGGTGGAGCTTTGCAATAACACACTGACACACACCCTGACACACACACAAACAATCCAGAACTTCAGAAAAATGACACAAAATGCCGATCCAATATATAATTCGGACAGTTTTCTGCTGATAAATCAGAAAGAATTTTTCATTTGTTCTCAGTATTCCTGTTAAATTAAAAATAAATTAGAATAATAATAGTAATGACCAGAGGATTCATGCTGAATGTGAGCATGATGCAATTTCGAATAATGAGATCCCATACGGTGCTGTTGCTGTATGCTGTTGCATCATGCGATTGTACAGTGTGAAGCCATCATGGAAAGACATTCTGATAGTCAGTGTATGTGGATCCGCCTGCCAACTTTTGGAGTTTATCCCAGTGTTATATTCAAAATCTGTTAGAGTCAAACTTTGTTGAATTTTTAAGTGTTTACTGTTTTTTAAACAAGGGTCTAGAGTTTAAATCTACCAATATTCTTAGCTGAAAAGATGTTTTTTTGGGGGAAAAAGTCTGATTTATTTGGTATTTGAAATTCAGTATTGTCTGATATTGCGTACTTATGAAATGTTTAGTGTCTGGTATTTTTATTAGCCTGTAAAATTTCCATTATTTGTGTCGGCACTTATCGACACGATGCACCGTGATGACTTCATCTGTATTTTCTGGTGGTAAAATATAGGAGCATTACATCCAAATTAGGCCGTCATTTGAATATGATTGCCGCATGTATCACTGAGACCTCATACTGCTTTCCCGTAAAATATGGATTGCATTTCCTTTTTGAAATTGGAGCCTCTGCTTGAAATACCAACATGCCACAATGACAAATCCATCTTTCTGGGTAAATCAGACTGTTATTATGGATCAATAGGCACTAGTGTGATGAAGCTTTGTAACACTTTTTTCGCTTCTGGCTTGCGTCAGTGTCTCTGTAGCAGCTTTTATATTTGTTCACTTGTTGATTGCGGAACTGCAGGGGACTGAATGCGACTGTGGGATGCGACTAATAAAAGTCACTAAATGACAACGGTGCTCCATTATATCCTAGCAGCAGAACAGGAAAACAAGTTTTCGATGATAAAAAGAAAAGTAAATTAAAAAAACAAACAAAAAAAAAAACAAAACAAAGCAGAAGTGTTAAAGGAGAGGCTGTGTATTCAGCATCATGCTGCTTCGTAACATTTACCTACACTGAAATATTCTCAATCTTTGACAAAGTGTTGTAGAAATATTCTACACTTATGACATTCATATGTCTGTTAATTAAGGAGTAGCCCATGACGGAGCGTGCTGTTATTTGAAAATAATGCAGCACAAGACAAAAGCTGAGTGCTGCGACCCCTGAGGTGCATTACTTTCGTATAAAAGCATGTTTTGGATACTATTTTACTTATACTATAGCAATTTGCTAATGATTACAACATTGAAATATTTATTAAATGGCATGTTGTGCTTTTAAACAGTTTATAGTTAGATTTAACATTGGGGAATGTCTGAGAGACAAATTAGTTCCTGTGCTTACATCCATAAAACATAAGCTACTATATGATAAACATCAGTCCATCACAGCCTCTACCACTCTGTCTCTCTGTCTCTCTGTCTCTCTCTCTCTCTCTCTCACACACACACACACACACACACACACACACACACACACACACACACACACACACACACACACACACACACACACACACACACACACACACACACACACAAATGATTAGACACATCACTTAATGCTTTTTAACCATTAATAGTTACTTAACATTGTGGAAAATCTTTGAGACAAGTTAGTTCTTGTTCTAACCTTCATTACAGCTACAAATACACACACAGACACACAAACACAGACAAACACACACTCAGCAGTCTGTCATGTTAACGAGAAAACCGAAAGCATAACTGGAACTGAGAAAGCTTACAACTGAGACAACTTCCATGTCACAAATGTCACAATTGTATAAATGTAATCATAAACTTCTGTGAATAAATCGCTCCGAAAAAAAAACAAACAAAAAAAAAAACACCACATCAACAAATTTGTTACAAGACAACCAGTTATAATAATCTATTTAATTATTAGTCTCAGATTTTATGGAGTGCTTCATCATTCATTTGCTTCATCTTTGTGTAGGACCTGTTACTATAGAAACAATGTATTAGAACAAGTGCAATAATATTAAACTTTTGACCAATCAGATTTGAGCTTTCCCCATCGAGCTGTGGTATAATCAATGTTACCAGATAATGCTTAAAATTTTACATAGGATAAGAGATCTGTATTTAAAGATGGGAGTGTGTACAAGATGTACACAAGAGCACTCGTCTAACATTTCTTCCCGTATTAAACTCACTTGTGGTGGTGTGTGTGTGCTTTTAGTAAGGGGAAACAATTATGAATAAATGATAGATAAATAATATAAAAAAAGTCCCATATGCAGCCGTACATACTGTACAAACAACTGTGCTGTGTCTGATAAATGAAGCTGTGTGTGAAATCAAAATGAAAGAGACATTTCAGAAAAAAAAAGGGTGTCGGATCACCCGAGCTTTCTAGAATAAACTCGGATTATTTTAAGAAAGAAGAACCCACAGACTGAGGCAAAGACAGAATTTCACGAATATAGTGTACTGTTTTAGGTTTGTGGTCGCTGACATATATATTTTTAAGTGGTGGGATTTGAGATGAAAGAACAGCGGATCGTCTAACGTTACAACTAGCGTCTAATCGTACATTTTACCACTTGCATTTTTGAAAACATTCCAACTTTATTTCCATAAAAAATATGCTCTATTTTTAATAACGTCACTGAAAAGCCATCTTAGAGAAATCAATAGTTATTTAGAGGCACCAAATTTGTAGCCATTTGTAGGAACGAAATCGAACGCAAAGTCACTGGAGCTGAAAGTGCTGGGGTCTAAAGTCATTTCAAGACACTTGAACCAGCATTGAAAGCACAGGCAAAAAAAAAAAAGTTATTCCAGATGCCTCTATCATCATTCTTTATCTAACTGATAAAAGTGATGCTGATATGGTGGATGAGGATTTAGCAGCAGGGAAATTTGCATATATTAATTTGATAATCACATTTGATCATATCTTGCTTTGATGAACAAGAGCCAGTTGTTTTTTTTTTATTCTCTGCCGGGAAAAGGGAGCTGTTGATGTGGATTTAATGGATTGATGTCTCTTTTTGTTCCATTAAAGAAACAAGCGAGAGTCGAGAAATATTCACACTTTTCCTGTTGGCAGTTTGTTTGCGGGCTGCTTGCCTGGTTTGTAGCCAGACACAAATCAATCAGTGCTATTGATTAATATCTCTCTCTCTCTCTCTCTCTCTCTCTCTCTCTCTCTCTCTCTCTCTCTCTCTCTCTCTCTCTCTCTCTCTCTCTCTCTCGCTCATCACCTAGATTTGTATATCCAAATGCAATGAGTATGCATCGTATAGCCACTACTATATGCCTGATATATTCTCATAGGTATCTTCTGAAACATAAAGCCAATATATTGTCCAGTTAATTGAACCTGATTACAACCACAGCCATATGGATGTGTTAAATAAACACTCTCGCATGCATCATCACCACTCGTGCTGTAATGGCATCTGATGTGGCCATGTTCCGCCTGTTAATGCAGAGAGACGTAGCCTCTATTATCACACCCTAATCATCACACAGATTAATTTGGCCTTATGAATTAGTGAAGTAATTAATGAATGAAGCTTTAATGAATGAAGTTTGACTAAGATTAATCTGGGCCAGAGTGCAGCTCGAGTTGTAGCGAAGATGATGGAGATTAGTGGATAACTCCCGAAGCTGTATGAGCCGAGGAAGGTTTTTTAAATCCAGTGCCAGCGTGGTCATGTTTTCTTTCAAAAACACCTAAGCCAGCTTTTATTCTCTAGACCTTGTACTGGACTGGAATAAAATCACAATGTGGACTTTCTGATATTTCCCAAGCACTGAATTGGAAGCTATGGTTTAAATCATTAGGCAGTGAATGTTGGACTCCTTGGCAAATAAAAGAGAAAAAAGTCTATTCTGTTATTTCTATAGCACGTTTAACAGTGCATATAGTCACAAAGCAGCTTTATTTAATTTTAATTCACTTCAATTTTATATGTTTAGCACTTTTAACAATGGACATTATCTTAAAGCAGCTTTACAGAACATAAGAAATATTACAAAATGTATGAAAAGTTCAACATTATACAAAGATTAATATTATACAAAGAACCAAGATCAATATTAGACTTACTGTATATTAAACTGTGTGTGTATTTATCCCTAATGGGCAAGTCTGAGGTGGCTGAGGCGACCGTGGTAAGGAAAAACTCCTTGAGATTTGTACCAGCTCCGATTGTCTTTCGGGCCATGAGGATTTTGGACCTTCACTGAGATGAGGCCATCCATGTGAGGATCCTGAGACATTCAGAGATTTACCAGCTCTGCTCCATGAAGTATTCGGATATATACTAAGAAGAGAATGCCAAATGTGATTTTTTGAGGACAAACCCCCCTCAATACAACATTTTTCGGAATGTATATTGAATTAGTGTATATTTATCACACCCTCCAGTGTCACCCAAATGAGGATGGGTTCCCCTTTGAGTCTGGATCCTCTCAAGGTTTCTTGCTTTACCATCCAAAGGAGTTTTTCCCCACCACAGTCTCCTCAGTCACCTCAGGCTGCTCATTGGGGATAAATATAAACACATTTAAATATGTCTAATATTAATCTTGAATTTTTGAATTATGTTAATCTTTATATTAACGCTTTGTTTTATTTTTATGTTCTGTAATGCTGCTCAGAGACAATGTCAGGTGTATGGTGTTCGTATTTTTGTTACACAGCCAGTGTTCGTGGGTCTGGTGACCTGCTGCATTTTTGGGTTTTTAATTCAACACAATCAAAAAATTTTATGTTAAAATACTCTACAGATGTTTACTTCATCCCAATTACAAGCAATATAAACAGCATATATGGTTAATATTTGCCCTTTACCTTTATTACATCACATTTTTTTAATTAAAGTGCTACTTGTTTTTTGTTGTCTTTTAATAAAATGTAATAAGAAAAAAAAACCAAAAGAAAATCAAATTTAATCAAGTTATGAGTGGAAAAAAAAATCAACAAATTTACAAAGAAGCAAAAGTTTTTCAAAACTATTGATGTTTATGAAGATGGGTCCCACAGACCCGAACAACATAACTGAATACTGTGCAGTGCTTAAACATATGCCACACTGAAATCGTGTTGTTTAAGTAAGGAATAGCACATGAAACACTGTGCGGTTGTGTATGAATAATCCAAGACAAAGCAGTGTGATATGGCCCAGCAACAAAGCTGTGTAGTTCTACAAAAATACCTTCTGACCAATCAGATTTGAGAATACGGCTGCTCTGTGGTATACGTTTCTTTACACCACACCGTGGTTGAATTCTTCAATCTAATTAGTCAGAAGGTGTGCGTTATATTTGTAGAACCATACAGCTTGTATACTAGTTCTGCCTATATAAAGGACCATGTGTTAAGTTTAATTCACTTGTTCTAATTTGTAAAAGCTCATGCACAGGGACTTGATCATGGTATGGTGGATATGATCAAAGAATAAAAATAATAATAAAAAAAAAAACAGTTGTGTCACTAGTATATGCAGAATAACACACTTTGGACCATACTATTGTACAAAAATAATACGCTGATACACATACCACCTTGCTGTGTATTATTTTTATATAACAGCATGGTCCATCATGTGTTATTACTTAAAGACATGGACAGAAAATGAGATAAAATGTTAGTCGCGCTGGATAAAGGCTTCTGCCAAATGCCATATACGTAAATGTAGATCTGTTGAACAAATCTCAGGCTAATATTAATGTTTTATCTTTTTATACATAAATATATACATTTTATAGTAACAATTACACAGGTACTAAATTAAGTATGATGGACACTCAGTATGATTAGGTTTATATGGTAAAATTGTTTAATTTTAAGTTTTCTTTTTATCATAAATAAGAGCAGTGCTTTCTCTTAGTCAGCCGGTAAAGCTATAACTTTAGGTAAGTCTCCAGAACATGTCTTGTAACGTATAATCTGATTTATCATTAATAGTCTTAAGACTGGCAAATGCCAGCCTGATATTCAAAATAATACTTATGATCACTCATAGCTTCCTAGCATTTTTATGCCGTTAAGCACCATGAAAAATTCAGCAGTAACATCACTAATACTATGGAAAAGTTTACACCATCTCTAACAATGCAAATTTTATGAAAACTGATTGAATGTAAAGGGAATATTGGATCATTTCACCAGAGAAGAATAGTTTGTTTGTCTTTATACACCTGCTGTTTTCAGATTGAATTTGACTGTTAAACATGATCCAGTCTCACATTTTGTCATGGAATTAAATAGTAGAAGATTTATCCGTTGTCTGTACAGCTTACCCTACACAAGGAGCCTGGAGTCTGTCTCCGGACTCGGGGAACAGGACAGGTGGACAACCTGGACAGTGTGCCAACCCATCACTGGGTACAAACATACACACACACTTACATACTAAAGACAATTTAGAGATTTCAATATGCCAATCAGCTCAAAATGATTGTCTTTTTTAACCCCAAAGCACAAAAAGAACATGTAAACTAAACTCTAGCATGTTTGTCTTATACATCCATGGTTGGATGTTTGATTCATACGTACTATCGCTCTCTGTGCATAATCACTATGCTTGAAAGATGGAACATATTTTCCTGTGACACAAATATTATTTCTTTTAAAACATCAGACATTTATTGGTTGCATGTTGTTCCGGTTGGGTCAGTACTTGATATAACCATCATAATGATCAGCATTGCACATCTACATCTTGATATTTTGTACTATTCTTCTATGCAAATTTGCTAAAGGTTTGTCAGATTAGACAAGTCTTCGAGTTGTTTCCTATATTTTTTTATTAGGATGATTGGTCCTGCTGGTGGTGATGTCACTCGTGTTTTTAGAAGAGACTGTGCTTATTTATGTAGTTGCCACTGTTACCGGATGGGGTTTCGGCCTTATTACAGTACATGTTCGCTAGTTTACCAGAATTGCTGTTATTATTGTAAATGTTGTGTCTGGTGCCGCTTTTGTTGTTTTGACTCATTGCAATTATTTGTATTTGCCAAATAATTCAAACATGGCCACAACCTAAATTAGTTTGGCCCCATTGCTGTTATTTATCGTTACAGTTGTGTCTGGTGTTGGTTTTGTTGTTTTCACTTCTGTTACTCTATCCATCTCTGCCAAATGGTTTGAACACAGCCACCAACAAATTTCAGCACATAGCTCATATTCACTTCTGGAAGTGAAGGCAGCAAAACTCCTTTAAACTTCTTACTAAATTATTCCACACATCTCATAACGCTCGTCAGCGTCCTTGAGCACTGAAAATGTAATTATGTGGCTTGATTTTGCGATTGTCAGAAGGAATTAGCAGCACATGACGCTGATTCTACAAGTCAAGCGAATGGCGTTTCGATCAAAGCATGTTTCACAGATGTCTGCTGTTCTGTCCAAATGTCACTTTTGAAGCCCTTCTGCATAATATTCCTTTAGCTGGGGATGTTAGGAGGAGAAAAAGGAGAAAAACAAAACAAAGGTGGCTGGTGTGTGTGTGTGTGTGTGTGTGTGTGTGTGTGTGTGTGTGTGTGTGTGTGTGTGTGTGTGTCAGTGTGTGTGTCTTTGTGTGTGTGTCTGTCTGTGTTTCAAGCTTGTTGCCAAATGTCTTCATCGTTCCCAGCGTGAAATCTCATTACACAGCCAGTGAATTTTAATTGATGGCGTTTGATATTGGACAAACACAGCAAGAGAGAAAGAGCAGCAGAGAAATGAAGATGGAGAGGGAGAGAAAAAAGTTTGTGGCAACAAGAAATGCAGTGAAGTGTGCATATTAGCGTGTTGCACATTTGTGTGTGTGTGTTTGTGTGTGTTTATACGTTCTTCCGCTAGTGGTGTACTGAATGAGAAATGAGGGCTTAGCGTTCACTGGAGAACAGTTAAAAGGAATCTGGGTGGTGGCAGATGTTCTCTGCTGGGAGTGTGTGTGTGTGTGCGTGCATACAGGACCTGTGTGTGTCTATGTCAAACCCGAGACAACCTAGAAGAGCGTGTGCTTCAGCTTTAGCTTGGAAAGAATCATGCCTGCATTATGACATGACTGACACTGAAGGACTCTAAGCCACGACTATACAAACAATACAAATACATAGAATGACGTTAATGTAGTTTGTTGGATTTGAATATTGGAAATATTAAGGATCCAGTTCACTATTTTGAATGCCACTTTATAAGGTATTAGATTGATGGTTAGGCAATACTAGATAGAGAGTGCGACTCATGTATCACATGCACATTTCAATATATTCAGTTTAGAAAGAATATGAAAGTTTCAGATAACACTTTACATTAAGAAAGCATTCAAGGGAGGCCTTAGGGAGCAAAATTGGCCATGCTCTCTGCATGGGAGTAATGGCATACTATTTCTTACCTGCCAGTCACACAAGTTGCGGGCATCTGTGAGACTCTATGCAGAAAAGGGCAGATAAAGTTTTCCTCAGAGTCTGTTACACTACCCTATGATGCAGCATGAGCAGTAGTTCAAAAAAGATGATTTACTGGGTTCCGTGGTCCTGGACGAAGCATGCTAATGTTTACTCTCTCTGGTTGGTAGCGGTCATATGGCTGGCGAGAGCTAATGATGCAAACATAAGCTCTGAACACTGACAGTGGAAAAGGCATATTAAAGCACATTGACCAGCACGGAGAACGATGAGTGCTGTTTTCTACAATTACAAAGAATCAGCTCAACCACAGTAGCAGTCAAACAGCAGGCTCAGGCCATAGAACAGTTACTAAGTAGATCCAACCCAGCAGAGAGAACAGGGGAACACAGACCCAATCCAAGCCATGTTAGTAGAGTCCAGCTGTCTTAGAAGGCTTGGCAAGAGTAAAGAGTGAGAGAGACATGTATAGACCTGCTTTTTAGATACCTGTAGTTCTGACTGCAGTTTTACGCTATGACTCAGACAGCTCCATATGGTGGATGAAGTGAGAACATAATATGGATCAATGGCTGTTATGATGTTATATGCATTATACATTTGCTTCTTTATTTGTTGAAAGGTCTCAGCATGAAAGGTTTCAATGTGATTCCCACCACCTCTGATACTTTCAAAGAGTAAAAAATATAACCTATTGTGTATGAGACACAGGATATACATAACTGCCAACAAGAGCATATGACAGTACAGAGGCAAAGTATGCTGGTGTTTCATTTTGTTATTTTCTGGTATTACTCCAGCAAGCATTACAGTATCTGGCTTGATTTAGGCTATAACAAACCTGTATTCTTTACTTTTTAGGTAACTTTGTACCCAGCATTCCTGGCTAAATATAATCTAACCTTATATGAGATGATGTAGATTATTCCCAAGATTCATTTACTTTTAGTGTACTGATAGTTTTATCATTATTTAATAATATTGCAGCATAAATAGGCCTGTCGTAAACTTGTTGTCATGGTTACTTTCCAACTTGCGTACGTCAGGATCATGAGCAGTGATACAGAACTACAGTGTTTTTATTGTTTTTGAATCACAGTGAACAAACACAATTGCTGTCAGAGCTGTCAAAAAATAAATAAATTAATTATCCCTGTATGATGGTGAGGTTTGATTCTTCCTACTGCACCTTTTAACTACTTTCCTGTCATCTATTTTCCCCTAGGGAACAGGAAAGGTGTCTGGCGCAGGGTGGGCAACTCCTGATCGTACCTCAACGTGCCGATGGACCCCAGTTTACAGGGGGAGGCTTCAACATGAAGCCGGGCAAGAAAGCTACAACCTGAACGCTTTAATATACAGTATATATATATATATATATATATATATATATATATATATATATATATATATATATATATATATATATATATATATATATATATACGCATATATATATATATATATGCGTATATATATATATATATATATATATATATATATATATATATATATATATATATATATATATATATATATATATGTATGTATATATATATATATGCAGTATACTCTAGTATACTCTCTCTCTCTCTCTCTCTCTCTCTCTCTCTCTCTCTCTCTCACACACACACACACACACACACACCGGCTGTCTGTTCAGTCTGAGAAAATAAATCACAATGCTCACAGTGTAACATTATGGTTAGAGTGAAATTAAAAAGCAAATGCCATTGTACTCATTTATCAACTGTAAGTAATGCAGATGTGTTTGCACTTGCATTAATGGCTTTGGTTTATTTCTTTGGTTTCATTAGCAGGGTTGTTCTTAGTCACTGGTTGAAAGAGCACTCTGGCTATTAATGATCTGTTTGTTTTTTTTCCTTTTAGTTTCTCTCACTCGTTCTTTGTATGTGTTTTTTCTCCTATGTTTGTCATGTGTTTATCATTTTCTGTAACTGCTTTTTCATTTTTTCATTCACCCTTTTCACTTTTTTCAAAATGTGTATTTTGCCTGCCTTCATGCTTCATTCCAGGTTTCATAAACATCTTCATCAAACAATTATATATTTCACTCATTCTCCAGCTTTTGTGTTCTATACACTGCATATAAATGTATGTTCATTTGGCACTAGGGAATTTTTTTTACCTTTCTATCCACAATTAATATGCAAAAAGTAAAAAAGTTTAAAAGTTTATAAAATCTATATATTTTATATAAACTCATTTTGAAATGGAATTCTCATTTTATAATCTTTCAGATTTTTAACAATGCATATAACGTAATATATTTTAAAAGATTTCTGATTCACTGCAAGTTTCTTTTGGACTTTTTTTTGTGTTGTTAAAAGGTCAATAAACTGACTCTGTGAAATAAAAATCTATTTTTATGGAATAAATGATGTATTTTCATAAATAAAGTATTTGAATGTAATATTTAATTGTGTTATATAGTTAAAAAAAAAAAACAGGCCTCATTTTGGGGTTGGGGACAGATTGCAGCAGATATTAGATATTGTAGAGTCGATTTTGATCTTCACTATTTTTTACTGCACAGTACAGTAATATCTTTATAGCTATAAAATTGGATATTTTAACAAACATTATTTTTAACAAATATTTTTTTCTAGATTTTGAACTAGAAAGATGTATGCGAGTGTGTATTTGTGTGATGTGGGGAAAACCAATGGAAATTGTTGTGGCTGGAAAACCACCAATCATGTAGCATCAGTGCAGTATATAAACTTCACAACAAACATGGGGAAATGGGGCAAAATGGTTTGAGTATTTGCGGAGTAAATACCAATCACAAGCATTACAACATTAAGAATGAAAATAAATTTAAAAAAGTGCATAGGAGAATGACCAGACTGGTTTGTACTAAAATAATACATAAATATCCCATTGGTTACAGGCTCATCAAAATCTGACCGGTGAAGATTTGGAATGAATTTTTTTTGCATGTCCCAACTTTGGAGGTTGATGTCAGAGCACAGTACTTTCACCACTGGTGCGGTGAGATTTAGGGCCTTGTACAATGGCCCGACAACAGCCCAACTTGGGCAACTTGGCAGTGCTGGGGTATGAATCCCAATCCTATGAGCAACAACCCAGAGCCTTAACCTCTTGAGCCACAACTGCCCTACTATTTGAAAAAGACCTACAGGTGTTTGGAGTCTTACAGAAATAAACAGCTGTGTTTTATATATAAATAAAGTGATCAGAGATCATATATAAATAAAGTGTAATAATAAATAAATAAAGTATATATATATAAAGTGATCAATAAAGTGATCAGAGATCATATATCAACATGTAAAATTAATGAAAGTGCAAATACAGTACAATTCACCAAAACAATGTGGAAACTTTGAGATTGCTAGTACTACCGTATTAGAGCAGCAAACCTAAAATAAATAAATAAATAAAATGTTGCTAGCTCATACATAGCTAACATTTTTCTGACCTACTAAATGCCACTCTTTCATCAATAAGAAAATGTAAACATTTCACCATATGAAGTGTTTTGATTGGCTTTTGCACAAGATGTAGCACACCGAGTCCTATTCTTATTACGGTGTTCTCGCAAATTGCAAAACGAATTTGGAAAAGGAAAACGGACTGACGAAAAGCCACTTTGATCGTTAAATATATTCATGTATAATTAAAAAAATACAATTGGTAACATCACTAGTCTGGACTTCTTTGCCATTTTACTTTAGTTTCTCTGTAACAAACAAGTAGCATGTAGTCAAATTCAATGTAATAACCCACATATTATTTGCTTTATTATTTTCAGAAATGTACTGCAGCCTGACTCTGTCATTCCAAGGTGCATTGCTTTGGGCACTGTGCTATCTTATTACATCCCACTGCATATTGGTTGGAACATTTAATGAAAAAATTTGCTCCTATAACCTTGTTTGGAACCAGTTTCAGAGCTGAAATATGCCTCATCCCATAAACTTGTGTTTCCTCAGCGCCATTTTTTTTGGCTGTCACACTCGGCAAATAATGATCCCACTTCTCCCGTGGGGATTGCTCCATATTTTCACTTTCTATTTCCTCTTTTTTATCATTGCAGTTTCTGGAGTTTTTCAGAACGCTCTCCTAGGCACCCGGCAGCAAGGGTCCTCGGTGGAAAATATAAACTGCTTTTATGAGTTCTCTTTTCTCATTTGAATAAAGTTGCTTATTTAAAATGTTGTTGGCGTCTACCTTGTTTCCTTTGTTTATACTTCAAACTATTTCCGCTTGCCGTACGGCGCGAGACGTTTGGCTATGTTTAGCCGCCATGTGCGGAGCAGAAAGGCGCTAAATTAAGTTTTCAAATTGTTAGTCACAACTCTGACTGTTTCAGTTTCTATACTCTTCAGAGTCTGTTTGCTTCACAGTGCGCAATAAGAGAGCGAGTGAGAGGATAATGAATTTTGAATGGGAGCAGAAGTGGGTCATACTGAAGGCCTTTGTTCACAGATGGTGCGCTGCTGAGTTGTTGATAAGATAGCTGTGAACATAGTTTGAGATATCGGAAGGTTGAAATATAATGAAGGGTAAATCTGTTCTTTTTGATAAGAAACCTAGATGCTTTTTCATGCTAAGATTTAACAGGTTAAAGGTGAAACCCTCTTCATTTCTCCATGAGTTTGAGATGTAAGAATCATCGACACTTCAAAACAAGAGGACAAGGAATCATGTGTTGTGGAAGAAAGCTCTGAAAATGTGTGCTTTCATTTTAGTATTGGGTCTAAACCCTTTTTGTTAATCTTTAAATCAGTTCTTAATTAATACTCTTCAAGCATCTGAAATATAGAAAGATCAGCTTTAGGATTTATAATTGGATTTATGAGTGAGAGATGAAGACGGTTCTTCAGGTTTGTGTGTCTTGCCTTATCACAACTTTATGTGCTAAAAATGTGAATTAGGATTTTTATTCTTGCTAAACCAAATCCTAGAGTCATATAATAATACCAAGAGGGTCTACACCTTTCCATAATGAAACATGGAGAGATGAGTTGGATCAGCCATGTGGTGGCTCTATAGTACAGCATTTTATTTTATTTTTGGCCCCATAATATGAAATTTTCCACATTTTCCTCTGATTTGTTGGCTCTCAGTATTCACCGCCCCCAACCATGGGAGAAAAAAGAAAAAACATCAACACTACATTTATATTTTAAGTTGACTTGCATGACATAAGAAGCCTACTTTTTAAACTAATCCAAGGATTTTGGGCACAAAATAATTTCACAACATAATAAATACAGTCCCAGACCCAATAAACATCTGCAACGTTGAGATTTTAAAACAAAAATGGCCACCAAATGATGGAAGAACAGGAAGTTGATACATGATCTCTAGGCAGTTGAACAAAAGTGTTAGCACCCAGTTGGTCATACGTCTATGCTTGGAGACAAATTTATAGAGGTTTTAATAAGTGTTGATAGATTTAAAAGTAACAGGACTAAAACACTTGCTCATTGCTCACTGTAAATTAGCTTACACATCAGTGGTTTGCCCAAATTTCCAGTAGATAAGGGAAAGATTATCAGTTAGATCTTCAGTCGAATATTAAGTGACAGCTAATATGACCAGTTTGTAGAGTTGCATCTGTTGCATTTGTCATATAAGAAATTATTGCTCATAGCAACAATTAATAAGGCATCTACATATGTAGCTTTTTATTTCACCAAACACATGACCCTCACATTTATTGACTGAATAGACATGTTTATCCAGACTCAGAATGGAAGCAGACTAACTGAGTGTTGGAACGCACCAAACACTTCTCACAAAGCAGTCAGTGAAACGACTGAACGATCTTAAATATAGATGAAAAAACATGAGAACTGCAGCGCCTCACCAGACCTACCTTACTTTGTGTTTAAGCTGTCCTCCAAGTCTTCACTGTCTGATCCATTTATCCTTTAATCCCACTGATCCTCTGAATATGCAGTTTTCTTAGTCATGCAGAAAGGCTAAGTTGATTTTGCCTTGTAATATTTTAAACCACGGCAGTCCTCAAGTGTTCTATGGGACAAAAGGTCAAGAAAGTAGATGTCTATACAAAGGCTTAAAGAGTCAACTATTTATTTATTACATTTTGTCAATGGATCAGGTGAGGGTGCAATTTTTTTAATGGGTGTACATTGGAAAGGATGTGTTCAAGGATGAGTTAACAGTGGTAATGACTAACACTGCACACCTGAGTGTTTTCTCTCTCTCTCTGTGTGTGTGTGTGTGTGTGTGTGAACCCAAGCAACAGAAGTGGTGACTTAGCTGAAAAACCACTGTTCTTTTTGATTTCCTTAAATTGATGTTAATGGACTGTGCCAAGCCACAGTATATAAATAAAAGCTAACATGGACTCTTATCCTGGGTCTGCGTGTTCCCTGAAGGGATAGCTGTCGAAATTACAGTGAACTTACAAAGAACTTTTCTAAAATACCTAACGACATAAGAACATCTCAAATGTACTGAAAATTGCTTCTCCTTTTCTACTGTACCTCAGAATGCCCATCCAGAAGTATCTAGATATTGTGCCAGCTCCAGCTGGATTCTATGATGTTGCCAACCTTGTGAGGACTTTGAAGAGAACCTTTAAATCAAAACACCAAACATTTTATCTCCTTTGTTAAACATTTGAAGGCTCTTGCATGGAGGAGTTAGAGTTATCTATATGGGGGCAGTGGTGGCTCAACTGGTTAAGGTTCTGGGATGTTGATTGGAGGATCGGGGTTCAAGGCCCAGCACAACCAAGCTGCCACTGCTGGGCCCTTGGGCTATCTGCTCCAGGGGTGCTGTATCATAGCTGTCCCTGCACTGTGACCCCAACCTCCTCAGTTGGGGTATGTGAAGAAAAGAATTCCACTGTGCTGTAATGTATGTGTGGTGATAATAAAGGCTTTCATGCCCCATTCTATTCTATTCTAATGAACTCAGATGTTGTGCTAATTTAGGAAGTGATCAGGAGCTCATGGTTACTCACCTCCAATTAACTATACAACTGTAGAAAGGACTTTATTTATAATCATGATACTTTAGGATAATTCACACTCTTTGAGTCTGGTTCTTTGCAAGGCTTCTTTCTCATAACATCTAACAGTATTTCCTCGCCACAGTTGCCTCAGGCTTGCTCATTAAGAAAAGATACAAATAAATTTATATACAAGTCTAATATTAAATCTTGAAGTTTTTCTTCTATATTTTTTATATTCTGTAATTGTAACAAGCTTATTTACAATTGTTAAAAGTGCTATACAAATAAAATAATTGAATTCTAATTTGATTACACCAGTCAGTCTCTTCAGTGTGATATCAAACATCTTGACACTATTTCCTCGCTGTTTCTGACACACACACAAAAAAAATAAAACAAAGAATAAAATAAATAAAAAATAAAAACACTTTTTTTTTTTTTTAAAGATTTTTCAGATTGTAGGTGCACAGCTCACTTCAGGTCACCATAGAGATTTTTAGCTGGAAGCACAATACATATTCATGGCTCTCAAGTTTTGAAGACAGGCAAGAGTGACAAAAAACAAACAAACAAACAAAAAAAAAAACACTGGGGGTGTTGTGCTTGGTATAAGGACAACTGAGCACAATTTAAGCAATTACAAAGTATTTATTAAATTTCCGTTTATTAATGTGTGTGTGTGTGTGTGTGTGTGTGTGTGTGTGTGTGTGTGTGTGTGTGTGTGAGTGAGTGAGTGAGTGAGACGTAATGTTGCTCCCATTTAAAACAGTTCAACTCAAGCCCAGCCATTTTTAGGGTCATGATTGAGGACAATGTCCCGTCCAGAGACAAGCTGTTTCTTGTTGAGGTTTTGTTAAAACCGACCGTTGAAATGACCCTCTGGGAATCGGCATTAGAATGTGGAAGCACTAAAACCAAGGCTGCGATCTTTGATAGCTTCCCAAATTGGTTCAATCCAGTCACCTTTGGAAAAAGGAACCAGGTGCCTCTATTACTCAGATGTTTTCTCAGGGCCCCTAGTTTGAGAACCACTGGCCTAGACTACTTGTTCTGAGCAGGTGTTGTCAGTGAACAGGCTGTAAAACTGTTGGCTAAGTTACAGACACTCATGAAAAACTGATGCTGATTATCTGGGAAACGTCTCTAACAGCAGTCAAAATGTCATTGTTTGTGTCAAACAAGTTTGTTGTAACTTTACAACAGGAGATCATGACATACTCTGTGCTCAAAGTGATGCTTGCAGCTCCAATGCTTTTCTCTGTGGGTGAACGAGGATGATGCTGAACAATTCCAGGATTTGCTTTTTTTTTTTTTTCATTGGTTGTTGCATTAAATCTTACCCATATACAATAGTGCTATTTTCTGATTGGTTATTGTGTAGCCTCTTTTTTTAATTGGCTGATAAGTGTCAAGCTCGACTAAAAACTCCAGGGGAGACGCGCTTGATTTCTGCCCGGTTCCGTAGAGACAGCGATGCGGACAGATACATTTTGGGCGCTGCAGCATATTTAATATGATAAATAGTACGTTTGTCTGTGTGAGAAATACAATGTGACGCAGGAGAGCGTGACAAAAGACCCAAATGTGTGACTGTCAAGCTCAGAGCGTGACACTTGAGAGCCCTGCATACTATACATTGTACTTGTGCACATATAGATAAACATTAAAACTTGGAACAAAGGGAGGAACAAAACTGTCCATCCATATAGCCAAAATAATAATAATAATAATAATAATAATAATAATAATAATAATAATAATAATAATAATAATAATAAAAATAAAACAAAAACTAACAAAAACAAACCTCAATTAGTCTACAAAAAAACAACTTATACAAAACAATTTTGAGTTCATATCTAAAATAGACATCTGTACAATCCTTTCTGTTATACAGCTCTCTTTTGCTTATCGTTTCCAGTGACTTCCTCTCCATCTATTGACCCCTATCTGATCCTCTCACATTCTCTTTCTCCCATGACTTCAATTAGCTTCAGGGAGATTTTCTTTGTTGGTGCTTTTCTGATCCGAGTCCAAAAGTCTCTCTCTTTTTGATAGCTCTTTTCATACATATCTACAATCAGTTTCACAAGACAAAGCTAATAAATGATTGCTGGGAGAAGGTCACAGGACTGATTTATGATCAATATTAAAGAAGTTTTAATGAGTGAGTGGAGTTCCAGTCCACTTGGTCTGCAGCATTGGCCTTTAAAATCGCTCACTACCACCACCACAACCAAGACCACCACCACCCATTGTCTCTCTAGTCAGTGTTCACTGGACTTAAGAAGTTAAAGTGGCAGTTGACCACCATTTAAAAACTTCAGTCACATGTGGGGCAAAATACTTTTCACCAGTGTGCATGTTGGAAACATTATGGACATAAACATATCTCTGTGCACAGATAAAGCTACTTTTGGTTAGTACTTTTAGTTGAATAGAACAGGGGCATAGATGCCTTTATTATTGCCACATTTACATCACAGTGGAATTCTTTTCTTCACATATCCCAACTGAGGAGGCTGGAGTCAGAGTGCAGGGGCAGCTATGATACAGCACCCCTGGAGCAGGGAAGGTTAGGGGCCTTGCTTAAGGGCCCAACAGTGGTAGAATTGCAGGGGCTTGAACCATGATCCTCCAGTCAGCAACCCAGAGCCTTAACCACTTGAGCCACCACTGTATAGCATGTTATGTAGAAAAATTATGTTCTTAGAATGTTTTTTTTTTAATTAATGACAGTAATGTAGGTTACTGTAACATGGGAAAGGGGAGCGAATTTCATGGTCTAATGCTAGCTTGGGGTTTGTTTCTGTTAATAAATATTTCCTTACCTTCATAGGTGATGCCTGTAAGTAACATACAGTCTGATGCCTTCCTCCAGCTTACTATATGGAGCATTACATTTAAATGTATGTGCAAGTGTAGTTTAATGAAAAGTAGAAGATAAAAAAACACGTCACGATTAAAAACAGGAAAAGCAAATAGGAAATTAGAACCAGAACCTGAATATGAAATAAATAAATAAATAAATAAATAAATAAATAAATAAATGGCCAGAGTGCATAGACACTGGTAAGAATTAACTTTTTTTTTTTTTTTTTTTTAAAGGACTACACAGACTCTGTTTGAATGAATTTCTCTTTTAAATAGTTGGTGTGCTTGTAATTGGCTTCAGGTGTACGTGGCTAGATCTCCAGTGTCCGTGAACGTCCCAGTGGTGTATGGTGCTGGGAATTGCAGTTCATGGTGGCCATGTTTGTAGGCCGTGGTGTGTTCTGGGAAATTGAGTTCAAAGACAGAGCTGACCTGATCACATGTTGAATCATGACGACTCCTGCAGGTGTAAAATAGTACCATTGTCATTATAGTAAATAAGCTAGAAGCAGTAGCCTCTTCATTGTTATAAGGAGGAAGCGTTTATGCAAGTGCACCAAGTTAATCTGATATTCCTTTGAAGTTTAGTTGGTATAAACAGCCAGTTAGCTATAACCATAGTTTTACTTTTTTTGACAAATTATACTATAAACACAAACTATACTTATCTATATTAGCTATCAGGTAATATAGGTAATTTAAAACTATTGTTCTGTTTGTTTTATTTTGTTTTACCGCTCAAGACAAATTGTCTGAGCTGTTACTTTAATGTTGCTGCCTACTGCAACAGCTTTTTACATAAATACAGAATTAATTTGAGTCTCGTGTTTTTATGGACCAACCTCCTCACATATCTTGTAATGTGAAATAAACACACACAGCTCTTATACCTCTTACACTTTGTAAGCAACCTTGCAGGGATAAAAGGAGCTGAGCTCCATGGAGCCGAGTACATTTCATTTTAGGGCCAGAAAAAAAAACACACGGCACACACACACTCCCATTCACTCACACACTCACACACTACGGACAATTTTCCAGAGATGCCAATCAACCTACCACGCATGTCTTTGGACCAGGGGAGGAAACCGGAGTACCCGGAGGAAACCCCCGAGGCACGGGGAGAACATGCAAACTCCACACACACAAGGCGGAGACGGGAATCGAGCCCCGACTCTGGAGGTGTGAGGCGAACGTGCTAATCACTAAGCCACCGTGCCCCTGAATTCATATCGAATCGTTATTATTATAATAATAGAAGCATTATTCAAAATGACTTAAGAATCCATGTCCATATACTTAATATGTCTGATCACACAGTGTTTGTATATTGCCTGTAATAAAAACATGTTTGAATTAAGGTGTACACATGATTCATACACAATGGGTACATTTTACTGGAAGTTACTCTAGAAAAATCAGTGCAGTTCATAAGCACGTAATAAAAAGAGCAAATTATGAGAAGGTCTAATTCCATTTCACTTTACAGAACCTGATGAAAGCATTCTAGCAATTTTTGTTCTCATTTCTTCCAGTTAACTAACTCAGGAACTGTTTAGCAATTAGATCTATATATTATTAGAGTAGTAACGATTAGCCCATAACACCCAAGTCACATGTCAAACTATTTCCATATATTTTCTTTTCTACTTTTATACCCCACTAGAGGCAATATAGTTTTATATAATCAATACAGTTTTTTGTTCACATAAATGTGTCTAACTTTAAAGTAAATGGTGCCTCAAGTGCTTGTTCATAAGCATCTAAAATTACAGTACTTGAACCACTAAAATTCATTGTAAGGTTATACACACAGAGGTAAAAACATCTCGCACCGAAAGCCAAGAGTGCCCCCACTAATATTATATCAGACATACAGCGATGAAATAATTCATTTCTTTATACTGACTGCAAATGTCTGATAAGATCAATCACCATTGTACTGATAAAAGGGTTAATAAAGGAAACTGTAGAAAAGGTAAATTCATGACAGAGCTGTTGTAAATTATGATGCATGATTTGTAAAAAAATATATAAAAATTTAACAACAAAACTAGACAAATTGTTCTAGTATAAAATGTATAAAATATGTCTAGACATGTGGGGGAAAAACCCTGGGAAGTAACAGTAACATTTTAAATACGTTTTAAGCAAAAAGGATCAATACATAAAAGTCTGTGCCTTTAAGAAAATCTCCTAAGTTCTGTGCTTGGCTACACTGGAATATCCACTTCATTAAAGGTGATGATCTTGTCTGCATTATCGTATTTAAAAAAAAAAGGCTGAGCTGTCCAATTATAGGCTGTGGTAAAGATCGAGGAATCGTGGAGAGAGAGAGAGAGAGAGAGAGAGAGAGAGAGAGAGAGAGGGAGGGAGAGGGAAAGAGAGAGAGAGAGAGTGTGTGTGTGAGAGAGAGAGAGGGAGAGAAAGAGAGAGAGAGAGAGAGAGAGAGAGAGAGAGAGAGAGAGAGAGAGAGAGGGAGGGAGAGGGTAAGTGAGAGAGCGAGAGTGTGTGTGTGTGTGTGAGAGAGAGGGAGAGAAAGAGAGAGAGAGAGAGAGAGAGAGAGAGAGAGAGAGAGAGAGAGAGAGAGAGAGAGAGAGAGAGAGAGAGAGAGAGAGAGAGAGAAAGAAACAGAGACAGAGACAGAGACAGAGAGAGGTGAATGAAGGTGTGAAAGAGCCAAGGGATATGTGTCCTTGGACAGTGATCAAGAGGAATAGAGGAGGAGACAACAGGCACCTGCTCCTGGAGTTTTACACACACACACACACACACACACACACACACACACACACACACACACACACACACACACACACACACACACACACTTAATCACTAACGAGCGAGCCAGCAGCATGCATTCCTGTAAAACAGACTCCCAAAAGGCCTCATCTTATCAAGAAGCACAATCGATCGACAGATCCAGAGCTGGAAACTGCACTCCATTTGGGAGAATTAACACCATCTGGCCACACGTACACAAGGCATTACTAGCCTTAAACACTCTCAGTAAGTTGTCATGTCCTTCTGTGGAAGCAGAAGAGAGTGTAGATAAGCTTCTGTATGGATTAGAAAGGTGCAGTAAATTGCACTACTATAATTGTATGTATCTTTATGTGATAAGGAAAGCTACAGCAATTAATATGTGTTTCATTAGTGCCGATGACCTGGAGTGATTATTATTCTTATTCTTTTTACATCAGAACAAGCAAACAATGTTTACCTCATAACAGAATTTTGTGCAAATAACCTCAAATTAACATACAAATCTAAACTGTTTGAACCAAATCATAATTTTTGTAAGGTTTTATCTGGGTAAAGAATAAATAAGAGACAACAGGAGAATTATTATTATTATTATTATTATTATTATTATTATTATTATTATTATTATTATTATTATTATTATTATTATTATGTAATTCAAAAAATAAATATGTAAAATACATATTGAACATTTTTCTTTGCATAAAATCTACACAGCACTCCAACATACATAATAGTTTCAATTTACTTCAATTTACTAAACTGCTTATCCAGCACAAGGTACTGTGGGAATATGGAGTCTATCCCACAAGACTCGAGGCACAAGCGGACGCCCTGAATAAGGTGCCGGTCTGTCACAGACACTACAGACAAATCAGAGATGCGAGTCAGCCAACAAAACATGTCAGTGGACGGGGAAAGGAAACCTGCACACAGTTTTTGAAGGAACTCGGCTGGTAGGTTGTTCTAAACATCTTGGAGAACTAACCACAGATCTTCTGTGGATGTTGGCTTTCTCACATCCTTCTGTCTCTTCATGTAATCCCAGACACACTCGATGATGTTGAGATCAGGGCTCTGCGGGGGCCGTGCCATCACTTCATGCTGGTTTGAAGGCAAAAAAAAAAAACACCAAATATCGATTTGATTTAGATTTTTCTTTTGTTTGCTCACTTTGCATTTGTAAATTGACAGAAATAAACACTCGTTATTTATATTTCTGAAAGCATTCTTTGTTTACAGCATTTTTTCACCCCTGCCTAAAACTTTTGCACAGTATACTGTATAACTGTATGCATGACAAATTATATCTTAAATCTTTTTGTATGGTGCTCACATGCTCTACTGCATGACATCCCTGATATCTCACGTAAATTCTTCTACAGCCGTCCAAGGCACGATTTATTTATGACTCTTTGGTCAGGCGTTTATTATTTTTTTCTTATTATTTTTAAATGCAGTACTGTATGTCTCCTACTGTGGTGAGTGTTTCCAGCTCCAGACATTTGCCTCTAAACACAGCGGCAAACTTGCCTTGATTACCATGTTCTACTTTTCTCCTTTTTGACGTGCTGCAGATCATTGTGAAACAATTCTTTCCAGCAGTGGCACTTAAGAAGAGTGCTAAATGTTTCTGTCACTTCTGTCAGTGCTCGGGACCAAAAGACTACTATAGACTGGCGAATATATATATATATATATATATATATATATATATATATATATATGTGTGTGTGTGTGTGTGTGTGTGTGTGTGTGTGTGTGTGTGTGTGTGTGTGTGTGTGTGTGTGTGTGTGTGTGTGTTTTTCTGTCCATTATTGACTTTACATAATCAGAGGAAAGCAGGAACGATGGAAGGAGCATGAACAGTGTGTGTCAGCAAACACGTAAGCTGTTAGGATAGAAAATGAGCTTAACACATTACCTGCTGAGATAGACGAGAGAGAAAGTGGGGGAGCAGAGGAGGGTATGGAAGATTCTGGAAGATTTGATGTTCTTATAATGGCTTCTCCAGCTGTAGATGGATTTATTTGGTCCTCTTGGATACAAAACTTTTTTGGGGCATAACAAATTTAAATGAAATGATTGTCCAATACTGAAGTGTTTTGTTGAAGCTGTCCATAAGCTTCATCCTTACTTGTTTATAAAGGGTTTAAAGAACTGTGTCCAAGGGTCCTTATACAGGCAGCCAATTTAAAAATGCCAATCAGCCTACAATACACACAGGGTGGAGGCAGAGCTTGAACTCCTAACATCCTGGAGATGTGTGGCAAATGTAACAACCATTAAGTCTTTTACCACAATCTTCTAGGTAAATTTTGTGAAGCTTGTGGATTGGATTTGGGTCGGTAGCAGGTTACCCAGAAAATAGCTTTCAAATCACACTTACAAGTTTTTGTACCTTTGGTAAACAACTGGCTTTACTGTGGCTTATCCACATTTCCATAGTTGTTTTGAAATTTCCATAGTTGAATTTAAATTGAGAAGGAGCCGTCTGGATGTGCAAATCATTAAAAACAATAGGCAATACACTCCTCGCCTAAACCTTGTGTGAATTCTGTGCCATTGCATTTTAAAAACAGGCATTTTATAAGGCGCGGCAGACCAAAGCATGCCAAACGGAGAACAGCCAAACAGTAGCGTCGCTAACACTGCTCACACTCCAGGAGAAGACTGCTCAAGGGTACAAGGCCCAGTGAAGCCAGAGAGGTAAGTACAGATTACTGGCTTTGTTTAATAGATGTTTTCAATGCTACACATTCAGCGGACGGCAAGCCAGACAATGCCTGCATTGCTTGTTGATCCTGAGCAACGTTCCTACAGTACATTGGGAACTGCTCCATTATTAACATGAAGAAAACAAGACATATTAAACAATAGGGTGACTCAGCTGTGTGTGATCTCATCATGTGCTGGGGATGATAGTGAGTGTAGCCCTGACACAAATTACTGAATTCATTTTAAAGACCTGATCGACTTTTTATCTAATAGTTATAATTTTCTGTTGTTTAAACGCTTATCACTAATGTCAATAATCTCAAAAATCTCTTACTTTATTTTTAAACAATAATTAAAACTCCAAAACATAATGAAACCCCAGAATACAAATCTGTAACAGACTCTACCGGATTCCATTGGTCATGTTTTCTGTCGGAAAACAATTATAGTTATAACTTATGTATGTAGACAGTAACTGGTACTGTAACAGTTATAATAATACCTTCATCTGTCATATAAGAATACACACAATCCCTCATACAAAATGAAACATGTCATTAAAACTGCCCCACTTCCATCACTGCGTGTTTCACTAAATTGATGCTATAAGATACACACAACATATTATTGATATGAAAATGACAGCTGCACAAAAAAAAGTAGCACACTCACAAAAATAAAATAATTTTATTTATTTGGTGGTGTAAAATAATCTTGGTTATTATTATTATTATTTTTTATTTTATTTTTTCAAGTCAGACATTTTTAGATTCTAGTCCTCAGGCTCCGAATGAGTTTAGTCATGTCAATAGCTTGCATTAGACTTGAGTTCCTAACTCAAATCTCCATCTTTAACATTTATGTGCCATGATCCATGGCACTCGAGAAATATGAGGATTTTTCATGCTGTTTGTTTGCCCTTAGCTCTCAATCTTGTGACTAACGATTCCTCTCGGATGTGGATGGCGTAAGAAAATGCACTTTCTCTCCAAGCCTGGCCTCAAGACACAAATCACTGAGAGAGAGAGAGAGAGAGAGAGAGAGAGAGAGAGAGAGAGAGAGAGAGAGAGAGAGAGAGAGAGAGAGAGAGAGAGAGATTATTTTTCGTGTGTGTGAAAAAACAGCAGCCAGTACATGTAAGAAAGATACGAGCTGTGTTTGTGTTTGTGTGTGATAGACAGAATATGAATGAGACCTGGAGGCAGGTTATATAGGCTGGGACGATTCGGTGTAATAATTGTACCACAAGTGATGATGAAAGATGATGAAAGATTGTTATTTTAGTTGTGAGCATCAGATTAGAATTCACAAATAGTTTCTATTAGTTATTGAACCTTAGTTGCATTAAAAAAAAAGTACCACCTCTAAGGCTGGGGGTTCAATTTCCACTTCCAACCTATGTTGTCTCTCTGCTACAGGGGCTTCATCTGGGGTACTTCAGTTTCCTCCCCTAATCTAAAGACATGCATTGTAGGCTGATTGCCATGTCTAAAATGTCTGTAGTGTGTGAATGTGTGTGTGTGTGTGTGTGTGTGTGTGTGTGTGTGAGTGAGAGAGAGAGAGAGAGAGAGAGAGAGAGAGAGAGAGAGAGAGAGAGAGAGAGAGAGAGAGAGAGATGTACTTATTCACCATCAATACATGTATTGGTACCTCGTCCAGGGTGTCCTTGTACCTAATGTTCCCTGGGATAGACTTCAGGTTCGCAACGGACCTGTGTATGATAAGTGAAACAGAAAATGGATGGATGGATGGATGGATGGATGGATGGATAAAGGCTTTACAGATGGTTTGATTCATGAATCATTTCCTGGAGACTTTCATGTACAGTAGATCTAAAAGTTTCCTGTATTTTTTTCACCACTAAATGCATGTAACTGAACTCAAACAGATGCAATTCATGCTGTTTCTATTTCCTAAATCAACAAGCAAAGTTTTTCCAGGATATAAGCTCAGCTGTTGACTTTTTTTTATGAAAAAGAAAGTAGACTTCAGAGTAAAGAAATACCTTGATTCAAATTTAAATATGGCCCCAAAGCCTACACATTACATTAGCATATATTTGGACGTAGTGAAGTGAATGCTCATAGGAGCTTTCTGGCTGAATATATTGGTCCACATCCTTCATGGTCTGCCCTTTAATGTCGATGGACTCTTGAGGCACTTTTTTGTCAGGCCCTCAACCGTAATCACTATTTTCCTCAAACTGGAGAGGTAGATAGTCAGTTCTTAGACAGAGTGTAATAATATTGGTTCAGAGTATCTTTCACTCTCTTTCTCCAGCAGACATTAGAATCCTTGGTGATAAGGATTGATGAAAACTCTCTTATACACCTGCTTGATACATATATGTGCCGCAAAAGCTATGAATCTAAACTATTAGAACCGCAAAGGAATTAGATAGAGATGCAGCTTAAAGAGAGAAGTCAAGGTGTCAGTGTTGTTTCTCTATTTTTACTGAGTCAAAACTACCAATAGATCATTACTTCAAGGATGAAGCACGGTGGTGATAGAGCAGTGAAAGAAAGCTATACCGTGTCTAGACAGTGAAAGAGAGCAA
Organism: Tachysurus fulvidraco; assembly: GCF_022655615.1. Taxonomy (NCBI): domain Eukaryota; kingdom Metazoa; phylum Chordata; class Actinopteri; order Siluriformes; family Bagridae; genus Tachysurus; species Tachysurus fulvidraco. The sequence goes on along the minus strand of NC_062535.1, from coordinate 10,101,344 downwards.
TGACAAGGTTCATGCCAGATCTATGCTTTTTCTCAAGGGCCAGATAAAAAAAAAATTAACTGTAAGTCTTTTATTCCTCTCCATTAAAATGAGTCTCATCCATTTGCTTTCTTCTTTGTCTGTATCCTCAAAGGGCTTTCATCAGTTCCTTCCCACTTCCTCCACTTAACATTTTGCTACATCTCTGGTTCGATAGGATTTCTGGAACTTGCACTAATTTAAATGCAAATGTCCTCTTCCCTCTATGCACCAGCCAGGTTTGCCCTGTTGTCTACACATTAACTGTATAGTTGTCTTCAGTATTTTGCTTGATTCTTTCCAACCTTTCCACCTTAAATTATTTCCAATTTTCTACTTTGTGTTATGAGGTTTTAGTTCTTATTGTTTTTAGATTCACATTTATTCTTTTGGCAGATCCAAAGTGAGCTGAGACAGATGATGCTTAAGTGCCTTGCTCTAGGGCCCAACAATGGCAGTCTTCAGGTACTGGGATTTGAATTCACAATCTTTGAATTGGACTGTAGTGATGTGGAAATTATTTTCCATTGGCTGCAAAATGGAGTCCTATCTGGCACAAGCAGAGGTTTTATTCAAGTTTAAGATGCCCTATTTACTGTATATTGGACATAAAATCATAACATGCTTTAAACTCCATAAAATGGATTGCTTATGTGAAGAATGATTTTCAAATTCAGTCGATTATTGTTGTTGACTAAAGCATTTTAGCCTGTCCTTTAATATCTCATAAGTATAGTGTAATGACCACACTTTTCAGAGATCTTAATTGTCTGGTCTGAAGCTAACTCAAAGTTTGGCATCACCAAATATACCAAAGCATCGCTAAAAAATAGGCTTTCAGTTTAGTGTTTTTGTGAGGCTTTCTCTCTTGATCATGTAAGTGTAGTTTGGGTCACATTTAAGGTGAAATATCCTTTGCACTTGTCATGACCTAAGGTTCATAGAAAGGTTGATGGATCTTTGTCAGACTTTAGAATATATTGTAAAATTTTGACCCGTTGAAGGAACCAATAGGCTTACATGGCACAATTACTGTACAAACTGGATAGAAAACCTTTGGGACCATACTGAATTGGTGTTCCAAATGGTTTGCTCTAGTCCTGCACCATCGGTGCCTCCATCCCTAATGTAGAAGTAGTTGTACTATACTAGTAGTACTATACACTATACCATATACTGGTGGGGAAAAAGGGGTTTGATGAAAATTGTTTTGGGCAGTTACAGGTTTTCACTTTCTGAATTTAAGTGAAAACTGATTTCTGAATCAGATCTGAATTAATTACTAATCTTTTAAACAAAGCAAAAACTAACCATCAAACAAAATGTCATTTAGTAACTCAACCTAGCCTGAAAATACTCAAAGCATCATCAGCAGGTATTACCATATCCATTAATATATACATTTTATCATTTCTTGGCCAGCAAGAACTAATAATCACTTCATGGTTCATTTGAATCGTTTCCCAGGTGCAACTGAATGGGTAGGTGGTTGTAGCATAAAAAAACTGTATGAAAACATATAGCAATGAACTCATTTTAGCTTGCAGCACGTAACGGCCCAATAAGCTGTTAGTTGTCCACAGACTGAATAACGTAGTTCATGCAACCCATCCGCATGTTTGACTAGAACATCCTCCAAAACATTTATCGAAAACGATCTCTCCTAATTTGCATATAGATAAGGCTTTTACTTTAACGCATTTTAAATGCTGGCACACACATTGTCAATCAGTGCAGTAGCTGTGAATCGGGTTGAGTTCTTCAGAAGTGCACAATGTGCCCACAATTAGAATGGGTTGTGCCTCGAAGGTTGACGACATGACATGGTACAGAGTAATTAAATAGGCCTACTGCCAATGTCTTGCAATTTAAAGAACTTAATTAAAGACACTTAAAGTCATGTATTGTAACAGAGATGTGATTTTTGCCCCAGGATATGCTGTCAAGTGTCATAATGAGTGATATAACAAACACTGCATAAGTCAGCAATGTGATGCAGATATTGATGCCTGCATTCCAGAAGACATGTTTATTAACTGTATCATGTGAGGCCTAGCCTTATGGTTAAGAATACTTAATTTTATCATTTAAATAAATATAAAGCAATGTAAAGATAAAGCAGAGACGTTAAGCACTTAAGGCACATTGATCCCACAGAGATTGATGTTAGATATAGTGTATGAATAAGAACACACATATTAATGTAAAACAGTAGGTCAAAAATTCCCAAATGTTCTACAGCTCCTGCAGAGATTCTGCAGAATTGAAACAACAGACACTGCATGATCCCATAAGGCAAAGGGACCTGCACAGAGGAGCTGAGTGTAAGTGCTATAGGTATTCAACATTGTACGGTTATTATTGAACCATAAACCGTGTATTGTTGAAGGATTTTTTTCTTTAGTTAATCGGATGTCGTATATCACATGACGATACCACTATGATAGAAGTAGTATTTCTGGATTATATTCCTACTACACACATACCGTATTCTAATCAGTATGTACTGAATCAGTGGCCAAGCATAAAGTACTGTGTCTAATACATTAAGTACTGAATCAAATGAGGTAGGTACAGAACCAGATGAAGTAAGAACTGGATCAAATAGGTACTGAGTCAAATACACCAAGTACTGAATCGAATGCAATAGGTTCTGAGTCAAATAAGTTAAGTAATATATCAAATGGTGTAGGTACAGTACTGAGTCAAATACATTAAGTATTGAATCAAATGCAGTAGCTACTGAGTCAAATACATTAAGTATTGAATCAAATGCAGGAGCTACTGTGTCAAATACATTAAGTAATAAATCAAATGCAGTAGGTACTGAGTCAAATACATTAAGCACTGAATCAAATGCAGTAGGTACTAAGTCAAATACATTAAGTACTGATTCAAATGCAGTAGGTAATATTCACTGTAGGTAAGAATTCACTTGCAGGATTGCTTTTTTGTTTTTAACCAAAAAAATAAAATAAAACAAAAGGGCAAATTCAAATTGTATTTAACAAATGTGCAAGAGGTCAGGTGAAGTCAAAGAACAACAGAAGTCATTAGTCACATAGAACAAAGCCTTGGGTTTGACATTAGTCAAGTTAGGCACAAAAGTCTTGTTAATTTAAAGCATGTGCTTGTGAGATTCAAGACAGGTGAAGACAGGATGTCCACAGGAGGTGCTCTGAAAAAGATCTAAAATATTTGTAAACCAATCAAACAAAATGCAATTCCATGATGAAAAAGTAGTAGTGAACTATACCGTTCAGCTTTCATCTCAGAATATGAAGCAGCAGAACATGGACAGGTAGGTTTAGAGATAAGACAGGAAAGCAAGGTCTCAGGTGAGAAAGAACAGATAACAGAGGATGAAGGATATTTATTAGGATTAGGTCTGTTCTTGATGTCAGCAAAAGTATGACTTGAATATAAATGACTTTTCTAGCATGAATATCAGGTCTGAATAGAGCACGTCAATGATATTAGAAAAGCAGTAGAAAGAAAAATCCTCTTTTCAGAAGTGTCTTTTTATTAAACACACCCAACATCAACACTTCAACCCCTTGCCTTGAAAAAGTCTGTGCACACCTTCATACACTCATTCATACACTTTATCCTTGACCAGGGTGTGGTTGTAAGTGCTGGTTTGAATGTTTCAAAAATAATTAATCTCTTTAATTCTTATTATTATTTAATTTTATTTACAGCTGTCTTGGAAGTTTGCACATCCTACTGTATGCTTGTCATTTATGAAGCCAAAAGTACATTGATGCCTAAAAAAAGATCTGAAGATTATAACCAGACTGATTTGAGCTGTTTATAGTAATTCAAATAATCACTCTTTACAACCACAGTGAGCAGAAAAGCACCTCATAAAGCACAACACATCAAACCTTGAGGTGGATTTGCTTCAACAGTAATCAGGCTACACTCCTGACAGATAAGAACCCAATTTAATGCAGGCTATTTTTCTTTAACTGCATTAACTATTGTGTTGTATTCCTTAACTAACACACATTGCAAGCTTTATTGCTTCATGGTTTTGTAATTTGGGAACTGTTTAGCACCCAGGAATAACACACATCATTAGAAACAAGGGGTTTACTTTGTAGGAAAGACATAGAAGACTTCAGTTTATCAGCTGCAAAAGAGACAAGCAGAACACTCAAGAAGATAAAAGTAGATTAAAAAAAAGTATTCCTTCTGGTGACGAAAATAAATCACACCTAATAGGTGACATAAAAAATAGTCATATGATACATTGTTAAATAATAAAAAGATGAATAGTAAATTATTGTCAGATTGACCCCAAGCAAGACAATTCTAAATAATAAAAAGTCAACAACAAAGTCATACAAGTAAAGAGGTTCAGCAATATATCACAGAGAATCTACTTAACATTATAATATTAACATAATATGAATTGTATACAGTATATTTATAGGATGTCCTGAAAGGGGTATTGCTAGTAAGTAATGGTAGTAGCAGAAATGTAAAGAAGTGGTATCACTTTTGTCTGAAAAACATGACAATAATTTTCACACTGGGCACGTTTGCTGCAGTCCGAAATCGAGTGTGATTGTTCCCGGCACCCCTGCAGCCTTGGTCTGGTTTCATACTCACTTGATTCTATCAAACCCCAATGCATCTGCATTCATCTTGTTTCATCACAAATGTACACAGAGAGCATAACACAACTCACCCTTTTTATTGATATTTCATATTTCGGTGCTCTTATGTGCAGTACAGTCACCTCATCTTTTCTGTGTCTCTCAATGTTCCTCTTGGTGTATGCTATAACATGTGCATGGGTTCTTTACTTCCTGGACAAGTGTGTACCCGAGGACGAGTTACGTTCACATTTACGTTCAAATCCAAATTTCTATTTATTCATCACATACACAACCATACACTGTACAACATGTAGTGAAATGCTCTGCAGCATAACAATAGAATAAATAAGAATAAAAGGATAACAGAGAATAGAATAAAATATATATATAGAAATGAAATAGAATTAAGTATACAGGTGGGAAAGGAAAGAAAGTACAGTATATGGAAAAAATACACAATTGTGTGGAACACTATATATCTAAAGTGAATAAAGCACAAATGTACTGGTGTGCAATCGTAGAGCAAACAGTATGCAGTATTCGAATAACAGTAATAGAATGACAGTAATAGAACTGTCACAGGAATCACAGCACAGATTCATAATGCAACTGAACTCAGACCACCTCTAGGTCCACAAAGTCAAGCTGTGAGTACACTAGAAGGGGAGAAAAAAAAGCTCATGGAATTTACTTCATTAAAAGACACATTACCGCTGTACTATTCTACCATGCAAATCTGAGTTTCCTAAATGTAGTACTATATTTATACTAATTATATATCGGTTTCAATAACATCATCAGATTTCATTTACATTGTCATTTTGTGAATTCCTCAGAAATCACATTTTCTTGAGAAACTTTGGTCTGACTGACCAAATATTACTGTTTGTTTTTCAGTGAAGTAATTTCTTAAGAATAAGAATACATATTAAAATGAATTACGAACAGGAGTCATGTAATTGAAGTTGTGGGAATCTTCTGGTTAAAGTTCGCGCCGACTTCAGTTTTCAATTCAATCACAGATTATGGCTATTTGGAACATCTATTATCTTAAAAAAGTTTTATCTATAAAGATATTTTCAAATATCTTATCTATATCTTAAAGGTGTAAAGATGTATCTTAATGTGCAATTACAAATGCAGTAATATCTTTTTAAAGGTGCACCATATATACATGTCCAGGTAAGCCCAAGTGAGGGTGGGGGTGGGGTTGGAGGTGTGTGTGTGTGTGTGTGGGAGGGGGGTTTTGCTGGTGAAGTACTTGTTTTTTCTCTGCGAGTTTAATGAGCCGCTAAGTGCATCCTGCTATATAATAACAAATGTATTAAATGCCAGATGTTGGCTAGTTAGAACAATTAACCCAATCACAGGACAGTTTAAAAGGATACAATTGTTTTTCAAAGGCAACCAATAAGAAGTGAACGATATAAACAGATAAGGACATAATACACTAATGTCGATACATCAACAAATTGAGTTATTGCGATGCAACAGTGCAAGTGAAGTAATAATACTGTAGTGGTGTAGTATGAAGAGTATTATTGCACCCAGTTACAGGAGCAAATATGGAGTCCCGATTGGACATGGATGCATTTAAGCATTTGACTGCCTGGGAAAGAGTGTTTTAAGACTGTTCATTTTTGTTGTTTTTGCTCTGTATGACCTTCTATATCGGGCATCACCAAATGGTGGACCGCGGTCCTGATACGGACCGAGTTACGGGTCTACCCGGACTCGTTAAAATTCTAATATTATCAGAGGTGGCAGGGCGCCGTATGAGAAGCGAATAGTAGAGAGATTAGGAAGCCCGGGGGGATAGTGGTGGTCGAGAAAAGAGAAGGTGTTGGCGTTCAGACGCTTGGGTAAGCTAACTGAGAGGAGCGTTCTTGCATAAGGCCAAGCGGCAGGGAGGGGGGGGCGGAGCGGTGTTGGGGCGGTGTTATAGCTCATACTCGCAGCCTTCTGTCGCCAGGGTGGGCATAAATGTCTCGTGACGTGGGGCGGTGAGAGGTTGAGGCGGCTGGTCTGGAGGGACCGAGTATACTAGTGCAAAGACGTCGCGGTTTCTTGTTCAAAACAGGACAGGCCCAGTGCGGCGCGCACTAGGAACGAAGGGGAAGGGAGGAAGGAGAGGGGAAAGGAAGAGAAAGGGAGCGGCGCAAGCGGGGCACTGGGCGGGGGGCAGAAGGGCACAGGGTCGAGGTGACGGGAAATGGGCATGGGGTTGCCATGTATGGTGGTCCGGGGTAACGTGTAATTGGCGGTGGTGGAAGGGTTGATGCGAAGGGGGTGTGCACTGCGGGGTGGGTTTGTGGGGGAGTGAGGGTTGGAAGGGGGGTCGGAAAGACGAAAAGCACTGTGGAGGGAGGCAAAAGAGGCGGAAGGGGGGACAGGAAGGGAAGAGAGGCCCGAAGGGCGGCGGCACAAAGCCGGGGGGGGGCCGGGGGAGGGGTGTAGGGCAGAAGAAAGGCAGGGGGTGTGCCGGGTGGCGGTTACGTGGACCTGGGAGAAAACAACGAGGGCGGAGGTGGTGGGGCGGCGTGGCCCAGGCGAAGGGCCAGACAAGGGCAGACAGGGAAACACTGGAAGGGAACAAGAAGAGGATAGAGAAAGGGAGGGGGGCGTTACGTGAGTGGGGGAACATGCGAGGTCCACGATGTGGAAGGGCGAAGAGAGTCGGCCAGGGGCGGGGAGGGAGCTCCGTCGTAATGGCCGCGTTGAATTGGAAGGGAATACCCCGGTTCTGAGAGGGGAAGGGGGAGGAACAGAGGATGTTAAGGGGGTGGGAGGGCTTTGAGTAGTCGGTTGAAATGAGGTTGGCCTGCGTCGGGCTACGTCCCAGCCACTGGGGCAGGATGTACCGGTGACACGCTCAGTGCATTAGGCGCCGGAAGGGGCGCTGTTAGTATTGTCCTTCTGTCGGGTTCCATTACCACTCTAAAACCTAGCCTGCATATTGGGCAACAGGGGGCCGCTGTCGATGGCTGTAACAGTAGAAGTGGGTCAGTGGTACAGGGGAGGGTGGTATGAAGTGAAGAAATGTCGGGGGGGGCCATACGGTGCCCGAGGGGTGAGGCGATTGGGTTGTGGCTGTTGCCACTGCTGGGGGGGGGAGCTGGGCTGCCCGTACCAAATCAGGTGGTCAAGGGCCGGTGTGCGGAAGGGTGCTGAGAGAAGGTGTGAAATGCGTCTGGACTACCTCTCTATCTCCGCGCAAGGGAGCTAGAAAGGGCATGTAAAGGGGGTGCTGGGGGGCAACTGTAAAAGGGGCTGAAGGGCTCGTGGGTTTCAGGTTGGGGGGGGGACTATGAGGGCCAGAGGACGGGTAAGCACGCAGCCAGTGCTGTGGTGGAAAGGGGACTGCTGAGAGCGCCGCAAGGGAACGGGCGCAAGGGGGGGGGGAGAGCCGCCCAAAAGGGGGAAGAGCACAAACGTCACAAGAGGCGGGGGATGTGGTTGGCGCAATCGGACAGCCTGAAGCAATGGCAGGGCGGTTTCCGGGGGAAGGGAAGGCAAAGCTGCAGCAAGGGGAGAACTCATAACGACCGAGCCCAGGGTCCAGAGGGGGGACACAGCCTAGTGGCACGGGGGGCGAAAGGCAGGGGGGCCTGGACGGCGAGTGTAGCATGGTGGTAACGGACTGAAGGTTTGCAGTATAATGGGGGTATGGGGAGTGTGGAGAGCAGGGACGGGGGAAGGAACGTGTGTGGAAAACCCGCTCGTGGGGTGGTGTACCAGAGGCAGAAGGAAGGACGCAGGAGGGAAATAGAAACCGGACGATACACACCGGTGGGAAGAGGAGGAGGTGGGAAGGGGGAATGTGTTGTCGGGCCGGACCTTGGTGGTCGGGGGGGGGGTGTGGCGGGCGGCTGTGGTGTTTCAAGAGACAACGCGGGGGGACACGCCAGCAAGCCGGAAGGGATAGGGAGCACGGGGAGAGAAGCCAAGTGGGAATCAATGGAAAACGAAGGGGCAAGGCCATAGAGAAACAAGGCCCACGGGGGGGGGCAGCAGGAAGTCCGGAGAGGGCCGCAGAGGGCAGGTCGGGTAGAGGGAGAATAGAAGATTCGGGCACGGAAAAGACAGAGTCCGGCCGGATGAGAATGTGAGTGGCTTTAACTAAGGTGATCATCTTCGTAGAGTGCCGCAACTAGTCAGAAGAAAAAGATTGCGGAGAGGAGACAGTGGTTTGGTGTGATTAGAAGGTTGTTTGAGTATATTTTGTGACTCTGTAAGAACATGGTGAAGGTCAGTGAATGGGGTAGGCAGGGAAGGGGCGGCCGGACGCGGGGGAGGGGTTATGTGAAAGATTTCTGTTAGAAAGAACGGGGGGGGGGGGGGGCCGGGGGGGGGTGTGGGGGGGAGCAGGGCCGCGCGGGAGGGGGGGGCCCGGCAGGGAGAGAAAGGGGGTGGATCTTGTCGTCGTCTGTTGTAGTCACACAGGAAGACCAGAAAACAAAAACCCCGCGACAGAGGAAAGGAAGAGCAGCCAGGGAGGGGGAGAAAAGGAGGGGGGGAGGAAAGGGGGGCCAGAAGGAGAGGGGAGAGCAGGGCAATCCTCGCAGGAAGCAGGATTAGAGATAAATAGCTCAGCATAATTCATTATTTATACTCAATTTTATTTATTCCTTTTTAATTACATTAATGTTTGGCATAACCACCCAAAAGTACAGAGTAAACCTGGTCTTTTTAAGGTATTATTATGACGAGACATAAATATCTTGTAGAACCACATACAGGATTAGTTAATGGCATCTATTTGGGTTCCTATTTAAGTCTATAATGTATTTTAATGTGACCTTATAGGATACTAAAGGTGCACTTTTCCACTATAATACATTACTGTACATTTCAGTTTGATCAAAAACATTGCAAACATAGGAATGCTAAGCTCTGGATTTCATTGCCATTGTCAGTGAGGCTGGCCCCAACATTTTCTGTCTTTAAATCTTGTCTTAAATACATACATATTTTTAACTAAAGTTTTAACTAAACTAAACTAAATTAAATTAGACATTGTCGTGGACATTCAGTACGCTCTACAAACATGGACCGCACCTGGACTCACACTCCCAGCAACCACCTGCAATGCCACACCCACAGTCTCCATCATCCTAAATGTGTTTACATGTACGTTTAGTTTAGCACACTTTATAAGCACCTCTGTTGCATTTTTAACTTATATGTATAGTTCTCTATTATGTTACATTTGCCACTCATGTCTATTTTTCTGGGGCCCCCAGTATTAGATTCAGTGTTTCTCTGTTCAAGATTTTTTACAAGGGGAATTGGTAAAACTTTATCACATGATCAGTACATAAATAACACAACATATGCTATCTTCCATGTAAGATCTTAATTTAGCATTAAAAAACTAGCAAGCTTTACTTATGCAGTGTAACATAAAGAAAATCACACTACCTGCCCCCATCAGCTGAGCTAGTAGAGGGCTAATGTGTGGGAATTACTCCTTTAAGTACCTTAACCTTGCTGTTGAATCCTAGCACACCTTCCTACCTGTATATTATTAGTGAATCCTTTTTAATCTGTATAGCTTAAGGGTTTACACTATTTCTACGACAGTGTTCTGAAAACAGAAGTAAAAGATAATCAAACATTTTCTGACCTGGCAGTTGAACTTACCAAATGGTATGTCATGAAAGGATGGAGCTTATACATAAAAATGCCTAATGGAGCAAGAACTATGGCAGTTGAGGCAATTTTTAGCCATAACACCATTAATCACTGTGGATAGATGATGCTGAGGTTCAGCAGAGGAGTAAAGAAATAACTTAAACATGGCTGTGTGCTTTTTAAGGCAGTGCTATCTGTTTGAAAGGGTTATCAGGTCGAGCTGAGCAAACAATACGAGAGGGTCATATTTTTGTAAGCGGGCGAAGTTTGAGATGCTATAACTCTCTGTATGGTGTAATTGAAACAAGTTTAGGGCATAGGGCCATATTCAGACCTGAGATTGTGAGAATTTATTAGCGACCCTGTACACGTTGGTATTCAGACCTCAAACAAAACTATAGACTAAAGCATCATAAAGAAGTTAAAAGGGGTTATACAAGGGGAGTAGTGGAGTTAAACAGTTAAACAGGGGTGCAAATCTGACCCGGGATTTTTAAGCACATTATTCTTGCTCAGTGATCACCTCCAGTGAGGAGGATGTCAAAGGAGCCAGTATTTAAATCTAAGACATTGCTTATTTCAAGGACAGATTTTATTTAATGGATAAAGGTATGACTGGATCCGAGCTGTAACAGATGAATGCTCAGATAGCTTATGCTTCAAACTGTAGGCACATAATTTTTAAAGTAAAATGCATTGTGTCAGTGACGCGGGGATAAAATAGACCCAAGTGTAAGATTGCGTAAAATAAACAGGTTTATTAACTAAAAACACGAAATAGGAAAACAGACTAGACAAAAGACATCAGGACAGCAACAGACAACAGAGGATTCCGAGCTACTTAAAGCAATGTGGCTCAACTAAATACTAATCACAATTAGACACATGAGGAACAGGTGTGCAGAGGCGGGGAGGAAGAGACAAGGGTGAGGCAGACACGTGACACAAAACATAAACCGAGTCCGAGTCCTATAAAACAAAAAATACATTGCCATTATTAATAACCTACATCCTGCACACATTACAATTTCATGACCTAGTTCTTGTATCTCATACAGAAGCTTTAATCAATGTGTATGTCTTATCCTTTACTACATGATATGTAATAAATATATAAATGTAAAATATAAATGAAAAAATTTAAATAGTGCTGGATGACTGGATGATGTACTATTGTACTAGCTGCAAAATAAGCCTTATTTCTGTTTACACCATTATATTAAATTAAACCAAATTGTAAGTGACTGAAGTGATAAGTGAAATTACGAGTATTTAATGAGCAGGTTAAAACCACAGAGTATTATGAATGAAGTGTATGAAAACTATTGAACTAAATTGAATTAAAAAATGAAATGGATTAATTAAATTGTGTTATTTTATTCAGTGGAAAAAACATTTTTTATTTATTCATTCATTTTAATAAATTCTTCTTTTCTTTTGTTTTATTTTAAGAATTTGTAAATACATATTTACCAGCAAGTTGCATGTAGTGTAGTGCACATTAAAACATTCATTCATTCATTTTCTACCACTTATCCGAACTTCTCGGGTCACGGGGAGCCTGTGCCTATCTCAGGCATCATCGGGCATCAAGGGAGGATACACCCTGGACAGAGTGCCAACCCATCGCAGGGCACACACACACTCTCATTCACTCACGCAATCACACACTACAGACAATTTTCTAGAGATGCCAATCAACCTACCATGCATGTCTTTGGACCGGGGGAGGAAACCAGAGTACCCGGAGGAAACCCCCGAAGCACGGGGAGAACATGCAAACTCCACACACACAAGGCGGAGGTGGGAATTGAACCCCCAACCCTGGAGGTGTGAGGCGAAGATGCTAACCACTAAGCCACCGTGCCCCCACATTAAAACATTACAATTAAAAATACAATTAAAAGGTTTTAATCCTTGGACCAGTTATGTACTTTAAATCAAAGGTATGCTATGTTCACTTTACCAGATAAGAAGCTGTAATGATTATAAACTGAACAAGAAGGCCAAAAAAATCAGCTTAAATCACTGAGTAATCTTTACAAAAATAAACTCATCGCTTTTCCCATGTAAATATTTTTGGACAGTGATTCAAATTAACTTAGAGCAACTTACAACCAGGCCGCAATTCCAATGGCGATTAACGCTTAATCGTCTCATAGTGGAAAAGTTTTTTAAAAGTGCACAAGATAAGCAACAAACCTGGAACCATTTGTTATGAGGTGCTGCCTATCCTTCCCTGAGCATTCTGTGATCTTCTCTGTAAATGGCATTCAATAATATACCCAGCAAGGAACTTCAGGCATTAGTTCTTCTAATAATGCATTGCTTTTTTTAGGGATGCTAGTGGCTACGAACCAAAAAAACCAAAAAGCGAGTGAGTCTCAACCTGATGGCTGGAGTGTTAATGAGTCTTTCGGGGTACCACAGGGCTCAACACTAGTCTCTGAAAGGTTAGACTGCTTCAATTAATTATAGTATTTAAAAATGTCACGGCCACCTGTGAAAGGCTAGGGAAATCCACCAGGCATGTATAGATATAAGCTAACCAATTTCTTAAGCATGAGCAAGACTCATTAAAAAAACAATAAAGTATTGTTTTAATATCAGACACCGTTTTTTTAGTTTGTTAAACCGTATAGGCAAAATTCAATACCAAATAGTGGTTTCCTGGATTAAAGAGTGCTGGAATTTAAGGGTCAGGAGTCATAGCCTCATTAGTAAACACTACCTACATGTTTCCTGTTTCAAATGAAAAGCCCCGGCTAAATCATAGACTTATCCTTTTGATCCTGGCTAGGTGATGCAATAGCAAGACATCTGTATATGGAAAATGACCTGCAAGAGAATTGTTCCAAATGACACATTAAGAAGCAGAAGATTAGATACAAATAAAGTGGCATTATTTATTACGATCCAAATCAGTTATCAGTGTCACAGCGGTTTGGTGTTTGATCCTTAATCATATGCATAATGTCTTTATATGCTAAAGATCCTGTCTGTTTCTCATTTGGATACATCAGCTGAATATCCAGCCTAATGAGAGTCTTACCTTAGTGGAGGTAAGTGTGTCACTGTTTTCCTCCTCTAAATTATGCTCTTTAAATTGGGCACCTTGAGACAGACAGGGCGAGAAGCAAAGATCAAAGGCCAGCACCTTGGATAATTACAGCCCAATCCACCGTCTGGCTTTGAAAATGAATCCATCACTTTCGGGGGATAAGTGCTCAGCCTCAAAGCCCTGCACAGTGACACCGAGCTGAAAGAATGACAGCACTTTTAGCTAGATACTTTCAAAAGCACTGATGAAAAGGAAGCAGGCAATTAATGATGAAAATGCTAATGAGAGGGTCAATTAACCTCTATTCATCTTTTATTAGAGATTTTCGCCATCATCTCAAAACACTTCCGTGAACGGGTGTTTGTTACTCATTACGCTTTGATGCAGAGCGCTCTTAAGTAAATTTGTTTTTATAGCCTTTAATTAGCATACACGAGTGCTAAACAATCTTTTCAAAATCATGCAGAAATGTAAAAATACATAGAAGTGCAGTGCAAAACTGCCATGTAATGCTTCTGCTTACTATAGTCACCTCGATTGAAAAAAAAAATCAATTTGATAGACAGAATGTTGACTCTTTAGCACAAAAAATACGTTGCTAATTAAAAACTTTGTTAGAAGACAAATATATACAATACACATATAATCATTCAATGTAGCTAAATGTGACCAGTGAAGCACGCTGGAGCATTTATATTCATGATGCCCTTGCTGATATATTTAAGATCTGCAACCACTGTCTCATTGTTTAAATCTGCTTTAAAAACCCACTTTTATTCTGTAGGTTTTAACTCTGTTTGAAGGTGTTTGTTTTTACTTGATGTACAGCACTTTGGCTGCAACAGCTGTTGTTTTTAAATGTGCTTTATAAATTAATAAACTAAACTAAATGAAAGTGTGTAATAACAATGTAATTACACAGCCTGTGTAATAACAATGTAATAGTGTAATTACATAGCCTGTGTAATAACAATGTAATAACAGTGTAATTACATAGCCTGTGTAATAACAATGTAATAACAGTGTAATTACATAGCCTGTGTAATAACAATGTAATAACAGTGTAATTACATAACAGTGTAATTACTTTGCCTGTGTAATAACAATGGAATTACATAGCCTGTGTAATAACAATGAAATTACATAGCCTGTGTAATAACAATGGAATTACATAGCCTGTGTAATAACAATGGAATTACATAGCTTCTGTAGTAACAATGTAATTACATAGCCTGTGTAATAACAATGTAATTACATAGCCTGTACTTAATTAGAATTACAATACAACCCGGAAATAGTATTTGAGGTGGCTACCGAAGAAACTCCATTAACAAGCTAAGTGTAGCAGGTGAAAAGGAAAGGCAAGAGGATCTACAGAAAACTGAAGAATGTTCTTGCTGGAATAGGAACTCATTAAGAATTTGTATGAAATTGGATTCGGGTGGATTTTGAGGAATTTTTAATACAGAGGAAATCAGAAGCATAAAAATTGAAGACTAATCCTGCAATTAACCCTGATCTTAAGCTGTGTGGAGTTTCATTCAATTTCATTCAGACTTTACAGGTCATGTTGGCTGTTTTATTGTACTCAGAACAAAAGGGATTTTCTCAACAAATGGATCCTTACACAATTTCACATATGAACAATCACTGTTGAGTCATATGTGAAATTTATACATGATTTTTTTTACACACAATTTTCATACAATTAATTTCTTATCAAAAGTTATTTAGTTCTGTGTAGTTTTCTCTACAAAATTCATGATACTGTGGGAGTTGCTTACTTTACAAGGGGATAGATTATATAAAGGTCAACGGATGTCTAAACAAGGATATCCTCATTCATAATTCAAGGTCTGCTCCTAGTTCACGGAAAAGAGTTTGTTTGATGTGTCACAGGCGTGTAGGGACATTGTATTCATATGGTGGAATAATATAAATCCGGGAGAGCTCCTGGGCTAGGCGCTGATTTGATCACGGTCACGGGGCAGGGGGGGAGGCGTGGTAGGATGTGTGAACAAGCGTTGTGTGACGAAAAAATGAAGAAAGACGAAACGGGGGTAATCTCACAGAGATAGGGGGGGAACAGATGTGGTGGGATCGTAAGTGGGGTGGGGGGGGTGTTGGTCCGACAAGGTATTGACTTGTGAAGGGACTCAAGGAGATGTACGGAGGGGCAGAAGAATATAGACGGCAGTAGGCGGGGAACATGGGGGGGGGAGGGGGGAGGCGGAGGGGGGTATGGGGAGGGAGGAGGGGGGGAGGGAGGGGGAGGGGTGGCAAGCGCACGCAAAGACCGAGATGTAACCCGAGGTAGGAATCGGGGGAAGGAGGGGGGAAGAAGGAGGGGGGAAGGGAGAGGGGGAGGGAGCCAGGAGCGCGGAAAAGAGAGGGCGATGCATGCAATCAACGTCGGCCGTCAGTGTGAGGAGCCCGAGGGCGGGGAGGGGGGCTACGGTGGGGGAGGGGCGCGCTTCGCAGGGGGCCAACCGTGGGGCGCGGTTCAGAAGATATGAGAGGCGCACGAGCATCCAGCTATCGCGATAAAGATCGGGAGTCGGATTGACGGAGAGAGGTGGGAGGTACGCGATATAGACAGAAAGGATGAAGGTCAAGAGAGAATCGGCAAGGGGTAAAGAAGCCCGGCTGACTGCAGCAGAAGAGGAGGCTCAGCATGAATAGCATGTACTCCTCTCTTCTCCCGCACCCTGTGTTCTCCAGTCCTATATTTCTGAATAGATCAATTCTAACCCCATATACGCAAACACACACGGCCACAAAGCCGGGTCTATTTTGAAATGGGGACTTGAAAAATATATATTATCGTATGGAAATGCTGAATAATCAGGGCAACCCTGCACCACTTCCTGTCATTTGATCAGACTCTCAAATCTCTTCCTCCTAATGCATACAGATATTTTTGAAAATGTAGTTTTTACAGTCTGTTTAAAAAAATCATCCACATGAACAGCAAGTTAGAAAATAGTTCTTTCCACATGAAAACACAAAACAATTTGAAAGTGCTCACATAAGCACACCAGTTCAGTGATGTTATAACATAAGTAAGGAATAAAACATGACATGCTGTTATAGGAAAATAATCCATGACAAGGCACACCTCCTAAATTGTTTTTTTCTACCATGGTGATTTGCCATTTTTTAGAATTGTCCATTTATTAATAAATGGTATTTCTGGATTATATATAATATAAATTATAGTTACATTCATGTTGTGTTATATTTGTGATAAGCACTAGATCCTAGGGCCTTACTCAGGGGCCCACGAGTGGCAGTTTGGTTGACCTGGGGTTTGAACTCATGACCTTTCAATCAGTAGTCCAACACATTACCTCTTAGCTACCACATCCCACAATCCCCCCAAAACACAACTTCTATGTCTGGAATATTCTCTGCACTGTAGACTTTCCAATGGCAGGAAACATACTGAACATTAAAAAATGCTGACACTGAGGACTCACAGAAAATCTTGTCATATAAATAATTATACATTGATCATCCATGACGTTTAAAAACATTTAAAATCATGTTAACAAACTATTAGGCAGCAAGTGACAGACTGTTCTCAAAGTTGGTGTGTTGGAAGCAGGAAAAATGGGGAAATGTACGAATCTGCCATTCTGGTTCGATCTCACAAAAGAGCTAGTGTATCACAAAGTGCTTAAAAGTTAATGCTGACTATGATAGAAAGGTGTCAAAAAACACAGTCCATCAGAGATTGCTGTGTATGGAGCCACGTAGCTTCAGGCCAGTCAGAGTATTCATGCCGACTACTGCCCAGTGCCGAAAACATCTATGATTTAGAGCGTGAGCACCGGAACCAAAACCTTATGAACCATATTTTCTTTTACATCGTGTGTGTGTGTGTGTGTGTGTGTGTGTGTGTGTGTGTGTGTGTGTGTGTGTGTGTGTGTGTGTGTGTGTGTGTGTGTGTGTGTGTGTGTGTGTGAAAGAGTTGGACAGTGTGATGCTGTGAAAACTTGTGTCCTGCCATTCACATTGATTCTACTCCTCCTTTTGGTAAAAGGCATTTCCTAATTCCAGTGGCTACCTTTAGCAGAGTAATGCTATTGTAACCATATTCCTTTATACTGGAATCATCTGAACTGTCTGATGTCATGTTGTACCAGTAGATTTATTCTCGCACTATTTGACTGGGACTTTAAAAGGAAAGGAGAAGAGACAGACAGACTGACAGTGTGTGTGTGTGTGTGTGTGTGTGTGTGTGTGTGTGTGTGTGTGTGTGTGTGTGTGTGTGTGTGTGTGTGGTGTGTGAGAGAGAGAGAGAGAGAGAGAGAGAGAGAGAGAGAGAGAGAGAGAGAGAGAGAGAGAGAGAGAGAGAAAGAGAGACAGAGAGACAGAGAGATGGGGTGATGACAGAAGAGTAGGAAAGTCTATAAGAGAGAAGCTCCGCAACTACTGTAACTGTCTGTTTTCCCATTAGGGTCAGTTGAATTAGTCTTTCCTTGCAGTTCTCTCTCTCTCTCTCTCTCTCTCTCTCTCTCTCTCTCTCTCTCTCTCTCTCTCTCTCTCTCTCTCTCTCTCTCTCTCTCTCTCTCTCTCTCTCTCTCTCTCTCTCTCTCTCTCTCCAGCACTCTTTTTTCCTTTCTGTTGCTCTCTGTTGTGTTACTGGAGTTAGAAAGCATCATGTCCTTCTCACAGAGGCAGCCACTGTGAAAGGGACTTGCTTTTGATGCAGGCGAAAAACGCATAATAAATAATTCAACGCCTCCAAATAACACCCTTCCACTCATCGGCTTCAATCCGTAAACTAAAGGTGGAAAGCAAAGACAAATGAACAATGAAAGGCAGGGATTATGAAATTTTCTCTCTGTGCGGATACAGAAATGATTTCTGAATGTTGCCGAGTGTGGGAGCTCTTTTTGCATTTTGAATAGAAAAAACATCGGTGCACTGTTATGAGATATGAAAATATTGGTGGGGGCTTTCTCTTTCTTTCCATCTGTATATTGCTATTTTTGTCTTTCAGATTCTCAGTATAAATGAAAGAAATGCCTTTGGTTAAGTAGCGAGGCAACTGACAGTTCAGTGTTCCCAAGGACCTCTGACAAATCCTCTCTTGAAGAACCTCATTAAGGACCTTAAAGCTGCAACACTTGATTTTCTTTTCTTGCTAATAACAATATCCAAGAAATGATGTAGAATACAAATTTAAAGAAAGTGTTATACAGAAGGTTTTTTTTTTCTTTTTTTTTTTTTTTTAGAAAACTGTGGTCTTCTTGGTCATGTTTATAGGATTCCTGTCAGATTTTTTAGAAACACTCCCCAGTACCTTTCACTCAACCCCATCTCAGTCTGGTCAGGAAGAAAAACATGGCAGAATCCGATATCTGATATTGTATTCGGTCGTACTTATAAATGACAAATAACTAAATGACAAACATTGGAAGCTACTGTTATTTAGTCAGATGCATACAACCTGCATAACCTTTTAAATATTACATAAACCAGTTAGATAATGTTTTATGCTTTTGACCACTTTCCTAAAAATTTACTTGTCTTGTCAAAAGTTTGAGCCTTTCTGGCTAAATGACATTTTATTGCTTTTTGCAGCAAATGGTAAACACAACCTGATCACCTAACTAAAAAAAAAAAAATTGACACTCATTAAACTTAAAACGATTTAGTAATACTCATTAGGAAGGTCAAGAATTGTCATTAGGAATAACCATTTTATAGAGGAATAAATTTTCTCACCTCAAACCTTGTGTTATAACGTAATAACCATGCACTCCTCTAAGAAACTAACTAAAGAGCAGAAAACAAAGATGATGACTAGAAGGTCCAAGCAAAACCCTCATGTGACACTTGCAGGAAGGTCTACTGTGCATCGTTGCTTGCATTAATAGTCCTCATCGAAGAGTCATCAGAAGGAAACTTCACCTGTGGCCTCACTGAAAGAGTGAATGTCTAGAAAAGCAAAATACTGTAGAAAATAGAATTTTAAGCTCATACACACTTTCCCAGTTAAAATGTAGATTAAAGACCACATAATACTTCCTATAATCTTGCTCTAGTACATCTGATCAAATGCACATTATCATCCAGTGCTTGCTAATATTATGAAGATCCGCTACGCTTATTCCTGCCCACTGCTTCTCTTTTTCTTCCCATCCCAAAGCATCCAGAGATTGTACCAGCCTCGATTGTGTTCCGTGTCATGAAGATTTTGGACTTCCACTGAGATGAGGCTGACTTTGTGAGAATCCTGAGGCACCTAGAGATGTACCAGCTCCAGATGGACTCTGCTTCATGAAGTATTCAGACATTCTAAGAAGAGATGCCAACCACGTGTGGTTTTTGAGAACAAAAACTGCCTCATCACTACACAATTGTTGGACTGTATAGTTATAATCACAGCATCCAGGGTCTGTCAGTGACGCGAGGTAAAAAAAAACAACGGACCCAACTGCAGGATAGCTAAAATAAATGGGGATTTATTAACAAAACAAAACACGAAACAGGACGAAGACAATACCAGACATGAAGACAATAGGATTCCGTGCTGCACAAGGCAACGCGGCTCAACTAAATAGTAGTAATAATCATGACACATGAGGGACAGGTGTGCAGAGGCTGAGAGGAAAAGACAAGGGCGGGGCAAACACGTGAAAACAGAACATAAACAAAAGGCACATAGCCAAAGTCCAGGCTGAGTCCTGACAGTGTCACCCAAATGAGGATGAGGTTCCCTTTTGAGTCTGGTTCCTTTCAAGGTTTCTTCCTCTTCCATCTAAGGGAGTTTTTCCTCACCACAGTCACCTCAGTCACCTCAGACTTGTTCATTGGGGATAAATAGAAACACATTTAGTCTAATATTAATCTTGAATCTTTTTTTATAATATTAATCTTTGCATAATAAACTTTTTGTATTATTATTTATTATGTTCTGCAAAGCTGCTTTGAGACAATGTCCATTGTTAAAAGTGCTATACTGTACAAATAAATTTTAATTGAATTGAATCAAACATTGTAGAAGCAAGTCTTAGTTACAGTCTAATGAAGTTAAAATGGATCTCTTTTGACATCTTGACCAAAGATATATTGTCATCAAATACTACATTTTTCAGAGGTTGTTTACTTATTTTAATAAATATATAATTTGTGAAATATATATTTCCTGTATTTCATGCTAGTTAACTACATTAAACTCCCAGCTAATGATACGACTAACAATGCTAACTAGCTAACAACGGTAGTGACAGTGTTGAAAACCTCAGATGTGATCATTATAAAGAAAACCAAGTAAGCAAAGACACTCTTGACTATTTTTGTAGACCAAAATAAACAAGTACATACTGTAATTTCATGTGCTACATTAAGCTGTATTAAACTGTTAATTGCCTGAATAGACCAAACTTCAGGCCGTGATAAAACGCTAACACTATCACACAATTAACAGAACTTTCCTTAATACAATTCCATTATTATAACTGCTACAGGCAATAATAATAATAATAATAATAATAATAATAATAATAATAATAATAATAATAATAATAATAATAATGTACATTTCCTGAAGAAAATGTGAATGGTGCTTGCACGTGGCAAATCTCGGCACTAGGTTGCTAGGGTGTTTTGGGTGTTACATTTGGAGGCAAGTGGACAGAAAGCTAGGGTGCCAAAACATTTGGAGGCTAGTGGAGACAAGCATGTGACATCATCTGAATACTCTTGAGGAAGTTCCCCTCATTGGGCTGAGTGTTTTGATATGTCACATGCTCATGTTGTGCAATTTTTTTTATTTTCACGTGACATCACGTGACGTCGTCAGAATACACGTGAGGCACTTCCCTTCACTGTGCTGAGTGTTTTGATATGTCACATGTGCATGTTGTGCTAATTCTTGATTTCACTTATTTTGGGGGCCGGGCTACACATGACGTCACGTGGTGTCGAGTGCTGTCACTTTTCGTCCGCTGTGTGAACATCGTCGGTTGGATCGCTTATAAAATCATAACACACCTCTCCTCAATGAGTCGGTCGATTTGACACCTCATTCATGGGTCTAGGACAAAAGCTGCAGGACAAGTTACGCGCCGAAGTTTTGTCCCGGCAAGATAATAAGAATGTTGCTTTGCAAGCACCATTAATAATAATAACAGCTGACCATAATGTCATCAGTAAAATGATAATTTATGACAGCAATGTATTAAAAACTCAATGAGAAGATACTTATTGTTTGTACATTTGCTTTTTTACACTGTAAATGTGATGACTACTGTATTTATGTATAAGTGATTTTTAATAAAATTAAAAAAAATTTTGATAAGAGTTTTTTCTGCATTGATCTAAATCTTTTCAGCAATAATCAGTGTGTAAATTCCACTTTCACACTGAATGTGAAAAGATTCTCAACTGATTTATCTTGATTTCATTATTTTCACATCAGAAAACTTTCCCTCGTTTCATTTTAGATCATTAATAATCTTTTTTTTTTTAATTGCTGAGTTATTGAATATTTTTCTAAATTGAAGCCTAGTTGTTAGTTAGTTGTAAAGGAAAAAAAAAGCATCTTCTCTAAAATCTTACCCGGTGTTTCTTCTTTCTTTTTTCCGCATCGATCTAAACTTTTTAGCTATAATCTGTGAAAAGCACATTCTAAATCCCAATACAACACATCTGTTTATTATCAATTATCTAGAAATGAAAGCAACTGGCATAAAGGAAATTAAAGCCTGATTCTGTGGCTGTGGTTGTTAATTTATTTATTTTTAACTGAGCCTTTTTATTCCTGAGATTTGTTTCCCCATTACTGCTTGCTAAGTGTATTTATTGACAGTCTCATTATGTTTATTAATTCAAAGATGCATCTTTTGCCTTCCAGTCTACTTCCAGTTCAGTACACACCAGTTCAGTAGTTATTACATATCTGTGACTCTAACTGCTTGTATATGGTGGTTAGTCGTAGTCTGAACAAATTGTTAAAAAAATCCAGAAAATATATAAATGGAAAAAATAAACAGAAATACAAAAATTATTTGAATAACACAGTAGCTTATTATGATAATTATCCTCACAGGAAAACAGATAATCCTGATTATTTTCACAGTTATTTACATTTTAAATAAATGATAATGGCTTAATTTACATGCTGTGAAGAAAAACAGAAAATATGCTGTATTTACATTCAGAAAAGCAGAGCATTACTGTCCTTCACATAACTATTTTTCTATAGCTTTTAATTTTATTTTATCTTTTACATAAAGTAATAAAAAATAAAAGCAAACACTGGATAATCAAATGAACTACCCATAAGTGCTTGGACCCCTAGTAACAGCTTTAGAACTACAAATTTGGACTAAAACTATTTGGATATTTTGAGAAAAATTTAATCCAATAGAAACATGATAAAACAGGGATCTGGAAGTCTGATACTGCTAATTATCAAATAGAAAAACAATTAATCATCAAGTTATTATAAAGAAAAAAAACACCTGTTAATGTTACTGTGCCAAATATAACAAATGAAATATGTAGAAACTATGAATGAACTAAACTTAAATATTTTGTAAATTGAAAAAACATGAGTAAAATCTGCAGAAGCAAAGAGTATAATTTATATATCTACTGACTACTTACTAGGGGGCACGGTGGCTTAGTGGTTATCATGTTTGCCTCACACCTCCAGGGTTGGGGGTTTGACTCCCGCCTCCACCTTGTGTGTGGAGTTTGCATGTTCTCCCCCGGCGTCGGGGGTTTCCTCCGGGTACTCCGGTTTCCTCCCCCGCTCCAAAGACATTTTGATTGGCATCTCTGGAAAATTGTCCGTAGTGTGTGAGTGTGTGAGTGAATGAGAGTGTGTGTGTGCCCTGCGATGGGTTGCCACTCCGTGCAGGGTGTATCCTGCCTTGATGCCCGATAATGCCTGAGATAGGCACAGGCTCCCCGTGACCCGAGAAGTTCGGATAAGCGGTAGAAAATGAATGAATGAATGAATGAATGAATGAATGAATACTTACTTAACCAATACTACTAATATAACATTTACTTGTGTTACTTTATCTATTTGTTTTATGGTGTTTATTGTAATTGACACCAAAGCAGTCAGCAAGCCCCGATACTAATAATACAACTTGACACTTTTCTGTAGAGTTCATTACATACTGTTCCTTGATTTATGCTCCTCTAAAATGGAGCATGCAGCCACAAGGGGTAAATGAACTAAATCATTTATTACCTGCATCAATGAGACAAAGTAAACTCCAGTGTGATCATTAGTTAGTGTGGAGATAAGTAAGCATTACAAGATAAAAACCTAGGTTATGAAAGAAAACAACAACAACAACAATGACAGAAATTACAGTTTAACTTTTGATTGTTTCTAAGCTCTGATACTTGAATCTGCTGAAAAAATAATGCAGAAAACTGCATCATATTACACATGGGTTTTAATCCTTTGTTTTTAATATGTCATACAAAAGTCAGTGTGAAAACTATTAATATTGAAACATTTAATACATTAATATGTGTTAATCTAAACCTGTGCATGATTTTTTTTACTAACAACAAATTAAAACTAATTAAAAAGGTGTTTTAACAAAGTATTAGCTTAGCGGTGTGCATATTTATGTAACCAGGTTATTGGAAGTTTCTGTTTGCTTGATTTTTCCATAAAATATTTCTGATTTATTTATTTATTTATTTTTTGTACACATTGTAATTTTAATTTAAAGTGGAAAGAAATTCTGACCCAATTTATCTTGGTTTCATCATTTATATTCACAATAC
This sequence comes from Tachysurus fulvidraco, assembly GCF_022655615.1. Classification (NCBI taxonomy): domain Eukaryota; kingdom Metazoa; phylum Chordata; class Actinopteri; order Siluriformes; family Bagridae; genus Tachysurus; species Tachysurus fulvidraco. The sequence goes on along the minus strand of NC_062535.1, from coordinate 10,077,251 downwards.
TTCAAGTTTATTTGTATAGCGTTTTTTACAATAGACATTGTCTCAAAGCAGCTTTACAGAACATAAACATAGAGCAGTAGGTAATGATAAAAGAAATAACGAATAATAAAAAAAAATAATTAACAGAATAAAAATTCAAGATTATTACAATACTCTCATTTGAGATAATTAAAATCCATTGTTTTTTATTGATTATTTTATTGTTGACAGTTATTGATTATTTTTCTAAATTTAAGCTTAGTTGTTAATAGATGATTTGTACTTGTTCTCAGAGCATGCGCTGGACAACTGGCACAGGTTTTCACTGACATTTTCAACCTGTCACTGGCCCAAGCCATGGTTCCTACATTCCTGAAGACTAAAACCATCGTACCAATGCCTAAGCACTCAGCTGCTGAATGCCAGAATGACCTTTGCCCAGTTGCACTCACCCCTATTGTTATGAAGTGCTTTGAGGAACTGGTTCTGAATCACCTCACTGCAGCCTACCACGTACACTTGGACCCACACCAGTTTGCCTATCACCCAAACAGGTTGACAGAAGATCCAGTTTCCACGACACTTCATTCACCCTCATCCACCTGGATAAAAACAACACCTACATCAGAATGCTGTTCATTGACTTTGAATCACACTCTTCTACAGGGAAAAGCTCCGAAGCCTGACAGCACGGTGTGCCATCAACAACCTGACACTCAATGCCACAAAGACTAAAGAGCTTATCGTGGACTTTTGGAAATCTAACAGCAGGAGACATTCCCCAGTCTACATCAACGGAACTGAGGTAGAGTGGGTCTCCAGCTTTAAGTTCTTCAGAGTTCACATCTCTGAGGATCTGTCCTGGTACCAAAGCACTTCAGCTCTGGTTAGGAAGGCACAACAATGCCTGTACTTCTTGAACAGTCTTAAGAAAGCTCAATTTTAATGACATTCTACCACTGCAGCATCGAGAGCATCCTGAACAACGCCATCACTGTATGGTACGGATATGTGAGGGTGGTCAAAATCGCCCAAAGCATCCCTGACACCCAACTACCTGCCATTGAGCACCTGCATTTATTATTATTGCGTGTGTTCTATCTATTTATTTATTTTCTAGAATAACAGTGTCTGCAGTAAAGCCTAGTCTGAATTTCTGAATTTCTATGTCAGGACTCTGAATGTCTGAACCTGGAATTAATGTGATAATCAATGGACCAGATCCATGCTCTATCATGACTTACTATTGTAAAACACTTGTGCAATTCAGTCCTGCTTCCAGAACAATCTTATAATGGATGAGTTTTGTGGGATTTTACCTTGTAGGCTAGTGTATAGTGATAAAGAGGTGTGAACCAGAGCTGTGTTGATGCAAAGGAACTGATGAAGTCATTATTTATGATCCTTGGAGTTTACCATTAATAGGTGATATTTTTTTTCCTGGAAGACATTTGGACTTGATGTTTGGTTTGAATAAAAAACATGCACCCACCCCAGACCTTTGCAGCTAAGATTCCACACCCCTGGATTAGACTGAAATTAGAGTTCAGAAGGAGGCACTTATCTTTCACCAAGCGTTCTGCAATGTGATTGGTTCTCAAGATTTTAGAGGTTTACTTGCTGATCGTCTTTTACTGATACACACCCATTAAAGTTGACCCAACAAAATAAGTGTTTTCGTCCTAATAAGAGTGCAGACAAGAAGAAATGGGCAGATAGGGACTTCTACACTTTGAGATCTGCTAACTCGAGACTTTCCAGAGACGTACATCAAAGTACAGTGAAACGACAAAAACCTTTTAGTGACGGCAAAAAGGAAATTTGAATAAAACAAGTCACAGGGCTGGAAGGCTACAGAAGATAACCCTAAAAAGGCTCAACTTGTCTGAGTGAAGCCTACTTTGCAGTTATTTTATTCATGAGTCTGTGAATCAGAATGATTAGAAATCATTACCCATCTGTCACTTAGAAAGGAACAGTTGGGGGTTACCTTTCGTACTAGCAATACAGTGGCTGTCCAAGAAATTTATGGGCTTTGTGAAGCGTTCATGTAATTCGCTAAAGATTGTTTTCACCTCAAGGGCTGAAGTCACTTTGCAGTGTCCCTCAAAAATTCCACCAAATGATATTTGTCAGTTCAGATATATAGCATCTGTAATGGCTACTTCTTCTTTTTAGAGTAAAAAGACCTCGGGATGTTCTTTGAGGTGTCTGACATGATACACTGCCAGATTTATTTTCCATTTGCTTTATTTTTTCCTACCCTCAGAGAAAAAAAAGGTTATAAGCAATAGGAAGAAAGAGAACCTTGAATGCAAATGAGCAAGTAAATTTTTGGAGTGACTAATGACAGGAGCTTGTCTGCTTTTAGGTGCAGGGTGAAAATTACTATTGGGACTTCAAGCTGCTTAAAAAGCCTCACTGAAGAAAAAAACAAAGCAGGGAAATACATTTTAATAAAGAGAGCATCTTGGAGAGAGAATGAGCAGGGACTGATTTAAAGTGGCATGATTAGTATTGGAGTTGCTTGTGCATATGCAAATTTCTATTGTTCAATGACTGTGTTACAAGAAAGAGTCCAATTTTGTCCATCACATTTGTTTGTCAGGTTCATTCAAACCTTGCTGTTCTTATCATAAGAAACCATCTCCTTTAAGGTAGGTTTTGGCATGGCTTATCAAGGTTTTGATTGGGCTGTCAATACCATTAGCATGAGAGCTGATGCTTGATCACTTGTACTCATTCTGATACTGATCTGAATAATAAAGTTGTATGAGAAGGAAAATGATGAAGAATCAAATTTGGCTTTTTAACTCATTAGGGTTTGTTGATAAGTCTAGGTACTGTACAGTACCTCACTACCTTCTCTATAGTCCTGTGTCATAAATAAGACATTAGCCTGTTATTAACATGTGCTGATAAACCTGGATGGCTTGATGGATACATTAACGAATATTTATTTATTTACTTGAATGATTCTATTTCAGATTATACTTATTCTGAAAAACTGGTGGTTCTCAAGCGGTTAAGGCTCTGGATTGAGGATAGGGATTCAAGCCCCAGCACTGCCGAGTTGCCATTGTTGGGCCCTTAAGCAAGGCCCTTAATCCCCTCCAGTGGCACTGTATCATGGCTGACCTTGCTCTCTGACCCCAACCTCAAAAGCCTGGATATGTAAAGAAATCTTTTCACTGTGCTGTAATGTATATGTGACAAAATAAGAGCTTCAATTCTTTTTTTTTATACTGATAAAATACAGACATCAGAATTTCTTAGGATTCCGTTTAATAACAGTTTTGAGCTGGCATGTGATTTCATGTATGGAATTCATTTTAGATCAAATCTTTCATCATCTAAACACATGCTTTAATAGATTAGATATGAGGAAAATCTGACCTTTTGTACAAAGCAGTTAAAATACTCAATATCACACATTTACTTAGTTTTAAATCTCAGATTTCATTGCAGTCTCCTAGACTGGGGAAAATAAAATCAAACTTAAAAAAAAAAAAAATCCCTGTAAAGGAACTCCAGCAGGTTAGCACTGCTTCTATAATAACACACTCAGAGGCAGTTAAATGTCAAGCAATCAGATTACAAAAACATGTACTGTATAATCATTACTTTGGAAATTTTCTGTAAGGACATTGTTCGATAATGTTTATTTAACTTTAGTGAAAGGTGTCAGCTCTGTAATATCCAAGAACTTTTCTGCCATGGGAAAAAAACTAGCCTTAAGTATAACACTGGGAATGATTGAGATCACTCTCATTGTCCTGATATAATGTTCCAGGGAAAATAGTACCATGATTCTCATCGCAAACTCCCAGTTTAATCAATTAACTTTGTTCATAAAGCTTAGTTCAATTGCAGAATACTGACCCAGGCAGTATGGTGATGTTCACAATCAACAAATCTAAAACAGGGATAATGTTTCTGCTTTACTAAATAAAGGGTTTAATCTTATGGAATGGAATATTTCTTAATTCCCAAGTATTGGAATCCAAGGGAATCCTTACCGCTCTAACATATAAACATGCTGCAGTAGGTTTTTTACAGGTTTCAGAGCTTCAGGCTCTAAGCTGCAGATCAAAAGGCTGGGAGTTCAAGCCACCAAGCTGCCACTGTTGGGTCTTTGTCCAAGACCTCTGCTCCAGGTATGCTGGCTGACCCTGTACCCTGACCCCAGCTTACTAACAAGCTAAGATATGTGAAGAAAAGAAAAGCACTGTACTGTATTTGCTGACTTCAGGGATTATACAAATCCCTCTGAATTAGCTGTTACTATAGAAACCGTCTTTCTGACCAATCAGATTGGAGAATTCAACAATACTCTGGTACAGTATAAGTGATAATAAAGGCTGTCTTTTCTGACTCTTACTTTCTTCTGCTGTAGTTTGAATCTTCCGAGAGACGCGAACTCTACCGACAAAGGGTTGGACCATTATGTTTTTCCTCCAGGATGATTAGTTTCCAAAAAAAAAGTGTTGTAATAATAAAACACTTTTTTTCAACTCATAAAATGTTTCCATCAGAGACAAACCAAAAGCTTTTAAGCATTCTACACTTAGACATACTGTAGTTAAAGCTGTTAATGAGGTTTAATTGTAACTTTAAACATACTGAAAGAGAGAATGTAAAAATCTAATAATAATAATAATAATAATAATAATAATAATAATAATAATAATAATAATAATAATAATATCTAACAGTAATAAAAACATCTGTTCACCTTTAAAGGTTCTTCTACCTGGAACCCTCTCAGATAGAAAACACCCTGTTTTAGGGTTTTACATTGGTTTACCCAAAGGATCTGAAACCTAAAGTATTCTAGATTTATCAGTTATGTTAGGACTGCAGTAAAGGATGCTTAGCTTCCAAGACCCTGACTATCTGACAGAAAATTACAATTTACAGTTCTATAGATAGCATTTTTAAGTGTTTCAAAACAAACAAACAAAAATGAAGTGGTTTCTACTTTCTTTCAACTTTGTAATCAGTAGCGCTTCTTAAATTCATCTCAAGATGTTCTCTGTGAAAACGCTGTTTTACCCTAATTGACAAGACTAAAAACCATAAAGGTGCACACACATTAAATGTAAGCTCCACTACTCAGTAGGACTGAGCTGCATTTAAAACCAATAAAGTGTTCTTATTGAAAACCTGAAAAAAGCCGCCAATATACCAACACAATAAAAGGGCATGATCTAATGATTTTCCGGCTCTTCATCGTTCTTAAGAGCTACACAGACAAATTTATGTCTGAATATAGCTTCTCTGGTAAAACCTGATAACCTTGATGCTCTTATTACACGTAGAACCCTTTATATTCGTCTTACTATTAATCACGGTACGTAGGTAATAAAAATCCCGGGCCATTTTCTGTGATATAATTGTGTTGATGGTGACTCTGAAGTGTTACAGAGAGTAGCACACACTTTTTTCACACCAGGATGTTCAGTTTGGTTCCTCTTTACCCAAAGAGGCTGAATCACTGAGACAGAACCCTGCATTTGTCATCTTCATTTAACCTTGGACAAAATCAATAAAGAGTGAGGTCTTGGCCATTAAAAAGTTAGAAGTTTAAAAAAACAGAATGCTACATTCCGTTCCAACACAGGAAGCTTTCTACATCCATAACGACAAGCACAAAGAAAGAGGGATGTGGGGATGTGTATGCCATTAGCAGCATGAGAGTATCCGTTTTACTGCTTGGTTCAATGGTCAAGTAAGAAATCAAAGCATGACGTGGCAAGGAGTTATAGAAAAATAAAAAGTGATGTGGTCCTGTAATTTCCACAAAACAGGTTATTTTCCTATAACAGCACATCTAACACTTACCTGTACTAATCAGAACTGTCACTATATTAGCATCATTACTTAATTACAAAGTTCACAAAATTTAAGATTTGAATGCTTACAAATTATGATTAGTTTTACCCCGAATTAAGTCACAGCTTGTTACAGATCAGCAATTTACCAGAGAGGAGGTTTCACATGCTTACTTCAAGTTGTTTTAAAGAAAATTGCAATGTCAGGGAGTGACGTAACACACACAGGAAAACACGATCCACCCACTAACAACATGCCGGAGCTTACAGTCACCCATTATTGGTTGGGTGGCTGTGATTGAGAGAAGTGCTCACGTCTCACATCTGGGACTCTCAGCCAAGGACGGATGTGGCATCGTGAGGATTCCGGATGATAGGGTGATCGCTTTTCTTTTCCGGCACTCGAGAGATAAAAGTCCTCAAATTATAGTGGTAAAATGTCACCGATATGAGTCACTGGGTATAGTGCTTCAATAGTGATTCTGCTACCTTTCTCAAAGTGTCATGAATGTGTTGTTCATAAAAAGCAAACATCTAACATGCAAAGATAAAAAGGAATAAGATTATTCAGGTGACTCCTTGTTACAGTATAAGCTCTCATACCTACAAAGGCTATTTTAATACAAGAATAGAAGAAAAAGAAAAGTTTGAAGATGAATGGTTTCCAGTGTTTATGGGGGCATAGCAAACAACAAAAACAACCACCCCGGTGTAGGCTATGCCCACTTCTGGATAAAATCCAGATAGACACAGACACAAACCTTTGACCTATGTCACTTTTCATGTAGATGTATATATAAATGTAATATAGAAGAACTTTTAAGTTAACAAAGTTAGCAGACTGATCCTAATGATTCGATTCTCATGAATTCCACAATTTTTAGTATCCCTTTGAACCCTAATGAAAGAAAAAGCAATGATGCTAACTATGTTTCTCACCTTAATATTAACTTTAGCAATTCACAGATCTGCATCTACAGTATATGAGGCATGAAATAAAAATCTGCCATAGATTTTTGGTCTCATTTGAGAGAATTTATATTTAGATCTATCTGAATAATGAATCAGCTTGTGAGAAAATTACTCACCATCATGAATTAATGTTAGCTATAGAAAATAATAGCTTTTCTCTGAGAGACACAGGGGTTGAGAGGAAATGTGAGAGACGTTAGTGGTCACAGTGTCTAGAAATGCTTCAGCTCTGTCCAAATTCCAATAACAAGATAATAAAAATGAACTGTCGAGGCTTTTTTTTCCCCTGCTAGTCTTGAGCGATGGTCATTTTCAAATCGCAAAGTGAAACTGATTTATTGTCATTTAGGATGCAGCTTAATCACAGTTAGCATAAATAACACCTACATAATGTCATCTGTTTATCGGTGAGTGAGTCGAGATGAGTTTTGAGAGTAGCCTAAAATGCAATTTTTCAAAGTTCCCTTGTCCAGTGTAGACATTTGCTAACATAACTGAAATAGCACATCTCAGCAGGGTAAAAGGATGATACCTATGATGGCGTTTTGGAAGAATAGAAGTGTCCAGGCAGTGCAACGTGAAAAATCTATCTCACCATTAATTTGAATGAGGTATAAATCATATACTAAGCCTCTTGTGGTAATCAATATGTCTCTTCAATTTCCTCTTAGGCTGAGAAAGCAAATGTGTGTGAGTGTGTGTCTGTATGTGTGTGTGTGTGTGTGTGTGTGTGTGTGTGTGTGTGTGTGTGTGTGTGTGTGTGTGTGTGTGTGTGTGTGTGTGTGTGTGTGTGTGTGTGTGAGAGAGAGAGAGAGAGAGAGAGAGAGAGAGAGAGAGAGAGAGAGAGAGAGAGAGAGAGAGATCAGAAATGCTGTGTCGCTAAAATGCCTCAAATGGCTAATGTCATTTAGTACCATTTTGCTTTCTTGATTTAGATGAAACAATATAGAGTTAAAGGGTTATGCAAGAGCATGGCCTCATATTCATGGGTGAAACTGAACTCTACACTACACTAAACTCTGCTACCTCAAGTGACTACAAATGCATCTTACATACAGCAGAATATTTCAGGCCAAACCTGAAGTTATGAAACATGAGCAGCAGTTACAGAAAAAAACAAATGACAAATGTATTGGTTGCCAAATAGAGTCCATGCTGCCAAATTGAAAGCTTTTACAACAGTTGGAATCTGAAGTGAATGCTCATGCTGCATTTCAGTTTTGGCCAAATGTGGCTATAGATATAAGCTCGAATTTGGAAAGTTCATCAAGGCTGAGCTGTGGGTGTGTTCTAGCAGATTCATTTAGGTGAATATTCATCACAGTCATTCTAGTAGCCTTTCTGTCTGCCAGTTGAACATTGTATGTGGTAGCCTAGTGTTTAAGGTGTTGGACTACTGATTGAATGTTTTAATTCAAATCCCAGGTCCACAAAGCTGCCACTGCTGGGCCCCTGAGCATGGCCCTTAGTTATCAATTGCTCAGTTGTATAAAATGACATAAAATGTAAGTTGATTTGGATAAGAGCATCTGTCAAATGCCATAAATAAATAAATAAATAAATAAATAAATAAATAATAGTAATAATAAGTGTAGACCAGCACTGGCTCATTTTTCTGTACTAAAATTATAAATGAGATATTTTTCAAATGTTGCTTTACCTTATTTGTCCATAATTCTCAAAATGGAGTGTGTGATTTTTGTTTTGTTACATTGGTTAATTTGTATAAATAAGAGTCATTCAGAATATAGGAACAAACCTGTTCCCTGAACTTTTTTGTCGTAAACTCCACATAACACATCGATACAGCATACTGTATATAGCTTCAGTGGCTGTTGCAGATATTTAATCAGTATTCCTTATTCATTTTACATATGAGGTCTATGAAAATGGAGGTCTATTTATGGAAAGAACTTTTGTCCCTATCTGCATTAATTTTCACTATATTAAAGCTCCATTTAGGTGAACAAGCAGACATGTTCTGCAACCAGTACCAGTTTCCCTGCACATTCTGTAAGCTATTCAGTCTTTTGTTGTGGCAGCTCATTTAGACATCGATGTCACACCTTTCAATCTTCCTGCAAAAGTTTTACTGGGAAAATATAATAATTAATTAAATAATTATTATTAATATAATAATTTCTAGATGCTGATATAATTAATGAAGTGTGCTTTGAGATGCTGTTGACGGTGTCTTGGAGAAAAAAAATATTTTTAATTTAAATTTGTCACTGGTGTAACAGTGTGCAAATGACACCAGTGATTTAACCAGAAATTTAACTACTCCAATGGCTTAAAGCAGCACTAGCAATAGCAGCACATTGAAGACAAAGAAAACTGGTTATTTATTTAAAAATAATTTTATTATAATCACCATCCATCCATGCAGGTTATTCTACCAGGTCAGGTTAAACCTTTCCTAGGGGACTCTGGGTACCAGGCAGTGGACACTCACACACACACACACACACACACACACACACACACACACACACACACACACACACACACACACACAGTGTAATGTACAAAGAATAATGGCATCAACAAAGCTTAGTAACACTTATTAACTGATTTATCTGTTATCCAGATCCTTTCACGCCTCAATTTTACACTCCCACATGCACACACACACACACACACACACACACACACACACACACACACACACACACACACACACACACACACACACACACACAAAGAAAAAAAAAAAGAAAAAAAAAACATTCACATGCTCCAGAAATGTGGAGATGCCAATCAAACTACAATGCATGTCTGGACTAGGAGAGGAAACCTGAGTGCCCAGAGGAAACCCCCAGAGTGAACATGCAATCTCCACACACGGTGAAGGTGGGAATCAATCCCTAAACCCCAAAGGGATGAACCACAGTGCCCTATTACAAAAAGAAAATAGTATTAAAAATAAAAACCTTTTGCTGGTCAGAAAGTCAATATATTTTTGCCCAGAAATATTAATTGGAAAATATTAAATGGAAAGTCTGCTTAAGAAAAAATCTACAAAAAACAATAGATTTTTGTAGACATATATATAATGAGTCCTTCAGTTTTTCTCCCCGCAGTTAAATGGGTCCTAGTCGGCTAAAAATATAAAAACTTCTAGTAACGATCTGATGCTACCCCTTAGTGTGCATGTCTAAAACCTGGACATGCCACTGTGATGGCATTTTGGTGTCTTTTCTAGTATTTTATCTCTCTCTCGCGCGCGCACGCACACACACACACACACACACACACACGCGCACACACACACACACACACACACACACACACACACACACACACACACACACACACACACACACGCGCGCGCGCGCGCGCGCGCATACACACACCCTACTCAGGACTGACCTGCGCGTCATCTCTACTTTGCACTAGACACAAGGTTAAATGTCGCGACAGCTCACATGCACGTGAGAAAACTGCGCATTTCCTTATCTCATCTTCCCTTTTCTCCTATTTTCCTTTTTTCCCCTTCTACCACGGTTTGTGCTATTTGACCGAGTTTTTAATGCCAAACAACAGATGGTTTATCTTGGCGAGTTTAGGATGCATGACGACATGCACTGAACAAACACATTAATGTCGGCGTATGTTAATTTATGTTAATGTATATGACAAACACCTTAATGTTGGCTGACATCATGATGCTTAACCTTTATAATAAAGAAAGCTTGAATGTGGAAAAACGTGGAAAAAGGGTGACCCCCCCCCCCAAAAAAAAAACCAAAAACCCAAAACCAAATTAGAAAAAGAAGTATAACGCGCATCTCTCTCTCTCTCTCTCTCTCTCTCTCTCTCTCTCTCTCTCTCTCTCTCTCTCTCTCTCTCTCTCTCACACACACACACACACACACTCTCTCTCTCTCTTGGCCCGTGTTCAGCTCCTCCTCTCTGTGCTGCCTTTACTTCATCAGATATCCGAACGTGAACAGTTTAGCTGAAGAGCACTTGCCTAAAAAACCGGGAGGGAGCGCGCGCTGAGCATCCACGCTCCAAACGGATCCCAAGCCACGAAATTCGGTATCCCAGGCACTGCTTTTCACCATGGACTCGTATCCTGGCATGTTCTTGACTCTGTGTACTTGGCTTTTTTGCTCTTTGCGTTTTTGCGCCGTTACCAAAGCGGAGGTAACTTGCGCCTTGTGTCCGTTTCCAGTGCTTGTAAAAACTGGGGACGACCAAAACAATCCACGCACCATCATTCCCACGGATGCTGGGAAATCACTTGTCAGTTTCGCAAGCTCGAGATTGCAACCGGTTCTGGAAGGAGTTTATGAGTTGGGAAAAGACGCGAGCGCGAACGGCGCACCAAAGTCGATAGAAGTGGCAGCGCGCTCAACCGGAACGGTCTACAGTGCAAAAACGCCCCCTGAGCAAACTGCACAGGGAAAGCTTGGATTTGATAAAGTAGGTGAAAAAGACAGCGCGTTTCTGAGGGGTAAAAGGAGCGTGGCGCAACTGGATGAATTTGGCGCAAGCACGCGAGGCGGAGATTCCGCAGAGTCCACGGATGCGATGCTGTTTGTGGATGGACAGAAACTGCGACGCAACCGCGACGAGGGAAAAGTGACCACTTCCAGATCGGAGGACCCCAAAGTGAGCAGTAGCACTTTCGCCCTGGCTGGAGACTCCGCTCACAACCACGCTGTGGTTTACTGGACCGGACAAAACAGCAGCGTGAGTCTGATGCGTCCGTTCATTTTGTGTGTTTGAGGTTGAACATGTAGGTTGCTGGAAACCTTAATTCTTCCCTGAAAAGCATTCCAATTAGAAACCCTTTATAGAACCCCTAACCCCCTTGAAGTGTGGGTACCTTCATACTCTGTGAGTTTCTCAGACTTCTGCAGCAGGTGCGTGGTGTTGCTCCTTCAGTCACTTGTGTGTGCGCTTGTCAACTAAGAGAGCTGTAAATACTTTTATGAATTACATCGACAGGAAACCTCTGACATCATCATGAACAAAGTGCCTTGATATAGATCAGACTACATCTAGAGACGTGTATACCCACCCACCCACCCACACACACACACACACACACACACACACACACACACACACACACACACACACACACACACACACACACACACACACAAACACATCTAAATAGAAAGAGAGGGGATGGAGAGGTGTTGGCATAATCAGAACAGACCAATTTTGTACCTTTGCATATTTTTGATGTATGTGATTGTGGCTGGTGCTTCGTGGTGTAAGCATTTGTAATTTGATGGTGTGATCCATGAATAGTTCAACAATATTTCAGCCCAATTGTTTCAAAGCTCGATAGGGATCTGGTTGTTCAAGTGTAATATATATACAGTATATATACAGATGAGGAGAATTGTACTTGCTGTGAAGATCCGAAAGGTGGTATGGAGAGCTGAACAAGGCTGGCCACACACACACACACACACACACACACACACACACACACACACACACACACACACACACACACACACACACACACACACACACACACACACAAACATGCACAGAGAAAGAGAGAGTTAAAGAGAGAGAGCTTCCTTTTCCTTCTTTCTTATTTATATAAAATGTTCAGAATTCAATTCAGTTCAGTTAATTTGTATATCACATTTAACAATTCACATTGTCTCAAAGGAGCTTTACAGACATATAGACACAGAATAATAATAAAAAAAAAAAGTTTAAATAAGTTACTATTCACCTCTGACATCTATCCCTATTACAGATAAATCCTTAGAGAACTTGTGCATTCTCGAGGTTCCCTTCTGGTAAACTTTGGACACTTTGTCCTTCAAAAAAATCAACAACAACAAAAAAAACATGGTGGTGGTAGTTCTGTATTTCCACATTTGTTGTTGCTGTTGATATAGCTTCCAGTTTTCTTTTTTTTTGTTAATAGCAGTAAATAGTGTCTGTTGCAGGGCCCCCGAGTGTCCTCTTAATGATGATGCCTTTAACAGCTAGTTGCTAAATCATTTTCTCCAAAGCTTGGAGTAAAACGATATCGCTAGCAGACTCCACCGACACCTCTAACCATCTCACATTCATTCCATATGTACATAACAGCAGCATTTTTATGTCAGCATGCCTGACATATTTATGCAAAATGTGCACACGGATGTTTTTCCATCTGTAGAACATCAGCATCATCAATTCAACACGCCCTATTGTACATTTAAATAAACTCTTCCATCAAGCTAATTTTGAGTAAGTGGGTGATAATTTTGGAATAGTGTTTCTAGTCCAGTGCTTGTGTTTTTTGGGATGTGGCTATAGGCAACATTTATGTTGGATTTAAAAAAAAGCCAGTTTCAGGAGTGGAATATTGAGAATATTCTTAAGATATATTGGAAGGAACTCTGATTGGTCAGAAGTGTTGATTAGTCAAAGGTACTGATTAATTTAACATTACAGAAGCCCTGACAGCATTGTTTATATCAAAGCATTCATTTTAACCCTAATATGGTAGAATTTTGATAACAACAACTAATTCACAGTCATGTCTGCAGTTAATGCCATTAATATGTTTCTTTAAATTGATTTAATTGATCATTTTCAAAGAATTATTCAGTGGCCGTGATGTTTAACAATCAGAGGTAAAGCTGCATCACTTTTGGGCTTTTTTTGCACTTTCTCTATAACATGATAAGCCGACATTGTTTGTCTGATTATTTTGTCTGAGGCACTGGTGAGGGCCAACAGTTTATGGCTGTTATAACATAAGGTACTGTATAAAAAGAAAAAACGTTTCTTGAGATAATTCCATAGCATTGCATGCGATTGTAAATTGTAAACAAATTAAAAATACAATATTCAAAGTTTATCACTCTTTAACGAATATACATTGGAACTATTTAAAATTGGAGTGTATAAGTCAGTCAGTCTCCCGGGTTTCACAAAATTTCAATCACAAAATCATTTTTAAAAGACTGCAGATTTGGGCCAAGACATTTTGTGTGATGTCAACATCTCCCTGCCTGAGCTGTATTCGATTCACTTTAGTCAAACACGAGTACGGAGTTTATAGAACATAATAACAAAATATTTTATTTTGAATAGTTAAAAAAAAAATTGCATCACAAATTTAGAAAAAAAATCCATTTCGCTGAAAATTTTTGGCCAAATCAAGTGCAAATAAAATCTCCCCATTCATCTCAGCACTATAACAATATTTTTTTATAAGAAGGTGTCCTGTTACACTTCTTTTATTTCATTATAATCAGTATACCATATGTATTTGTGCGTTTGTGTGCTTTATTCTCTACTAGTTTTGTATCATTTGTATCAATTTCATTGCCACCTAGGTGTGGGTTATACGGTAACAGACTTCATCTAAATATTATTAATAATATGTACTTGGTTGGTAATCTTGATATACCTGTATCCTGTATGCTCAGAGTTTGCATGGTTTCCCTGTGCTTTGGGAGTTTTATCTGGATACACCAGGTTGTAGACATCTTTTTGGTCTTATTGGCATCTCAAAATGGATGTGTGTGTGTGTGTGTGTGTGTGTGTGTGTGTGTGTGTGTGTATATAAGAATGTGCTATATTATTTGGCACCCTTCCAGAGATTTTCCTGCCTTGTGCCTTGAGTGCCACAATGCACTCAAGTTACCCCCCCCCCACACACACACAGCACTCTCGATATATAAAGATTTCAAGATATCCATGATATGTTTACATAGCCTCCAGCGATGAATCATGATATTTCTATTATATCATACCGCCCAGCCCTTATGCCACCCCTCATCTAAAGGCTACTCATTTTTCAGTGTTTGAGCTAAATAATCCTGACGCATCGTGGTCTTATTAATTCACTGTGCACTGGAGAATAATGACTACAGTCAAAAAAGTGATTAGATTAACCCATTGCTACACTCCCACCTCCTTCCTTGAATCCTAATCCCATCATGACATAGAAAAATGTACCCAGGCAAGATGACAGCCAGTGTAATGAATACCAGGTGAACTCTACAGTATGTCATTTAGTTAGCAGCAGCAGTCTGCAGCAGTGAAGAGAAATAAAAGCATGTTTTTGGGCTGATTTTCTGAGCTGCCACTGGCTGCCGCCGTCACCAGAGTGTCACTATTAAAGCAGATGAAATTCGACATGTTTGTTTGAGGGCATTAAGATTTTACAGTATATCAAAGTTTTTTTTTTCCTGCTCGTGCTGTATTTCTGTAGTATTTACGGTTTCCATAATTATGTAATGAAGCTGTTATCATTATTCTCTTTGGTTGCAAAGAATATTGGTATAAAGGTTTCTGTATCAAAATAAGCTTTAGTCAGGATTTAGATCTGTAGTCCTTGGAGATGATGATGCCTGACTTTGCCTTGGCTTTTATTGAAATAGCAAAAATCAATTTTAGGTACGTATCTTAGTCTTGATTTGGTTTTATCTCTGTGCTAATCTCAGTCCTCTGCTCCCTGAGAGTGATCTGTCAGTATTCATGTGTTAATGGAACACACTATTTCAATTTCAGAAATAGAATAATCACAGTCAACAGTTTTCCTGAGTGTAAAATAAATGTTTTGTTTTTTTTAGCTCTGTTATTCTCAGCATGCTTAAATATTAAATAGTTGATAGGATCATTTCTGGAAAATTTCTCTTATACCATTTTACAACTTCACAATTGTAGCAGATCTAAACACCTTTAAGAAACTCACTACCAGATTGAAAGAATAAACTGACACCTGTTTGTGATAATATATGAGAAGTCTAATAATACTAGCACAACAATGAACTTGCTAGCACAGAGCAATTAATTATAACCCAAGGTCTTATTGATCGCATAATACGAATGAAGTTGGGGCAGCTATTACACAAACGTAATATTATTATATAACTTTTTTATTTTTATGTTTATTTCGTGCTGAGCTAATTAAGAAGTAAGAGGTTATTAAGAATTACTGACACAGTTTTCTTTGATTGGCTGCATGAACCTACAGTATGAGCTAGAAGGAAATGAGACTCAGGTTCTTTACTGTATATCATACCATTTGAAGTATATACTTTCCCCCCAAAATCCACATTTTCAACAACAAACAACAAAAATCTGATAGAAAATGTGAAAGCTAGTATTGATGTCTTTTTGTATCCCAGATTTTCTCATTAATTGCCTCCCTGATTTAGTCTTGGCCCATTTCCACTTATCTGCTGATGACTGGTTAGTGTTCCTGTGGCTAACGGTGGAGAGAAAGAGTACAATATCGTTCTCTTGGTTCCTGGTTCTGATGGTAGCTGTGGCAACTTCAGGATTTGATCTTAAGATCTCCAGACTATAAAGGCTTTTCTATTGTGCTACTTAGTGTCTTTATATGTTTGAAAGATGTGAAAGCTTATCTTTGCCAGTCCATTAATAGCCACGACTGCTGATTGTTGTAGACTTAAAAGCAGAAGTGTCAAATGATATGAAAATACACCTGTTAATGTCGCTACTCCTTCCAGTGGCTTAGTCTTCAAGCACACTCCCTAATTTGTTATTATCCTCTTATCTAACCTTAAGCCCTTCGAGTCAGAGATCTGCTGTAAATGACCACTGCATCCTGGTTCTGTGGAGATTAATCTCCGCATGCGGCATGGCACATTTGAGATAGCTTAATGCTTGATTGTTTATTTCCTGCTAGTAAATTTCCAATATCTGGAGCCCTTGGAACATCTATTATGAAAGCTCTTTGCTGGCCACAGCCTGACTGATTTTTATCCGCGTCTTTTTCAGAAATACATAGCACTGTTCATTTCACTAGGATTCATTCTCTGGTGCAATATGCCCACTGTGTTTGCTCCTCATTTGTTCTCTTGTCAACATGGTTCTGGACTTTGCTTTGTATCATTTGCCCTTTCTGAGCTCCAGCTATTTTCTATTGCTGTCACTTCGTCTACTTTCTTGTCTTCTCCTTCACTACCTTTGCTGTTACTTGTGCGGACTACGACTTACTAAAGCCCTCTGGCATCCCGTGGTCTTGACAGCTTATGAGCAATATTTCAGCCTCAGTCGTTCTGACGGACGTGAAGTGACAGCCATTACCTCGCTCCTGTTCTGTGTCATTAACGCAGAGGGCTGGTCTTATGTACACTCTTTAGTTAGTTTAGAACTCACCGGAGGGCACGCCAGAAAACTGGAAAGAATAGCACAGCCAGAGAAGCTTAGAAACTTCATATTATTATTCAGGCAGTTTTGTTTTTCTTTCTTTCTTTTTTTCGATGCACAGACTGTGCTATGGTTAATGTCACACGTTTGGTGAGAAAATCAAAACAGCTGATTTGCATGAAAGGTTAGCTGGTGCACTGGCACACCTATATGGACCTTAATGCACATTCACTTCACAGCGACGTGAGTCACACTTGATTCACAGGGTCATGCACCTCACAGGGCTTTCTTTAAAGCTATTCAAGTCTCAGTGTAAATGTAGGGACAATGCAGACATTTGAGTCACAACATACATATTAGCTGTGGATTTTAGGGAAACTGTTTGGGGTGTCAGGATCAGGACGAGACAAAAATGTATGTTTAACATTCAAAGCAATGTAAGCAGCCTCAGGTTTGTCTCGTTAAACACAGGGTTTTTTCAAGTAAAGGTCTTTGCTCAGTGACGATTATAAAAAAATAAATAATAAGAATTACTACTTATAAATTCCAATACTTTATAAACCACAATGTTGAACAAGTGAACTACTTTGTTCCAGTATGGTTTACAAATTACACATTACTAAGCAAGTTCCTTAGGGGTTCCTAAGAAAAAAAAGTTCCTTAAAAGAAAAATGTCAAGTGGAGTTATAATAAGTGGCGATAAATTGCCACAAATGGACTGAACACATTTCCTCTGTAATTTACTGCCAAGAAGAAACAAGTTTTCCATATTTTAGATTTCCTCAGTGCCTTGCATACAGTAAGTACCCACCATCCTTGAATTTATGCTATCATATAGAGAATTTACACAACGTAAGATTGAAATGGTTTGCAATATTATTTACAATCACAAGAAGAAAGTTAGAATCATAATTAGTTCATTTGGAAAGAGACATGTTTACAGTGTGAAATTTTTAGCTTGCTCTGTTTTGCCTCTTTGTAGAATAACATGGACTAGCCCTATCTTTTAAATTCGATTTAATTCTCATTAAGGTCTTCACTGAGTTTGGCAGACAAGCATCTGCCATAATTTGTTGGATCATATAAAAGCGCATTTGTTAAACACCGACAAAACACTGACTCACCAGAAAAGCAGTGGGACGTCATTAATTATTTACTCCCTCAAAAACATCGTTCTACCCCCTTCTTACTAATTAGTGTTTACAAATTCACTTTCCTGGCCCCCTTTTGCTTTCCGCTGCATGTTAGTAGTAGCATGTGGCCGGATGCCACGCTCCAAGGATTTATCTCTGGGTTGCCCTGGGAATCGGGTATCTTGGCTGAGATTGTTTCTGTGATGGTGCCAAGTAAATGTCGGCGTGCAGAGAACACTTTCAGCCCACTGTGCTTCCGAGCACCTCGTGAGGCGTCGCTTATTCTTTTGGACAATAGAACCTAGGAATATCGTTGGGGATTCATAGGATTCAGACCATTTGTTGTGGAAATGACAGTGATGTGAAATGGGCAGATTTCATCACTCACTAGTATTCAAGGCAAAACTATTTTCTTTCATTTTCTGTGATGTTTCATGTATGGTTTTTCATTCTCTCCAACATTACTCTTTCCAGACAGGTGACATTATGTATAACTCATATGTTTTAAAGAAAGAAAAGCTTACACTGGATGAAGGATTTGGAGAGGCAATCTTCACAAATCTAGGTGTCCTCATTACTGTGACTGATTCTTCTGGAAGCCTATTACCGAAGGGGGTAGTTCCCTTGTGTTAATGACATTGATATAAGAGAGTGTCACATTTGACTCTGCTTAATACTATTGACCTAAACCTGTTCCCTTCCGTGTGTTATCTTTTTAAATCTTTATTGCTTTCTTCTATTCTCTCTTGCTGTCAATGAAATGTGGTGATTAGAACCATGTCTAAATTCTCAGCAGTACCACTAATCACCACAATGGTACTGGGGTGAGCAACTCATAAGGATAATGGGTAATGTGGTGGGCAAATTAGCTTGGCCACTGGGTAAGTTAAAGCGTAATGATGTTTGCCTGGGTCTGTGTTTTGGTTAGACGGAAACATAGCTGTCCAGTTTAAAATGTAATGTTACAACAATTTGCAAGGTTTTTTTTTTTCACCAAATAAACTGGATTATATATGAAGTATTATAGACTAAGGAAAACACAGCAAACCAAAACAAAAGTTTTCAACCAAACAAAACAAAGGTTTTCACCAAAACAAAAGTTACTAGTCAAACGTTGCTATAGAAAGAAACCAGCAAAACAGGAGAAACTCAATAACTGATTTGAATTTGTGTTCATTCAACGATTAGAAATGTGTTGTTTTTATTTACTAAATATTAGTAAAAAAAATAACAAGCAGGGAAAATGAAAATTTGCTATATTTGATATTTTCAAGATCAGATTATGTCAAGTGTATTGTGGCATGTATTGTTCACAATATGAACACTGTGTCATCATGCTGCGTAGCCTAAGTTGTCACACACAGTGTTGTCAGTGTTGTACATGATTCTGAGAAGATTACTGCATGCTGATTAATCAGAGTAGTAAAAACTCCTCTAATGGCTCACTCCTCAGCTGATGTGTGTGGTGTAGCAGGTGGACTAGTAGGACACAGTGAGGTGTGTCACACCAGTGTGAAGCACATTAACTTTAAACATAGCCTGCATGTCAAATAAAACTTTCATTTTGAAAAAGTCAATAACAAATTCTGATTCTGTTTGAACATTCTTATCCACTGGGCAACTGTGAATAAAAAATTTATATCCTGGACAGAAAATCTGCTTGTCCGGGACACTTTGTGATTTTTCCACCCCTGCAATGAATAAATGTCCAGTAGACAGTTTTCCATGGTCAAGGTCTTATATTGTATTCCTTTTATGTTGCCATTGACATAATCTTGTCAAGTATAACTTATCGTGATTAAACAGTAAAAATTCATATATCAGTTTCATGTTCCAGGGATTGGCAAAACTATATGCACTATTGTGTTATAAACCATAACAAATGTGTTATAAACCACAATGAATGTGTTATATGTACACATGTGTATTATTTGTAGCCATGACATATATAATAAAAACAAATCTCATGAAATTCAGGAAAGGACAACATTTGTAAGAAAAGCTAATTGGGTTAACTGTAATTAGCACTCACCAGAATTTGGAATTGTAACACTTTTTACCCTTACACTGGTGTTTAAAAACTTCTGACATGAATTATTGTATGGCCACAAATTTCATTTCATTTCATTTACTACCGTTTTATCCTGACTTCTCGGGTCACGGGGAGCCTGTGCCTATCTCAGGCGTCATTGGGCATCGGGCAGGATACACCCTGGACGGAGTGCCAACCCATCGCAGGGCACACTCACACATTCTCATTCACTCACGCAATCACACACTACGGACAATTTTCCAGAAATGCCAATTAACCTACCATGCACGTCTTTGGACCGGGGGAGGAAACCGGAGTACCCGGGGAAAACCCCTGAGGCACGGGGGGAACATGCAAACTCCACACACACAAGGAGGAGGTGGGAATCGAACCCCCGACCCTGGAGGTGTGAGGCAAACCTGCTAACCACTAAGCCACTGTGCCACCCTATGGCCACAAATCGATGTTTTCCCTGTGTTCAGATAACCTTGTACAGAATTTTAGTGTTTGATGATAATATCTTCAAATTTTGAGGCATCTCAGAGAGCAGAAATGGATTTGATATAACCATTTACTTTGAAGATGTAAACATTTATGTGAGAAAATATGTTGCTTTTATTTTGGAATGTTTTTTGTATATACTGTATTGCCCCATGAAAAAGCCCTGCTTGCCTACTTTCATATAAGCCATTAAGTGTGGAGTGTGTCACCCAAAAACAGGTTTCCAAATTGAAAAAAATAAATGATTCTGGACTCGGACACAAACAGGTAAAAGCAGTATAGCTTTGAGCCTCCTTCAAGAACAGTTCATAAGAGGGTCTTTTTATTTGTCTGTGTAACTTGACGTGAACTGGTCACTTGAAATGTGATTTGTAAAGACTGCTTGGACCCTGGAGGTTGCAGGATGTGGCTATATATTCAACATCGATTTTTACACATCAAAGTAATTGCCATTGCATGTCCAGAATGAAGAAATTTTGCATATTGCATAGAAAGGGAAAACTTTAATTAGAAAGCTAAATAATCTAGTTAAGAAGGTGGGATTGGAGCCACAGGTTGCTGTTGGCTAACCTTTATGTTACAGCTTAAAGAGTATTTTGCTTGCACAGCTGATAAAATGCTTCCATTCAAAATACCTGCTACAGTTGTAGAGTCTAGTTCAAAGAGTACAAAAAAAAACTGTGCAAGCAGAAGACTGACTCAGACTGAATGCTGATGCACATCTCAAGCTATAGTTATACTATGAACATTAATGCCAACTTTTCACAGCAAAAACGCTGTCTCAATCATATTTACATACAGTACATATGTTCAGAATACATTGTTTGGTTAATTCGAATAAGTTATTTATATCTGATTACCTCCCTGGATTTTTCCACTTCCTTCCACTTGCTAAAACTAACGATGCACTGTCCAGATAAAGTGGGACAAAATGTGTATTCGAGACCATGATGTTCCTCAGTTATTCATTTTTTGGGGACAACTGAAATGGGGTTGGGTTTTCAGGCATTCTCACAGGAATAGTCTTCTTTAGACGCCATGGTAACAGTGATGAAAGGCCTTGCAATTTACAACTGAAAGCTCTGTGAATAGTAGCATGGGCTGTCACTAGCTGTTAACACTATCAAAATGTGTGTATGTGTGTGTCAACTCGTGAACTCACAAAGCTTGTGGTGTGAAATCTTTGCAGATGTTTGTAACAGACTAAGATTTTCACCAGCCATGCTTTACTATGCTCTAACATCTTTTTGAACTTTATTTGTGTCTCTTCAAGGGAGAATTCATAGATGGGGAAGATTAAATAAGTTATACACAAGCTGAGTAGATTGTAAACACACACACACACACACACACACACACACACACACACGCAATGCTTACTTCTGTTAAGCGAGAACAGAGAAAGACACAGAGAGGCAGAAAAGAGAAGAGATAGACATAAAAGAATTTTTGATGTTTGTTTATTTTTTTATTGATTATTGTAAAGCTGGATGTTAATATGTAATGCGTTTGTAACAGATTTCTGCGGTTATTCTGTACTGAGTTTAGATTGTTATTGGGCATTGGTGTTGGATTTTCTTTTAAATCATCATGTGTCTGCATAGTGTATCTTTCTTTGTGTGTGTGTGTGTGTGTGTGTGTGTGTGTGTGTGTGTGTGTGTGTGTGTGTGTGTGTGTGTGTGTGTGTGTGTGTGTGTGAGTGTAAAATTGAATCGTGAAAGGATCTGGGTAACAGATAAAACAGTTAATAAGTGTTACTAAGCTTTGTTGATGCCATTATTGTTTATTCATTACACTCTGTGTGTGTGTGTGTGTGTGTGTGTGTGTGTGTGTGTGTGTGTGTGTGTGTGTGTGTGTGTGTGTGTGTGCGCGCACGCATCAGTGGAAGTGTAGATGTTACAGTATATAGTATCACTTCCATCTCATGTATAGCCTTTCTCTGACTCTATAACGGTGCTCTGAATGCACTACTAATGTACGGAACATATGTGTCTTTAGCAATCGAATCGTTTTAGCCACATTTTTATCTTTGAGTTAATGATACTTTATTATTTCTATTTCAGTACTTTAGTTACACTACATGCCTAATGGAATATACTGTATTAACTATACACAGGCACAGAGAGCTAATTAATTACTTACGATTATATTCATTGATTAAAGTGTGTACTGTGTGCTGATGCCAATGATTGCTAACTAGTCAGGAATGAATTCTAATTAGATTTATTCAACCAAGCTAGCCAGCTAGCTAGTGAGCAACCTATGACAAAATTTTACCTCAGAATTTACCTCACCGTTTCCACGTTTGTTAGAGAAGACTGTGTAATGGCTAATGTAAATCTAATTGTTTCATATTTATGAAATACTGTTTTGGAAATGTAAATGAAGCACAAGCTAGCAAGAGCTAACAGTTAAAGATCATTAGGAAAAGCAGTTAGTGGTTAGTTTTGACTAAAACCTTTTGGTACTGTAGGTGATCACTTTTTAGGGTTTAGTGTTAGTCAGCTCTAATTTCAGCTGAATTGATTAAAAATTATGTTTTAAGGGATATTTCTGAGCACTGATGGCTAATTGCAGAAATTACACCCTATATTTGAAGAGTGATGTATAATTTATTGATAAAATGTGCTTTATCTGTAAAATTGGTGTGTCTCGGTTGAAGTATATAACCGTCTTAAATGAAGAATATTTTTATGTAATTACTTTGTGTTAACCGAACAAGAAATGTACTCTTACTTGAGAAACTTTTAATGACTTGTCACTGCAGCAGCGACATGACATCAATCTATGTATGACTTAATAACTTCAGAAATGCACTTAAGCTGACTGTGAGCATTTCTGTCAGAAATCTTTGGTTTGTGCATTAATACTAGTTTAGATAGCTCAGTTAACCTAAAACAAACCTTTATAGCAGGTTCTATAGAAGCAAATGTTTTATTCAAGTCAGAAAAGTCAGTACTTTTTAGCTACACTCTTGTAGCTAAACCATATTCAGCTAGTGAACAGCTTTCTACAGTACCTGGACTGTAATGTATACAGTTATAAATGTGTTGTTTTTCACACAAACTTAGTCGAATAAAGTGAAGGAGATATAAACGTTATAAATTTATAACGATTAAAATGTATGAATTTTGTCACAGACTTGGTTTAACACGGGATGGTTCACTTTTTTTCCATATCATTCAGCTATGCTGGCTGTTCTGGTAAGGTCAGAATGACCCTTTTGTTGAAGTGGAACAATATTAAAATGACCTTTGTGTCATTTTTGTGTGCTTGGCTCAGCTTCTTTAATAAAAATCAAATGCTATTTTTAAACTACTGTGTATATTTTATTACAGAGGTCACATTGAGGGCATTTGAATCTTACATTAACAAGTACTGTATCATTATTAAAAAATTCCAAAATGGTGACTTTTTACATTTCCTGTATCTTTATTTGCATTTATATGAATCAAGTGGAATCCCAAGCATGTGCATTTTCATATACAGTAGAATAATTAGTAACTTAATTAATTACCCTGTCTCTTGACTGCTATAAACCTGCAGCATATAATTCCCATTCACAGACTTAATTTACTCCTCTAAATACTGTGCCTGGAGTTTTCTTGTTTGTGTCGTGTGTGTGTGTATGTGTGTATGTATGTGTGTGTGTGTGTGTGTGTGTGTGTGTGTGTGTGTGTGTGTGTGTGTGTGTGTGTGTGTGTGTGTGTGTGTATGTGTGTGGTTGTTGGTCCCCCACCCCACCGATGCTACTTCTTCCGGGCGCTGAGTTACAGCTCCTAAACGAGTGGGTATAAATAATAAAAGAGAGGGCTAGAACGTTGCCTGCATGGTTATTGCCTGTCTCCTCGAGCTCAATATAAGCAGGAGGAAATTACGCATCCTATTACCCTGTCCCTCTGTGCGTGCTGTGACGTTCCTGTGGCTGACTCTAAAAGTCAAAACTTTATGAAAGGGAAAGAGTGAGAAAGAGAGAGAGAGGCACATTATGTACCTGGTTTTATGCAGATTTAAAATTTGCACACATGAAATCCTGAATGGAAGCTGCAGGAGTTAGAAGAAAAATGACAAAATATTGCAAAAAAAAGTCTTTTAAGAAAGAGCAGATATAACAGGCATAAGATAATAAAGAGATAATAAATTGTGATTAGCTTGAACTAAAAAATAAAGCACAGTTGTGTTTACCTTTAAACTGATTATTTTCCAATAAGAACACTCACCAAAGTGTTTTATTTCTCTCCTGAAGAATTTCCTGTGATGGAAAAGTTTAAGGTTAAAACTCTGATACTGGAGACTTCTTCCCAACATGCTAATTGAACGTCTAGTCACAGAAAGCTTCAACAGATAAACAGAAACAGTTACACTTTTATGTGGCTGTGTCCGAGCTGTTATGTGAGCTGTTAGATGACTGATGCTTGTTTTTTTATACATGAAATAATCAGTATAAAAATATTAAAGCATTACTTTGGTTTAAATTAGAAAATACATAACATACATATGAATAAGATTTTGCAGAGCACAGATTATCACAACGTTTTAATTATCTCTCCTGAAGCCCGATGAATTATTGCAGAAATAATACGAGCTGTCTGACACGTTTAAAGCCACCTTCTGATTAATAGAAATTCTCAGACATAGTGTTGTTTGTATTCTCTTATTTAGACCATTTGCTGTAGCTCAGTGTATTTGGTTTGCTAATGAAAGTTGAATCATTATTCTTTAATGGTGTAATAATATATCAACACAAACAAGATGACTAATATTTTCATGTTGAACTGGTTTTGGCTGCAGTTATATATTGATACCCACGACATGGCTGCTTTATTGATTTACGGCCCGTTTAATCTGTAGTTTGCTTTTTTATTTTATATTTTATATTATATAACTGCCCTGCGATGGGTTGGCACTCGGTCCAGGGTGTATCCTGCCTTGATGCCCGATGACGCCTGAGATAGGCACAGGCTCCCCGTGACCCGAGAAGTTCGGATAAGCGGTAGAAAATGAAGGAATGAATATTATATAACACTAGTTATGCATACGTTATTAACATTTAAATACACTGTTCAGTTCAGCATGGACTCACACCTGAAAATTTAAACAGTTTGCAAGTTTGCTCCTTACAGAGGTTAAGGATAATGTGCAGATAATCTCTTATAATTTCTTTTTTTCCTGAATTTGACTGAAATCCCAGCAAATCAGGCTAATATGAAATCAACAAATTGGTATTGATTTGATACAAACTGATTTAAATTCATTTTTCAGAAATGTTAGCAAATAAAGTTCAAACGAAATCAAACATGATTGAAATATTAGGTTTTTTTTTCCCCACAATGTTGTGTTTTTGGTTTTGTTGTGCTATTAGATTTAGTGTTGTTTTCTAATTTGCCTGTAATTGGTTATGCAGTTGCCTTTCTGTTTTTTTTCTTGTATTTATATTTTTACAGCACCGTTAGTTGTTGCATTGTCTGATGTGCTTTTCAGTTATTGCTTCTTAAGGCACTGTTCTACCAATTGGAAGGTTATGAGTTTGATTCCCATGTACACCAGATTGCCACTGCTGGGCCCCTGAGCAAGGCCCTTAACCCACAATTGCTCAGTTGTATAAAATGAGTTAAAAATGTTGCTTTGGATAAGGGCGTCTGCTAAATGCTGGAAATGTAAATGTTTGGCACTTGTGAGTCACTTTAGTAAGAATTTGGAAGGTGTACATGAAGTGAAAAGGGGTAAAAAAAATATTTTGTTATTCATATAATGGTAACTGGGAAAGAATACAAATATTTTGTTTACATTATAATCAGGGAAAGTTCAATGAAAGTAAAAATAAGTGCTGTTTACATACAGTTTTTTATAATGTTATTTGTTTGTTCTTGATGGTGTCTTGATTGCACAAATCTCAATGAAACAATGCACATTGAATAGAAAGCTGGTAGTAGTGCCATATGATGTATTTTTACACATGAGGGTGAAAATTGGAACAGCAGGAGGAGACCAACTTTGTTTGTCTGTGTATATGTGTGTCTGCACACGAGTGCTATATTACGAGTATTGGATTTGGGTGCACAATTAACAGACCTACTGAAGAGCAGCACTATGACAACTGCCCACTCTTCAGTTACCATGGCAATGCCAACAGCATTCACCAAAGGAAGCCAGCCTTTAAAAAGCAGAGTATATTAAAGAGGGGTGAGAGGACACTCGTTCTACAGGAAAGAGAACAGCTCGTACACACTGCATGCCAAATGTAAACAGTTCTCAGATTACTCTAGTGCAAGAGGAACACTAAAGAACTAATTGAAGTGATATGTACACACACTTCAGATGTGTAGTGTAAGGGATGATGCAATCTTTTAACGTGAATACACAAAATACGTAGCATGGAGCTCAGCGAGGCTTCATCTGTACAACTGTAGATGGGGTGTCACTGTGGTATATAGTTGATATATAGTTTTTTACAAAAAGATTATTTGCCACTTAATTTGAAGATCCAATATTCTCTCTTTTTCTTATCATATTTTTTTAATTTTGTAGACAATCTGGAATTTGAGATTGGACCTACACTCGTTGTTGTCGTCCTATAGCTTCTCCCTCTTTGAGATTGCCACAGCAGATCATTCTTCTGCATTTTTTTTAGCTTGAGGACCTGCACTTATTATCCTATAAAAAAAAATTATCAAATACTAAGCTTATAATTAGTTTGACATCTACATTGCCATACATAAGTATTTGTATCCCCTTGAACCTTTCCACTGGGCATCAACCCTAAGAACAGCATCTGCCCAGTGAAGCATGGTGGTGGTATCATCATGTTAAGAGTTACCTATGACCTCTTGATTGCTAATCCCCTCTTTATTTTCTCCTAAACAAGGCACTGTATGTTCATCCAATGAAGAGCACTTAGTGTTGTATAAAAACGGGACCCTCTAATGTATTATATAAATAACTTTTAAAAGCATCATTATTCCTCAGAGTACTCAACCATGCTTACAGTCAAGCTCAAGGAGGCCATCATAATCAGCCCATATTCATCAAGGTTTGCAACATACAGTAGATGGGGAGAATCGCATTACAGAACTATGACAGTAGGTAATGCTTTCTTAATATTATTTTCTCAGATACAAAATGGCAGATGAAGCATGGAGGCAGAGTTTGAGAAAAGCTATGAGAAAGGAAGATTGACATCAGCCACTTTCTTGGTGATGGTAAAGGTGACACAAAGTTTACAATTCTGCACTTAGACACTAGAAAGTCATAAATTATTTGTATATTGTTATACATTATTTATATGTTCATATTTTATACAATTAAATAAAAGTATTTCTTTACAAATAAAATAAAAGTTATTTTAGTAGCTCAACCCTTTTAGTATATCTCACATCATTTGTCAGTTTCTGTCTGTCGCTCAATCATTTTCTGAACCTTAGGTTAAAAGGCAAACATACTTACACATGAATATGCATGTTGCTTAAAAGCTTGTTGTCCTCTTTTATTTTGATTCCTAATTAATTACAAGACAATTACAATCCCTTAAAACAAACAAACCACTCACTCACTTTCTACCGCTTATCCGAACTTCTCGGGTCACGGGGAGCCTGTGCCTATCTCAGGCGTCATCGGGCATCAAGGCAGGATACACCCTGGACGGAGTGCCAACCCATCGCAGGGCACACACACACTCTCATTCACTCACACAATCACACACTACGGACAATTTTCCAGAGATGCCAGTCAACCTACCATGCATGTCTTTGGACAGGGGGAGCAAACTCTGCACACACAAGGCGGAGGCGGGAATCGAATCGAACCCCGGCCCTGGAGGTGTGAGGCGAACGTGCTACCCACTAAAACAAAAAAAAATAAATAAAAAATAAAAGGACGGCACTTAGCGTCATATGCTAATGCTTAATAATCTGATTATCTGAAACAGAAGCAAGCAAAAAAATTTTTTTGTCTTTTGCTGTTAGATTTCTATCAATATTACACAATTGCTGGAGCTTTAACTCAGTTATCTTACGAATTCAAAGCCACATTTAGAACTCCTTACTCCTGGTATCTGCAGAAGATTTTTTTTTCACAGCTAGCAAAAATTCTGAGCAAATTAAAAATATTGAATGATACAAAATATTCAATTTCTCCCTCTGATTGTGAAGGTTGCAAGTACATTAAGTGTCATTTTTAATTAGCATAAAAATTTTAATATAGTGCAAAAAGGTTTATGCTACTTGTTAAAAAAAACAACTACTTGAATGAAATGTCAAAGTTATTTGTAAGTTTTTCGATTGTGACTTAGAAAAGATCCAAAAAAATTATTTGAACGATTAATGATTTTTCGGACATTTACATAATTTAAAATATTAACTCTCGATTAAATCTCGCACTGTCATCACTGTGATGAACTCATGGAAGAAGAAGCTATAGAATCTATATGCGGTTTAAAAAGATAACACCACAAACAGTTCAGAACAGCTGGCAAAGACATCAACGAGAAAACAGGCAAAGATCCAAAAATCGGAATAGCCAGTTAGCAATAGCAAAAGCACAAAAGCACAAAACAAACAGTGAAAAATACAGAAAACAAGCTATGGTCATACACAGTGTAAGCAATGACAATCTGGCTAGGGTTTCTTCTGATTTCCAGGAAGGAAAATGACTGGTGAAGTTGTGATAACTATATATATTTACACATAATTGCCACCTGTGCAATAAGTCCATTTGTGATATTTCCTCACTACTTAATATTCCACGGTCAACTGTTAGTGGTATTATAACAAAGTGAAGTGGTAGGCCACGTACAATTACAGGGCAGGGTCAGTGCATGCTGAGGCGCACAGTGCGCGGAAGAATTTTCTGCAAGTGTCAATAACTACAGACCCCAAGATTAACTTCATGTGGCTTTCAGATTAATTTAATTTAAATTAATTAAAGAACAGTGCATACAGAGCTTCATGGAATATAGCAGATGCATCCAAGCTTTACCCCACCAAGTGCAATGCAAAGCTTCGGATGCAGTGGTGTAAAGCACTCTGCTAATGGGCTTTAGAGGAGTGGACACGTGTCCTGTGGAGTGAACAATCATGCTTCTCTGTCTGCCAATCTGATGGACAATGGAGTCAGGTTTTGTCAGTTACCAGGAGAATGGTACTTGCGTGACTGCATTGTGCCAAGTGAAAAGTTTGGTGGAGGGGTAATTATAGTGTGTGGTTGGGCTTGGCCCCTTGGTTCCAGTGAAAGGAACTCTTAATGCTTCAGCATACCAAGACATTTTGGACAATTTTATACTCCTAGCTTTTTGGCGGCTTCCTGTTCTGACATGACTGCGCACCAGTGGACAAAGCAAGGTCCATAAAGTCATAGATGAGCGAGTTTAGTGTGGAGGAACTTGACTGACCTGAACAAGGATGTAATCTTAACCCAATAGAACACCTTTGGGATGAATTAGAGTGGAGACTGCGAGCCAGGCCTTCTTGTCTAACATGAGTGCCTGACCTTACATATGTGCTTCTAGAGGAATAGTCAACTTTTCCCCTAAACACACCTTCCCAGAAGAGTGGGCCGACTCTTTCTCTCTCTCTCTCTCTCTCTCTCTCTCTATATATATATATATATACATACATACATACATACATACATACATACATACATATATTTGACCCCCCCCCCCATTATATTAACTTATATCTTCATGTATGTATTATCAAGGGTGTATAATCGATGAATTACTATCACTGCTCTGGTCTGTAATCTTGGATTTCATTTTCATGCTTACTTAGCAAGACTGGAATGTGCAGTGTTTGACCTTTTCTGTCAGTAATTATTTAATATCAATGAGTGAAAATACCCGGGTTAACTATTTATTTGCATAATGTTCTCAGTAGATCGTACAATTAAGCTGTAATGAGTAGGAATAATGATTGTCAATTCTGAGAGTTCCGAGGGATATTAACTGCACATTTTTAAAGCTATTTCTGATTTTCTTCTCCAGCTACAATTATAGCCAGAAGCGAAATCTCACTTTTGCTCTATTCAATCTTTTTCTCTTGGATTTTTTTTTTTTTTTTTTTTTACTGAAGAGTGCCAGCAAACAGTCTTCTCAGTATTGGATACACAAATCATTGTATCACGTCTTGTAAGAAAGGTGTAAAGGTCAGGGTTGTTTAAGTCTTCACAAAAACAGATTAATTGATGTCATTGTAATTCCTGCATCAACTCTGCCATGAGTCATCTTTTGTAGAGAAAAGACAGAGATGACCTCATAAAGTAGACACATAAGCAGACTTTAACTTATAGACTAATAAAATAAGTTTTACGAGCAGAGAAGAGCACAAACTACACACTATGCACTAAGTGGGCTATGATTAACATTGATT
This sequence comes from Tachysurus fulvidraco, assembly GCF_022655615.1. NCBI lineage: Eukaryota > Metazoa > Chordata > Actinopteri > Siluriformes > Bagridae > Tachysurus > Tachysurus fulvidraco. The sequence continues at coordinate 10,046,332 of NC_062535.1, read as the reverse complement.
AACTAAAAAAGGAATTTGTGTCCATGTTCACTCCTGAATGTCTATAACAGTGGTGGTTAATATGATATCTCATATGAAAGACCAATACATTCATAGAAAAGGTTGCACAAAATCTTTATATCTTCAAAATAAATGAGGTGATACCAAACCCATTTCTGTTCACTGAGATGTGCCAAAACTGCCCAAATCTCTGTTTTCTTATTTGGAGTTTCTCATTCAGAATACACCTGAACATGTTCACTTATGTAGGCATACAGTATTATATATGCTTGTTAACTACATGCATTATCCTTTATCCAAAAAAAAAAAAAAAAACTTCAGGCATTTAACATGTTGTACTGTATCTTGGCTGAATTGTGGTAATGAAGTACTTTTTTAATTGCTTTGAGCAAACAGATACAGTGAACATTTTAAAGTGCCTCTTTCTTTTAAACATGAATGTCTTTTATAGCGTGTCACCAAAAGAGTACAAAAACTGTCTGAAGTTAGTTTTTGAACTTGACACCGTGCTGCTTTCAAAGCCATTTCTATGTCTAAGATGTGTTTTTTCTGTAGCAGCTACTGTAAAGTCAGGTACTTGGGAAAGGAAGGTGGCTGTATGAGCATGGTGTCTATGTAATAGCTCATGCTATTATGCTCTGCATATGTTTTATGTATTACAGGTATGAATGTACGAGTGTGTGACAGAGAAAAGGTTATGCACTCCATGCACATCACAGGAAGTAGAGGTCAAGCATTGATTTTACTTTGCATTTGTACACAAGAATACCTAAACCCCATCTTTATTACAGATTCACACATTTTCCCATGCATTCCCATCATTTATATTATTTTCCTTTTATTTTACACACCCACGTGTGACAGTAAATACATACAAACATGAAGAATCTCAACATTTACCTCAGATGTGTTGGTAAATCACTCAAAATGGACTCGGTTTGACAACAATAATGTTCTAATTATACTTAGCTTTGAAAGCAAAGACAATGTTTACAGCTCTTTGCTATATTAAGAAATGTCAGTATGAGGAGTGAGCTGTTCATGTGGGAGCGTTTTGTAAAGAAGACTATAATTCAATGTAACAAAATTCCTTTAACTTTTGGCACCATATGGACCTGTGGTTTTTTTTCCCCAATTAGCCATTAGTCCGGTAATAAGGTTTCAGTTGTTTGGTTTTTTTTAGAACACACCCTGCTAATACGTTTAAAGTCTTGAAAAACATACCACAGCAAGTGATGACATAAATACAAAAAGAAGAAAGAAGATCACAGGGATGTGAATTTGCAAACTTTGTGTGAAAACTCAACATGAATGTTGAAAACCTCAACATTTTTTTTGTCATTATTATTGTGGAGGAAATCTTAATCAAAAAGCTAGTTTGTTGCAGCTCATTAGCTGATTTACCAAATACAGTATTCAATCAGAAAGGAAAAATAACAGCATCTCAAATGCAAGATACTATTACAGCAAACAGTGTTTTTATTCTGGTATAACTTATTAAGCTACTTCATAAATTTGGATGATCTACTTTAATGAAGTGTGTGCCATTTAATTTGTTGAAAGCCTGACACATTGAGTGAGAACAGTACAACACCGTGGATGCCAATTAGCAGCAAAATGTTTAAATTGGAAATTTCGTCTTTTAAAATCAGCCATTGTTTATGTGGAGTGTGTTCTTCTATCCAAGATGTGATGTGGCAGGAAGTAAACGGCAATATTAGTATATATATATATATATATATATATATATATATATATATATATATATATATATATATATATATATATATATATACTAAGGGTTATTGCACAATTTGAGAATCAGTACTATTTAATCTGTGTACACAATAACAATAATCACGGTCAGAAAACTGTTACAGAAATCCTGATGAAGATTTACAGTAGATTGCTAATGAGCAGGTCAGCTGAAATAATGGAAGGGAGAACCTCCAGACAGGACAGAGACCTTGAGAGAGGCCAACCTTAAATTGCAGCCTCTGTTAAAGCAAGCAGCTTGTAGAAAAGAAAAAAATAACTGACTAGTAGTGATGACTCAATTTTTTGGAAAATAAACTAGATGATCAAGGTCCATTATTTCCTGTTTGGACCAGACCTTATTTTTGAATGTGCACAACGTTAACATACCCTGACTCATATGTTTGTGTACTTTTTTTGAGACACAAAAATTCACCATTCCATAAGACCATGCGTGTTTTTTTCTTTTGCATTCTCAGGCAAACATTGACTCACATAAAAAACATACTGCTTTATGCACACTGTTGCTCTGCTCCGTGTCCTTCCTCTGAGTGTAACTCATGCCACATCTGTCTGTCCTAAAGCATTGCCAGCTGTGCTCAGCAGAGGGAGTGTTCAGCCTGAGGAACATGAGCTGGACCCGATTCATCTTGGCTGATAGGCAATTAGGCAGCATGCTTATTATTTGCACATCTTCCAAATAGTATGAAATACCCTTCCTGCTTTAATTGCTCTAGTTAAAAATAGGTCCTTGCTCAAACCACAGCATGCAAACTATACTGCAACGCCTCTGCCTTGTAATTTAGTTTGAAGCATAAATGACATTTGGTTGTGTTTGCACAGGGCGGGAATTGGCTGACAGAGTTGTTTTGTGTTTCTGTTCAGTGTTCTCATGCTACACTAAGCATGCTATTTTGCTAAACTCCTAGTCATGCAATTTATTGTAAATAGAACATGACAGATGGGTCACAAAAGGTGACACGCAGGTAAAGCCTGAGCTTTACAAAACACACTGCTTACAGGCCACACTGTCTCCTCAGATGATAAAAATTGGTGTTCTGTTATGGCATAAGATTGTGTACATTAGTTTTGAAGCCATTTCTGGAGGTTTAAATGTATCTTTGAATTAGAATGGTGTGCTTAATCATGCAGCAAAAGATAATCAAATCTACTTCTCTCATCACAAATAAAAACTAAGTATGAACCAGCAGCAAAGATCAGTAGCATTTTCATTCAGATATATGGTTAGAATTCAGATTCATAAATATCCGCCTGGTGACACAATTTTCTGTCCTCCTCTGTACTTTAGTATTTAATTGGTATATATTTTTATGTGTTCTGTTGATTTAGATAAATTGGGTATGTAGGATTCAAATGTAATGACAACTACAGCAATCATTTACAGTTTAGTATAATAATGTATTGCTCATTTTCTGAAACATCGGATAGTTTTGGAACAGCAACGTAAGGAAACATAAGCAGATAATTAAACAACCAGTTTCAGTGGACTATAAAGGGAGATTCCGAACAAAACTTGACCCTTGAAACTATTGAGATATATATGTAGAACATACAGGGACCAAAATGTAAACAGCATCCAGACTAAAGAATTGTTTATAAAGTCAATTATGGTAGATGTTTTCTGATCACCAAAAGCAGACAGGATGTGAAATATTTTTTTCTTCACTTGGATATGTGGAAAAACAGCAGAGGCTGTGCCTCAGGTGATTAAGAAGCCACAGCTACATATGCTCCTTCAGCAAAGACTGATAGAGGAGGCTGAAGAAGGATTTCCATTTCAGAAGTATGCACATTGATTTGCACACAAGCTGATGCTGGCAGTGCGTGAAGCATGGAAGACTGTAACTGGATGTAACCGCTTTAAAATATTTTACTTGTACACATTTTACCACCTGTCTTCAGAAATGCCTAGGTGCTTATTGAGGCTGCCTTCGAAGTGAACATAAGCCTGCTGAAGATTTTCAAAATGTTCTGGGTTGCCAGTACACTGTCAAAGCAGTTTGGAAGGACTTCCCGACTCTCGCTGTACAAACGCAAAGGACATCTGAAGACATTACTTGTTCAGATGTGGATCGCTAGATATAGAGTAGGTTGCTGAGGAAACCGGCTCAGTTTACAGCAGAGAATTTACAGCGAAAGATTTTCTTTCAAAGTCTTCCAACAAAAACGCAGGCGTAATGGTTAATTGCTATATTGCAACGTATGCAATAACCAACGATCAAACAATTTCATTTAGACTAAATTAATTTCAAATGGTTGAAATAATGGATTTTGACTTAATAATTGAGATCTCCTAAATTGAAAGTCATTATCAACAAACAACAAGCTCTAGTTCATCCAGGCAGTCATGAAAACATCTATATGTCTTCGTGATTCAAATTCAGTTCCTATCACCACAGGAACATCTTATCTGACCCAAAAGCTGGAATGTTTTTAGGGAAGGAGGGGATTATAACCTGAGCTTTTGGAAAAATCCACCTAAGCAGCTAAGATGGTGGATGAATTCACCTGGGCAGTTAAAGCATACTAGAGTGTGCTAAATATAATTAAGAATAAGAATAATTAAGAATAAGAAAAATTACATTTTCCAGAACAATAATATTTTACATCATAGAACATCAGAAAACCTTTCCCAAAACCCGTTAGCAAAACAGCTTTTTTTTTGTTGCTCTGCTTACTACATGATTTAAAACTCAGTTCATTACAAGATAATGTACAGGTTTTTGTGGGCAGAATAATAAACCAAATAATTTGATTCTCCATGTCCATTGTGCACATCATGTGAGCCCCCAACCCTGTAGATGCGATGAACCAGTGTCATTAGACTTCATCTACAATTAAACATAATGTGATACCCTAAAAAAAAAAAAAACAGACCACTGCAAACATTATATGCTAAAGATGGTATTGCACATGGCAGTAGTAATTAGCAGTAAGAAATAAACACTTTGTTGCCTATGAAGATGACTCACTGCGCTCCCATTAATCGCTTAATTATACTTAAGGAGCAATAACGGTCAATTACATACATGACAAATTCCTTTATGTTAATGAACAAGACTTGGAATTATTGACTGCTAGCATGCTAACAGGCCTCTAACAGATTCACAGAGATCTAGCAGCATTTTTCTCAGCAGTGAAATGGAATCAAGGTATAGTGTATCATGGCTCTCATTGCATGTACAAATGTTCAGTAGATGGTGATCCCAATACAATACCAAAAAATTCCTACACAATAAATAAATAAATAAATACATTTTTATATATTAAAAAAAAATCTTGTTCGTTATGGTAATTAAAAGAGATTATTATGAATGGACCCCATTTCGAGTCACAGATTTACATTAGTGTAGATTCTAATAGCATGCTCAGCAAACGTTTCTGATGTTTCTATAAAAATTAAATCTGATTGAATTTAGAACTTGAGCAATGTAGCTACAGATACATATTTCCTATTTAGGTTATGCCATATGCGATTACCCATATTGCATTATGAGAAGTATTTTATCTCATCAGTATTAGCAACTTGGTTCTTTTTGTTCTTCAACTATCTTATTCTACTTATTTCTGGTCCGTCTGTGGAAACTTGCGGCACATGTACAAGTACTACTGTCGACTACTTTAACTGTTAGATGCCTTAATTGCAGCCTGCCTCACTTAAAAGTCTCTTTGGATAAAAGTGTCTGCCAAGTGAGTAAATATAATGTAAATGGTGAATTCACCTGGGCTGCTTTTAATAAGATGCTGCCATGTCATTGCTAATAGTCACAGCTCCTGTCAGCACAGGAGCTAATTTTTCTTTTAACACCTCTGACCACAACAAGTCAGCTTGAGACAATTAGCTCCGAAGCAGTTATTTTAAACTTGTCAGCCATGCTCTCCAAATGAAATATTTATGAGATTTTCGCGGCACTTCAAGAGCCTTGGAGTTCTCAAACTGAGCTTCAAAATGCACGCAAGCTATGTGGTCACCCTCATGCACAACCGCATTTGACAGGGTATAAGGGCAGAGCAGTGGTTCACCTAACCTGTGACATTCTCAGGAGTGATCCAGAGTGAGCACTCAGTCTCCTCCTCAGCATGAGGTCTGGTTTATGACCACAGAAACTAGATTGTGGTTCACTGCATCAGAGTCATTTGTTATTTCCTCTATTGTTATTTATAAGTGGCCAAGCACTAAAGGTGCAATGCACCTTTTGTAATTGTTAGAGTTTTTTACTATTATTATTATTATTAATTATATTATTATACTTTCATGGCAGCCCATAGAACACCTTCCTTAGTGTTTTTTTATGAAATTTAGGACATTTAAAGAGGACAGCCCACAGTATCCAGGCAAATTTCGGGTCAATCCATAAATCTCTGTAAAGCCACCAACAAGGCAAACTTCAAGGTACATTTTGGGCTTTTGAACCATTTGTCCTAAACATTTCTTGTCACATGATGCTTTAATAGCACCCATTGGCTTTAATTTCAGTCATATTGGATTTTTTGACATTTATATATATATATATATATATATATATATATATATATATATATATATATATATATATATATATATATTAAAAAAAACCTTCTTTTGTGAACTCTTGCTAGATTGGAGATCCTAGAACCACCAAATTTAGTTAGTATCATCTACAGAGGGTTCTGACCAATACAGGAAGTGAGCCATATGTCATTGATTCCAAAGCTTGGACTGAATCAAATTTGGTGTACTTCATTAGTAGGCCAGTAGGTAATAATCTTTGCCTATAACTTTGGAACCAAAACAGATTTATCAACCAAATTTCTGCATCATCAGAATAAAGGACCCTAGCTGAGAAAGAATGAAACCAGTTTGTTTTTCTGTGTTCTTGGTATCATTGTTTTTTGTTAAGTAAAATTTGGCCAATTTGATGTGCTATAGTGAAAAACAGGTTTGGAAGTCCAGGTACCTAGTTGTTTACCTGGTGGCCCTGAGGTGTTCGGCCCCTACAGTGCTGCTTGCAGCTATATTTAAAATTTATTTTGCTGTAATTCAGATATGTTTGGACTCTTTTTGTAAGATATACAGTACAGCAGGTCAGTATGTATTAATGCTACATCTTATATAAAATAATCCAATTACTTCCAGTTGCTCTTCAGCAGTGTCCAATATTTATTTTGGTATTCAATTGTGAAATTCATTGAAATTGAAATCAGGAAAAAAATGTGGTCTATTTTTGTTACAAGTGCCCAACATTACAGACACTGTATTTGACTACTCCATTCGAGATAATGGCTCCGGTGTGATAAAGCTCTGTCTGCAACTCCACCTGTGTTGTTGTTTTTTTCTATAGAGAAAAATGCTTGTCTTGAACTTATGTTGTTGTTTTTTTTTGACTTGTTAAGATGACAAAAACAGAATGCACCACTTTTGGGAAGCTGATGCACTCGGTTATATATCTCTGTGCACATACCTCTAAGCAAAACGCTTCCAAACATTTAGGCAATTAATGTGTCAAAATAGAAGTGAGAAACCTGTGATTTTGTGTGATTCAACACTTCTACAAAATTGTAGTGAAATTCTTCTTGGCACATGGTGGATTGGGTCCAAGAATACATTGATATGTTCATGGTCACGCAATCATTTAGCCTGGTGATGCCTCAAAGCTATACTTTGTCTAAATATCTAAGCACTTGTGTCAACATTCTATTATTTTTCTGCATACTAAATTATATTAAACAGTTGTATGCAGAATTTTGGATTATAATTCATAGATCATTTCTGTGAGATCCATTCCAAAAGCTTGCAAAATTCAAAATCCTGTATTTCTTGAAACATTTCATGGTGGATTTAGAGGTATGGATTGGATCATTGTCCTGTTGTAGAAGCCAATCTATTTTCAGCTTTAGATACTTGATTGGCTAAAACATTTGTTTCCAGAATTGGCTGAAATATAATGGAATCCATTCTTCCTGCACAACGTGTCTTCAGCCACAGGAATAACAGGACCCCCCCCTCCCCCCAAAGAAAAAAAAAATTCGAATTATTTTCCTTTTTTCTCCAACCATAGATTGTGTTCAAAGATCAAAGTTCATAGCACTTACTTACGTACTTACGTACTTACTTACTTACTTACTTACTTACTTATACTGTGGTTATAGGTCAGGTTTACTGATGACTCTTACATGCAGATCATGTTTTTGTAAACAATGCTACAGAGTACAATGGTCTGCACCTCTGCTGTGTCAGCTTAATGTTCCTGCAGTTCCTTATTCTCATATGGGGATTTGCTTGGCTTTGCTGCATATAGGCAGTTTTGTCTGAGAGGGTTCTTGTTCTTCCAGATTTCGCCTCAAGTTCAGGTTTTCCATAACTGCCATTTTATAATGACATTTCAGACAGTGGAAATTATGAGCTGAATGTACTTTGATATATTTTTTAAAGCTTGCCTCTGCCTTCTAGGCATCAATTAACTTCATTTTCAGATCCTCGGTCAGCTACTTGAAGGAACCCGTGGTTGTTGAGTGTTTGAAGAGCTGACAGTGCATACAGTAATGACAGGTTTTGATCAGCCTAATGAGGCCAAATGAGTCAGTTAAGGCCTAAGGAGTTAAATAGGTTCTGAGACTTTACAACTGGACTGGTGTTTATACATTTGCAATTTCTGTTTGTTTATTTTCCCCATCAAATACATGTACTCAATTAAATACATGTACTCAATTTTTTGGGGGAAAAATATTACTTTTAAAATTGTACAAATAATTTTTTGCACCTTGCCATCATTATTTTTCTTTTTACCACTTGAAAAAAAAAAAAAGAATAAAATATAATTTTTTAAATGTTCAGGAGTCTAAAATTTTGTGTCGATCTCATAATTCATCCTTTGTGAACACAAAATAAATTGGATCCTCGTTTTTGTTGCCTGGGCTGGCTAAAAAGTTCTAGCAATCAGATTAAAAGAATTGAGTTTATACCCATGTTTAAATAAAAAAAAAAAAATTAAAAATAAGCATTTCCACTGTGTTCTGTTCTCATGTCTCACTTAAAAGAGATTATTCCGTGTTTAAAAAAATTTAAAAAAAAAAAAAAAAAAAAAAAACATCAATATTTCTGTTTTAGAAAATGTCTGTCTTCTATGCAAGATAAAATAAAATACTACTTTTTTCCATTCCTTACCAGTGTTTCCGTTCCCAGTAAAAAGGCTGAGTAAACCCAGCTTGGCGTGTGAAAAGAAACTGCTTTCTCATAGATCTCAGAGATATTGACTGAAAAGAATGATGTGGCATTTGGCTAGTCCTTTTTTTACGATCATGTTTGTGTTTTGTAACATATCTCTAATGGTGCCCTTGGAAAGGTGCAGTTGGTGAATGTCTTCTTGGTGATAATGAAATGCTTATTGGCAAGGCAGTTTGTTGGTGGGGAGAAGCAGTATTTCCTGTGCAGACACACACACATGCAAACACATACACACTCTACGATGCACACAGGTGGGAGCTGATGAGGGTATATCTGCATACACTGAAGTTATGGAGCTATCATTTCCTGCTTCATTGCCTGAGAGCAGCTAGGGAGTGGTAGTGCACTGGACTGGAAAGTGTTCTATCAGCACACAGACAGAGGTTGGTGGTGTGTGTGTGTGTGTGTGTGTGTGTGTGTGTGTGTGTGTGTGTGTGTGTGTGTGTGTGTGTGTGTGTGTGTGTGTGTGTGTGTGTGTGTGCCTGTCTAGCTTTCTGACATTTGGTGTAGATTGCATATGAATAATTTACAAGTATGTACATAAACAATGGGTTTTAGAAACTTATTTCTTCGTTATTTATTTGTTTCTATATATATATAGTTTTTAAAAAGATTAACAGAACAGGCTTAATGTAATATAGACAAAAATACATAGACAAAAAGATCACAAACTACAGATTTGAGAATTTTTTTTCCATTTGGTTACCTGCCAGTTTACACTCAGCTGAAACAACAACCACAGGAAACCAGCCAACTGCATCTTTTCCACACCACTGCCACTGCTCATGGTGTGTGAAGTGCTGTCTACCTTCTTCCACATACGAAAGCTCACCGATACCTACAACTTACTAGTATCACTGTGATGGAAAGGACAGCAAGAACGTATCCCATTCCTTCAAACATGAGCCCATGGGCAGTTTCTTGACTTCTTGCAGAGGTGGCAGTAAGTCACACGTGTGCAAATCACAAGTAAGTCTCAAGTCATGAATGTCAAGTCAAAGTCAAGTCAAGTCTTTTTTAAATATTTGTCTCAAGTCTCGAATTTGCGACTTACAGTAAGTCTGACTCGAGTCAAGTCATCACTGACTTCTGGCTGTTGGAAAGTGATCAAAAAAATGAGACATGTTGTCATTTTACTAATCAGACTGGAGAGAGCAAATAACAAATAAAGTCTAAGGAGAAATTTATCTCGTTCCAGTGAGCAACCATGAACAAAATGATGAATATTTTTTTTTATATATTTAAAATATTCATTCAAATAACTCTTCTACAAACATTTATTTAGTTCATTCTGCTAATGTATTTTGGAATTTAGTATTTGTAAGACAGTTGATTGAGGAGTTCATATTAAGTATTGATGTAAAAGGATATACTTAAGGTTATAAATCCTGAGCAAAGAAAAGCTTTTTGTTTAGTATAAAACTGCTCATATGCTGGATCCAGCATTTAAGTGAAACTTTCTCCAGTACCTCATTTAGGTATACGATTGACTCAGACTTGAGCAAGGACATACTGTAGGGACTGTGAACGACTACCCTATTAACAGCGTGCAGCACATTGTGTACTCCACTTCCTACTTACAGAAGATAGACGTAATGATAAAGAGAGAGAGTAGACACTATGACAGCTCGCATCTCAGACTCTTATCTACTGTACCGACTTATCCAGTCTCTAAACTGTTATTTCACTGTTCAGCAGTATACCCCATAGCCAGTCTTACCCTTGACCCCTTCTATCCAAAGCCAAAAGACAGAGTTCAGATCAGCTCCAACAAGCTGCTAATTAAAACGCTGCTGTCGGGCAAAGCAGGCAAATCTCTCAGCTTCTCTATGACTGGAGAGCATGCATTTATCTCTGAGTGGCCACCCTAATCAGACAGCTTCTAGCCTCTAGCTGGTCTTGTTTTTTTCCCCATCTCTTTCTCTTTTTTTGATACTAGAAAGTGGAATCCATCTGTCAGGAATATTTTGTATGACTTTGACTTGTATGAACAAGCAGTAACATTAATATCCATATGAAAATCAACAGCAACAAAAACCCCTGAACTTCCCTGAACCCTGAATGAGTAATCTGGGCTTCCTGGAGGCAGGTTCAACAAATTTTAGTGAATAATTGGTTTTCAAATGTGCTGCATTTCCATTTAATGCAAACTTTAATTTGGATATCCCTAACCCTTTCCAAGTTTGATGTGTATGTGAATTTTAATTCTATATGTATGACTGCACATGCACACCCTTGTTTTGCCACTGCTGTGAATGTTCTACCCTCTTAATGTTCATTTTTAGTGAAATTGCAGCATAGTTTTTTCCCTCAGAAAGCACATTCCACATGGATTATAGGAGTCACATTAAACAACCGGTGTTTAGGTTTCTTACATTAATTCATATTTTTCGATTCAAATGTCAGTGCAAAGCAAATCTGCGATCTTTGAGTGCATGAAGTGTTGATCATCCGGGCACTTGAAGTGCACTTCTTAACTAGTGCATACCAATAGTGCATATGCATATGAATATACTCTGCATGTCATAGTAAAAATTACTTGGTTCTGGTGAAACACAACAATGATAACTAGCCTCTTCCACCCGAGAGCAAGGTGGAGCTTAATATGTAAATCAGATTCATAAACATATAGATCTTGGCTGTATCTACACAGGCAGCATACCAAAACAACAGATATTCAAATAGAAAAACTGTTTTCTCTGAAATACATCATAATTCCAACACCAAGCAGTTAAACGGACAGACCGAAAAACTTCCGTAATCATCCATTACACGGCACAAACACATGGTTCAATCAGAAAGCTAAGAATCGACAGAATCCAATGGTAGAGGATCATATATTCACATAATTAGAAGGTAAAAAACACAAAACAACTGATTAGCCATGCCACTATATTTGCTCTTACTGTACCTTTTAGTTTCAAGATTATAATCATATTCCAAGAGAAAAATCCAGTCAAATTATAAAATTTAATCTGTCTGCTGCTAAAATAAACTTCTGCTTATTATCTCTGTGTCTGTGAGAGACTTACAAAACCAAGAAGTCCATTGGCCATCATTCCGGACATTTTTACAACTTTACTGCCTTACAATTGGATTATGCTTCAAAATAAGCAAATTTGGTGCTTATTGGTGCACATACAGTAAATACTCTGAGCCGATGTCACGCAATCGCTCTTGGAACAAAAAAAAGTTTAAAGCCCATTTAAATGCCCAGGACCTTTAAATTCACTGACTCAACTCAATACCTTCGATCAGCTGTAAGGTATACAACCAGGCGTTTTTTTAATTATGGATTATTTGTGTTTATTTGGTCCATATTATTGCTGTTTTCTATTCCCGAAAGCGCTGTCATTTGGATCCAGAGCAGAGCTGCATAAACAGTCGAGTTTGTAGGCAGTGCTGGGTAGATTTTAAAACCAACCCTAAATAGTGGTATTTAGATGAAATGAACACCTATACTGTCATATAAATCAATTATATTAAGTTTTATAGTTAGTAGCTGATAAGATACAGAGATCAGATACTGTACAGAGGTACAAACTCCTCTCTATAATATCTCTGATACGCAATAGATAAATCAGTCTTAAAACAGTTAATGGTGCGATGTTATAAAATAGCCTTCTGGAGATTTTAGGCCTTCAGATGAATGAATTCATAGGGATATTCACTCTGGAATTGGAAAATGTTGTGTGTTCCAGCTTCTCTTACTCTGACCTGGTAATATATTTACTTATATGTACACTTATATGTACACTTCTGCAGCAATCTCATGTGGCTTATTGGTTAGAGAGTCTGACTCCTAACCCTAAGGTTGTGGGTTCGAGTCTTGGGCCGGACACAACTTAGGTGCCCTTGAGCAAGGCACCGAACCCCCCAACTGCTCCCCGGGTGCCGCGGCATAAATGGCTGCCCACTGCTCCGGGTGTGTGTTCACAGTGTGTGTGTGTACTTAGCCGTATGTCACGTCAGTTTGTCACTTTAGGTACCAGAATTATTCAAAAACAGACAGAAAAATAGTCCTAGGGTGGAAGAGGCTAGGACAAAGCAGCTACTAAGAATGAATGAAAGAACAAAGTAAATGTGGCCTTCATATCTAACTTCCTGCATGAAAATAAAAACTGCCCACTTCAGCAACTCCTCTTTCTCATCCCAAGAGATCGAATTCTCAGTGCACACCTCTACTATGTACCTCGAATGGGCACGTGGGTTAAAATAGCAGGAGGTAGCAGATCAGGTTGCCTCAGTATTCTACATCTGTTATTGAGACTCCAACAGTCTCAAAACAAATTCACAAATATATCTGAAACTGACATAAAACAGGCCTCATTTATCAAGAACAGATTTATTCACAAATCTTTTGTGAGTGTTTAGCCAACATAGTTGGTATTAGTGAAATAAGGCATGGTGGCTTAGTGGTTAGCACGTTTGCCTCACACCTCCAGGGTTGGAGCTTCAGGGGTTTTCTCCAGGCAATTCGATTTCCTCCCACATTTCCAAAGTTATGTGTTGTAGGCTGATTGGAATGACAAATTTGTCCCTATGTGTTAGAGTGATTGTGCTCTGTTATTGGTTGGCACCACGTCCAGGGTTCCTTTTGCCTTGAACCCTGTATCCCCTGCTATTGACTCCAGGTTCCCCATGACGCTGTTCAGGATAAGCGTGACAGAAATGGGTGTCATGAACATGGGAATAAAACGGACCCAAATGCAGGATAGCCAAATAAATGGGGTTTAATAGCAAAAGACACGAAACATGACACGGACTAGAGACAGGACAACAGGACAAAACAACAGTAGATTCCGTGCTGCACAAGGCAACGTGACACAGTTAAATAGACAAAGGTAATGACAATGGGAAACAGGTGTGTGGAGACGGGAGGAGCAGACAAAGGCGGGGCAGACATGTGACGAGGAACATAAACAAAATGCACATGGCCAAAATCCGGGCTGAGTCATAACAATGGATGAATGGGTGGATAGTTGGATTGAAGGAAGAAAAAAAAATCATATCATTTTCTTGCTTGTGAGTGTATGTACATTTACAAACAAGACAACTAAGCAATGGAAATCGCGATTGAGTGGCTTCAAATTTGACAATTTATGATCAGTTATATACAGATTTTATATACAGATTACACTGATTACCGATCAAATCACTTGTTTTGTTTTCAATCCACACTCAAATGACCCCAACTTTCAAATACAAATGAGGTTTTTAAGAATGTCTGATTTTCACGTGATCCATCGAATGCAAGCATAGAATTTAAACACATATAAGTACATATATCCATACAATTTACTTCATTTCGTTGTTTTTCACACAATGTTCACCAGGTGGTGCATGGAAAGCATACTGTAGCTCAACACACAGTAGCTAGGTTAGATCAGAGCGCTTTTGGCCACTTCAGCTTGGCAATGATTAGTTTCGAATGAATCATCATTAAACACCGCAGGTGTAAATGCAAATAAGCTTAGTTCAATTAAGATGAATTGATGGTTTATAAAAGGATGAAGAGCTGCTCAGTGCAGATGGTACAGTAGCTGTAAACGGAGGCACTGCAAATAGCAGAATAGCACATAATGTCCTCAGGAGGTACTGGTTATTTCAAGACTGATATGAACTCGTTGTGAAGGATGGAACCTGGCTTAAAAGTTTTGCTATTAGATCTAGTACTTTTCAAAAAGCTTTGCCATGGTTCAGGTCAAACCATTTTTCTTTGACTTCACTTATTTTGCACTAGATGGACGATGCTGAATTCACCTCAGTTATTTCTCTCCATATTTTGGTCTCTTCTGGTGCTGTGACTCAGTTGCTGCCAAATGATCATGTTGATTCTTATAGATGGGAGTCAAAAGTAGTTTAACTTCTTAGCTCAAATTCTTTTTTCTGGCTGTTTTTTTCCCTTCCATTTTACACTTTCTGCTCTGAGAACTTTGTATGGAGTTTTGTGATTTTCAAACACAAATACACAAGCTGTAATGTGCATGCACGTGGAAATTGTGGCTGATTGCCATCAGCATACACACAATACTCCTCTGACCTCTCAGAAGTCATTTCATCCAATAGCCACTCACTAGATATCGTTTGTTTTTCCACATCAGTCTGTGTAAACTGTTGTGTACAAAAATACCCATCAGTTTACTCAAAATGATCCACTAACAATTATGACATGATTACAGTCACCGAGACCACCATTTTCCTCCATTTTGATGTCAATGTGAACTTTAGCTCTTGATATGATAATTACACACATTCCCAGTTGTCCAGATATTCCTTATACAGTGGATGATGGGTGTAGATTTTGATAAATACAGAATTCTGGTAGTAAAATTATTTTGTGTGTGTATTTGTTTTACTGCACTACATTCAGAAAAACTCATAGGTTTTATCAGGATTGTTTTTCCAATTGTGTTTTACTCAATAGATTATTTCAAATGTTTTGCTACAAATACAAATGCCATTTGCAGGAACATTATGTTTTTCATGTATGCACAGCTTTCAATAAACATTACATGTTCAATAATGTAATTTTAATGTGATTGACCCTACAGCGCAATTTACTCGGTTTTGTAGCAAATAAACAAACCCGTGTTGATCATACACTCAACCCTTAGGCACAAATATACTCAGTCACAAAAAACACCACTTTCACAGCATCTCAGACTAAACAGCTTTTAATGAAAGGGTAAGAGGGCAAACCCATTTTATTACTTTACCTATATTTGTACATGTTTATATAAATTATTTGCAAATGCGTTTATAAACATGTCAGTACTGTACTTGCATGAAGAAGGGCATTAAAACATTAAAATCAACCCACAGAGGGCACTAAACGCAAGTCCATGTAATCGACAGATTTCTCAAAACAAAAAAAAAAAAGAAATAAATATTGATAATAACAGTCGATAATTATTAAGTCCAACCATTAAGGAGACCACAGTGTGTTGACTGTTCAATCTATTTTTCCACCACACAAATAAATCAATATAACACTAGCGAAACTCAGTCCTCGAGTTTTATCCGAATTAGTTGATTTCTTAATTGCTCAGAGAAAAATCTCTTGACTTTCTCTTGATCTCTTTTGGCTTTCACTTCTTTTACTTTACCGTTGTGTCCTCATTTCATGCTTTCAGCTTTGCCTTTTATGGAGTTTAATGGGCGTCACTAAATGTAAATGAGTTGCACTACTTGCTCACTTACAGGTGATTGACAATCATCATATATGGACATAAGTTTGGAGGAAAAAAATCATTATAGCTTAATTGCTTGTATTGTTTTGTATTTCTTTCACTCAGATTGGCCTAAGGAAAAAATAAAAAATAAAAAATTTGACACAATTTAACCATAGGAGGCTTCACCATATTTTTTCTTTAAAACTCCTGTTTCAGTTTGCCTCTACAGCTCATATACATACAAGATTTGTGTCTAGAGTGGTGTTTTGCAAAGGCAATTTGTTAACAACAAAAGAGAAAAAAAAAACACAAAACAAACAAAAACAAAAAACAGTAGGTAGAAACTCAGGAGGTATAAAAATGAAGGGGAATGAATCAAGTAATAATAAAAAAAAACCTCTCATCTCTGTTGAATATCATTCATTTTCCATTGTCATGAACAACAATCTTTCTCCTTTCTCTCTGTTATTGGGGGAAAAAGAACAGAAGGCACACAAATTCCCAGACAGTGACTGGTTACAGTTGAGAGATTTCAACTTGTTAGCAGATACCTTATCTTTACCAAGGGACTTTGAGGAGGAAGTGTGTGTGTGTGTGTGTGTGTGTGTGTGTGTGTGTGTGTGTGTGTGTGTGTGTGTGTGTGTGTGTGTGTAGCGAGTGTGTGGGGTGTTAGTTATCTTCTTTCTATATCCCTCCCATGAGCACTTTATTTTGGCTACTTCAGTTTTGCTTCTGACAAAATACACAACATTCCTAATTCCACATAGAGAAATTTACATCCTTGTCTCTGTTTAGCATGATATATGCTATATTAAAAAAAACACATGCCCTCATTGCCTTTGCACAAATATTTGGTATTTATAATAAACAAGTATTATGATGGAATTTATCATTTTTACACTAGTACTGTTAAATTCTCTACACTACATGATCAAGTGGTGATTCATTTTCTTAGAAAGACATGAGTTAATGAGTTTGTTTACTCATTAAAATAGATTATTGTTTCTATGGCAACTATTTACACGTGAACTTTTTTGGGTCGAGAGAAAGAAAGAGAGAGAGAGAGAGAGAGAGAGAGAGAGAGAGAGAGAGAGAGAGAGAGAGAGAGAGAGAGAGATGGTTAACAAAAGTATCATATAGTGGGTAATACCATCGCAATGCTGAACAAGCTGGACAATTAGCTTTACGTTCAACAAAACTTCCATCTCGATATACAGTACTGTGTAAAAGCTTTAGGCCGGTGTGAATAAATGCTGTAATGTAAAATAAAGAATTTTAAAGCATTATTTATTGTTTATTTTTATCAATTTACAAAATGCAAAATGAGCAAACAGAAGAAAAATATAAATCAAATCAGTATTTGCTGTGACCATTCTTTGGCTTCAAACCAGCATCTTGTACACATCCATAAAGCCAAGGATTCTGCAGGATCAGAGTCAGGTGGATGATTAACCAATTATACCAAGAACAGTCACTAAATGAAATGCCAAACTCTGCTACTATGGTGAAGTTGTGAAAGACATGTCACAGGTCATACACTATGTTAATACTGAGCACAGCAACAAGACAAAACTAAGTTCTACTGAATCAGCAAGGTCTCTCTCAGATAAAGGTTTCAAAGCAGACTCAATGCAGGAGATAAACATCATGCTTACTTCTCTTCGACATAGAAAGATGTCAAGCAGTGCCATCAGTAAAGAACCAGCACAAACCAGTGGGACCCAGTTACACCCATCTGTTTTGAGAAATCTGCGGCCAATAAGTCTAAGAGACACAACTATACACGAAAACATAGAAACTGGGATGCAGATAAATGGCAGCAGGTCCTCTGGACTGTTGAGTCAAAATTTTAAATATTCAGCTGTAAGAAGGCGGCAGGTTGTGTTGTGTGCATACATTGTGTTGTGTGTACTGTATACGTGTATGCACAGAATATTTTTTTCCTAAATACAATACAGAGACACTAAGCATTAACACCAAATGGCAGCCATCTTGTCTACACACCTGTTGATAAAAGTAATAAGGGTGGACTTCTGTAGAACATAGGTGTTGTTTGTGTGCCAGGTGAAATTAATCAATGTAGCACACTTTACTTTTTGGCTCGTCAGGATCATTTTCCTGTCCAGGGTTTTCTTTCTTTCTTTCCTTCCTTACTCTCTGTTCTGTTCTCTCTTCAGTTAGTTCTCCAAGTTGTTTGGAACAACCTACCTACCGAGTTCTTTCAAAAACTGTGTGCAAGTGTACCTACTGTAGAAGAAATGATGCTGTTTTGCAGGCAAAGGGTGGCTTTTAGAGAGGCAGATCTCCAGAATCAGATCAATTCAGCCTCGGTCACAGTCAGCACAAATAAATGAATTAATTACATTAAATTAAATACTACTGTATCTTTTACTTTGTTTTCCTGATGAACAACTAAAAAGTAGGTCCAGAGATCCAGTTCCTATGCATGCACAACTGTGATGTCTGTGATTGTACAATTAGGACATATGTCATCAGTTCTGAGTGTCGGCCGAGTCAAGTATTAAGCCTGAAAATTGCATACTTAATGTATACTTAATTTGCATACTACATTTCTAAGTAGGCATACTACATTTTTAAGTATGCATACTTAAAAAAGTAGTATGCAAATTAAGAATTTAAGTAACCTCAGTCTCTTTTTTAAACCTGGATATGCCCAATACATTCTAAGCTCATTTCAGGGCCGGAAGGGTCATAATTATTCTTCTATTACTAGAGGTAACCTAGTGGTTAAGGTGTTGGACTATTGACCAGAGGGGCATGAGTTTGAATCACAGATCCACCAAGATGCCACTGCTGGGCCCCGGAACAAGGCCCTTAACCCTCAATTGCTTAGCATAAATTTTAAGTCATGCTTGATAAGACTGTCTGCTAAATGTCGTAAATGCAAATATAGTAGTCTTTGCAATTATATGCTATTTATATTTCAGAGTCTAGAAACACTCAATTACTGCACCTTTAATTGGCATAGCCCAGTTTAAATAAAAATATCTTCAGTGTAATGAAATACAAAATGCTGAAAGACCTATTTATCGTCCAGGCTTCAACGATTTCTGCTTTTTGACAAGCCAAAACTTTTGGGAAATTAACTTTGAAAATTGAAATTCTCCAAAAAGTTAATTTCAGAGTTAATTTCAATGCAAGTCATATACTTCATAGTAATAGAAATATTTTTAAATTACGTGTATTAACAGTAATACCGTACAAACAGTACAGAATGGAAATTATGGCCATGTTGCATATGATCTCACAAGCTTAAGGCTAGTGAGAGATCAGGTTTGCACATGCCAAACAAAATTAGAAATGGATAATAGCGCGCAGATTTGATATTTTATCGTTTTTATGACATTTGGGAAAAAAACATTTCACTGCATGACTTTAGGATAAAATAAATAAGACAAAGCAATTGAATTTATCATCATAAATAGAAAATGACTGAATCAAAGATATTATTGAATTGGTTCTTTGCTGTAATTTTCTTTTTGCTCACATTCTACCTGATATCTGTTGTAACTGTGCCAGATGTTGGTCTTTGTCTTCTTCAGATAACGTCTGAAACCCAGAGGGTTGTACCAAAAAAAAAAAAAAGAAAAAAAAAAAAAAAGAAATAAAAAAAAACTTAAATCTAATCATTTGTTTGGTCATTCAAAAAGGGGAGAAATTTATATTTAATATTTTTTATATCCAAAAACAAAAACAAATGTCTGTGTTTTCCTTAGAAATCACAGTCAATAAATAACCAACCGACTAACCAACATTTCCTGACACACAGTAATGCTTTAGAAATTCAATTTGTCTGAATTGCATTCATATATTTCAATTGACCATTTCATATTTGTTGTGCTTTTATTACTTAGACTTTCAAGCCCTACTCAAATGTGTCATGTTGATTTATGCCAAATGCTGCGTAAACATTTTCCACTAGTGGGTTTCTGCATGTCAGTATAAAGCAGTGTGTATGTCTGAGTGACAGGCGGTTGGATCGATAGTTATATGAGAGGAAGTTGAAGACCCTTCTTTCTGCTGATTACGTCCAGTCCATCTGAAGGATGAGAAAGGATCAATTATAAAAAATGCATTAAAGGAAGACCAGATAGAGCAGCATGCCAGCTTGGGGCACACATCCACCCCAACCTAATGCAAGCATGAGTCTAAGCTGAGACTATGGCAAAAAAATTGAGCAGGAAGACATCGCACACTGGAAATAAGGATGAAGAAAGAGGTGAAGTTATGGACTACAGATGCAGGAGACGGGAGGAAAACAAAGCCTGGTTTTTAAAAATTGCAGAATTGTTTACATATTCTATGGGAGTAAAGCAACACATTCACAAGATGGCATATTATGGAGATAAAAATCATTGTCTTAAACAATTAGCAAGATTCAACACACTGACGATCTAAAACTTTATACTGTTGTTGCGATTGTTTTCATGAGCTCAAGTCATAATAGGAAAACCGGTTACTGTGGTTAGTGTTAGGACTCAATAACAGTACAGACTAGTACACATTTATATGATGTTTAAGATCAGTTTTGGACAACATCCTGTTGTGTGCATACATGTTTATGCACAGCCTATTTTTTTTTCCGAAATACAATACAGAGACACTAAGCATTAACACCAAATGGCAGCCATCTTGTCTACACACCTGTTGATAAAAGTAATAAGGGTGGACTTCTGTAGAACATAGGTGTTGTTTGTGTGCCAGGTGAAATTAATCAATGTAGCACACTTTACTTTTTGGCTCGTCAGGATCATTTTCCTGTCCAGGGTTTTCTTTCTTTCTTTCCTTCCTCTCTGTTCTGTTCTCTCTTCAGTTAGTTCTCCAAGTTGTTTGGAACAACCTAGCCGAGTTCTTTCAAAAACTGTGCAAGTGTACCTACTGTAGAAGAAATGATGCTGTTTTGCAGGCAAAGGGTGTAAAAAAAGCAATGCAATGGCTTCCTTTTAGAAAGGCAAATATCCAGAACCAGATCCATTCAGCCTCTGTCACAGTCAGCACAAATAAATGACATGCATGGAGAAGATCAGTGTTAGCAGAACAGCCTTAGATTTTTAGTAATACATTGAATTAAATACAACTGTACTTACAACCTTTTACTTACTAGGCCGTGGTGGTGGTGGTGTGTGTGTTTACATCAACACGGAATGGTGCAAGAACTCTGTGCTTGTTTCCAGTTACTGCTCATGGAGTTTGGGACACCTTTTTACACCTGGTCACTTCATGTGTTTTCTCTAATCCGATAGCTATCTGATTTGTTAAAACTGTTCCATTTACATTAGGCCACATAAATGTGTCTTGAGAAATCGGATATCGATCTGATCTTTCTATTGCCGCCCAATATGCAAATATATTTTACCTCGTTTACGGGGTAATTGAAATGGAACGTGCTTTTGTGCTTTTGAACGTGCTACCTGGTCTTTTTACGATCGGATACCTATCGGATCACTGAAAACGCATGAAGTGACCAGGTGTAAAAACCCCCTTAGATTCAGGCCATTTTATTTACCACAGGAATTCACCACGGTTTTCATTGTCAGAGTGTACATTCCCCCAGCGCTAATGCTAAAGAGGCTATGTGAACTCTATGGGGCTATCTGCCTCCGAAATGAAGCTGCTGGACCAGACTGCTGGAACATTCCTGGCAGGGTGCTCAGGGAATGCGCAGAACAGCTAGCGAATGTCTTCACTGACATCTTCAACATTTCCCTGAGCAGCTCTGTTGTTCCTACGTACCATAGCCTTAGCTTTTAGTATTACATCAAATTAAATACTACTGCACTTACAACCTTTTACTTTGTTTTCCTGATGAACACCTAAACATAGGTCCAGAGATCCAGTTCCTATGCATGCACAACTGTACTGTCTGTAATTGTACAATAGGGAGTTCATCAGTTCTGAGTGTGGGCCGAGTCAAGCATTAAGCCTGAAAACGCTGGAAATAATGTATACTTAATTTGCATACTAGGTTTTTAAGTATTCAAATTAAGAATTTAACCTCAGTCTCTCTTTTAAACCTGGATATGCCTACATATACATATACATTCTAAGCTGTTTCAGGGCCAGAAGGGTCATAATTATTCTTCTATTACTCTATGAGGTAACCTATCGGTTAAGGTGTTGGACTACTGACCATAAGGGCATGAGTTTGAATCACAGATCCACCAAGCTGCCACTGCTGGGCCCCTGAACAAGGCCCTTAACCCTTAATTGCTCAGTTGTATAAATTGTAAGTCACTCTGGATAAGATTGTCTTGTAAATATAGTAGTTTCTACAATATTTGCAATTATATGCTATTTATATTACAGAGTCTAGAAACACTAAATTACTGCACCTTTAAATGGCATAGCCCTGCTTTAAAATCATAGTGTAGTTATAAAATATCTTCAGTGTAATGAAATACAAAATGCTGAAAGGCGTAGCTATTTAACGTCCAGCTTTAATGACTTTTGCTCTTAATCAAGAAGCCAAAGCTTTTGGGTAAAAAGATGGGAAATTTCCACTACGCCGCTACTCAAACATTTCAGACCATTGAAACAAAAACATGCAGTACAGTTGTGTAACTTACTGATGCCACAAAGTTACAAAATAAATGTGTAATACCTTCAAAATAAATGGAAAAAGAAAGAAAGTGTAAATAACCAACATTTTTATATCCAAAGTTTTATCTTATACAAAGATCTAAAATTATACCTTAAATACAAAGTACTACACAGCAGATTTTAGACACATTACAAACATGGTTGTGTGCAAAAGTTGGACTAACTCACGGCTGTGCAGCAATGAACAGATCGAACCACATCATAAAGTTCGCCGATGACACAAACGTGGTGGGTCTCATCAGCAAGAACGACGAGTCAGCATACAGAGAGAAGGTGCAACAGCTAACTGCCTGGTGTAGAGCCAACAACCTGTCTCTGATGTTGATAAAACTAAAGAGATGGTTGTTGATTTCAGGAGAGCACAGGGCGACCACTCTCCGCTGTACATCGATGGATCATCTGTAGAGATCGTCAAGAGCACCAAATTTCTAGCCAAGGACTTCCCCATGTCACTCAAAACCAGCTCCATCACCAAGAAAGTCCAGCAGTGTATCTGTGTTTTATGAAGGCTGAGAAAGGCACATCTCCCTCCCCCTTTCTGACTATGTTTTACAGAGGGACCATTGAGAGCATTCTGAGCAGCTGCATCACTGTCTGGTTTGGGAACTTCACCATCTCTGATCGGAGGACCCTGCAGCACATAGTGAGGACAGCTGAGAAGACCATTGGAGTCTCTCTTCCCTCTATTATGGACATTTACATCACACACTGCATCTGTAAAGCCAACAGCATTGTGGATGACCCCACACACCCCACACACACACTCTTCACCCTCCTGCCGTCTGGAAAAAGGTACCGAAGCATTCGGGCCCTCACAACCAGACTGTGTAACAGTTTCTTTCCACAAGCCACTGAACTGAACTGAACTGTACTTAGCACAACATACACACATCATCATCTGTATGGACTGCACAGACCTACACCACATACACACACTTCTAATATACATCCATCAAACTGTTTACATGCTGTTTTGTCATGCATTTTTTTGCTTTTTGCACCTTCTGTCTCTCATTTCAGTTGATTGCCGTTTTGCACAATACTTTACATTACCTCATGCAACTGCTGCTATAATACTGTGTTCATTCCAGTTTTTCTGCACACGCAATATTGATTGAACATATAGTATTTACACAGTCGGTGCTGTTTTTGTTTAATGTCTTTTGTGTATTGTCTTTTGTGTGATGTCTTGTATTTTTTGTTTGCACTGTCTTTTGTCCTAAACTGTCTTTCTGTCTTGTTTGTCTTGTCCTGCACTGTTTGTACCAGGTCACACAGATGCACTTTATGTATCTATGACTACTTACTAAGTCCTTAGCTCATTTCACTGTGTACTGCAACAGCTATATATGGTTGAAATGACAATAAAAAGATTCTTGACTTGTCTTTCTGATGAACACCTAAACTTAGGTCCAGAGATCCAGTTCCTCGTCTTCTCGAAAATGACTGTCTGGGTTTCGCTTCCACTAAAACATGCTGTACTCAACATTTCGTGATGGTGGTGAAAGTGTTTAGAATGAAATTGGCATGATGTAGCTGCTCCTACAACCGGTTGCCATATTGATATTGTCTATCATTGGTTGGAGCAACTAGCATTCTAAATGGTGTGGTGTGTGTAATTGTACAACTGGCACAGGGCTCTGAACGAATTCTATGTGAGACCTGGGATTACTGTATAAGCACTTTCTTCAAAACGAGGGCAAAATCAGTTCTGAGTGTGGACAGAGTCTGAAAATGCTGTAAAAAATCCATACTTGATTTGCATACTTTATTTTTTAAGTATGGAAACTAGATTTCTTATCTAAATTTGACATGTTATGAAAATAACCTCCTGAAAACCCTCCCAACCAATAAACATCTCACCAGCACTCCCATAGGTCCAGCAGTTTTAATTACACTTGTTTAATTATCTCACAGCTACATCGAATAATTTTGAATTCATACAACTGTTTTAACTAATAGAGTAATAATTTACCACATGTGCCGTAAATTCTCTTTAGTCATAACACCTTTAGAGACCATTATCTTCATCAAAGAACTATAAGAAAACCGTATTTTGCTTTTATTAAATGCTTTGTAAATCTACACAATGTACATGGTTTGATATCCTCACTTCTGTGAAAGTGGTGTATTCCTTGCAACCAGAACTTAAAGGCTAGCATCAGCTTGCTAAGCACGATCAGGGGGATTGCCTCACTTAAATCCTGTCTCATCTGTTGGAGCTTAGAGCGTTCTCTGGGTTTTTCGAGACTCGTGGACATCCCGAGTGAGGCGTGAAGGACGACGAGGCGTGATTTCATCTCCTGGCTCACTACTGGTCTTAATTTTTTGCAGTCAAATGGAAATAGTTAGCATGTTAACCCATTCTTAGCCTTGATCAGTACTTTACAGTCCTTTTAACATCAGGCTGAAAAAATTACAAGTGTAATATGAATTACAGGATGAAGAACTAATGCATTTAGAGAACAGCAGAAACACTGAATCAGCAGTGTTACAGTTCGAAGAAGCATTTGCATTTGCAAACTAAGACCATGGGTCAGCCTTCTGGAAATAAATAGCTCCTACTCATGAGCTAAATTATAATGTCACTTTGGATTCTATATTGAAAACTTTGCAGGCTTGCGCTGTAATAAGCTTGCTGGCTTGTTATGCACATCAGTGAAAAGGAGCTTACTGTGCAGCATTTTAATCAGGATGGAAACGGAGAAATCAGGCTTTTTGTTTTTGCCTTGTATTTGCAGTGTCTTTCATTCATCAGATTACTTCAAATCCACCATTAGCCTGCTGTTTTATTAAGGTCTCCTAGGTGGCTAACTAAAGCTAACCAGTAAGTTTAAAACATGGTTAACTCTTTAATCCTTTGGTAATATAATGTCAGGTACTTCTGATAAAGCTTAGAAATCACACTAGAAAATTGGCAGGACTTTGAGGTAAGCTACTGGGAAAACTGGGAGCTTATATAAGCAAGATAAATAAGTAAATAGGAAATTGGGGTTAGTGGTCATGCGAGAACACTGGAGAACGCTACCTCTGCTGGTGGGGAGGGATCAGATCATTAGCTTGTGTTTAACTGTTTAATTGTTATCTAATTAATGAATGAATTAAATAAACTCAACAACAACAACAACAACAACAACAATAATAATTATAATAACAACTATTATTATTATTATTATTATTATTATTATTACATAAGTAACAAACTAAATAAATAAATACTATGTATTATAATCATTATTTATTTGTTTTAGAATAACAAATATAAAAAAATTAAAACTATCACACACACAAAAATAAATGAATAAAATGAAATAAAAAAAGACAGTTAACAGAGTAGAATAGGTTCTCCAGGTTTGTCAAATTTTCTATAAAACTCTATAAATTTATGAGATTGTGACTGATGATACATATGATGCTGCTCAGAAACAGTTTAGAATAGGACCCTGCTATTTGACTGTTAGAAACTGATTGTTTTCTCCAAGAATTTATTTTTGTTGCTCCAGAGATACACCACAATATGCCATAAAGTGCAATGCATACTCTCACTGCAAATCTGACTTTAATGTATAATGCATGAGCAGGTCTCTAAAGTGTTCTTAGCGAAACGGCTATTAAGACGCAGGGCTGTACCGACTGTACAGAACCCAGGGGCCATGCTATATATTTCACTTGCTTTCAGTGTGAGTAGAAGCTGCTCTTTCAGACTGATCTGGGATTTAGAGTGATTTAAGATAAGGGTTTTGTGTAGGACGTTCTCATCCAAGACGAGTAGAAGATGCCATCTTCTAACCAGGGTGTTATTCCTCTGGGGCCCACTTAGAGTTGCTGGTAAAATATAAGGAGAGGTGGCCTGCCTACAGTGGACTAGGGGTCAGTGAAGGTTTTAGTATAGGATAGCACATAACCTTAGAGCTAGAAAGGCATATGAATGTACAGATATGGAGAAAAAACAACAACAATTTATTCCGTACTTCTAATATGCTGTCTTAAAAATATCTTGACTATTTTCACAATGGCTTCAAAGAGAAATAGTCCTCAATATCTTTACCACAGCCTTATAGCTTATCAGAAATTGTTCTGCTGAAATGGACATCCCTTTAAATATGATTAGGACAATAACCTATCCATTACAATTCTATTCATCGATTGGAAAAAAAAAATCCATATTGCAGGAGAGGTGATTTATTCTGCAACTCACAAGCCTCATCCTGATGATCGGTTTTGTCCATTCATGTTCAAGAACCAGGCCTGTGTTCATCAAATCAGAGAAATTGAACCTGGCACATTGGACAGTGTCACATATGATCTATATAATAGTTCCAAACAGTTATATTGATGTTTCATTTACAGAAGCAGACTAGCAGCACTCAGGTTTTTTTTTTTTTTTTCAATTTCAAATAATACTCCAGAAATGAAATACAAAGACATAGGTCTGGTATCTGAACACATGATAGTGCAAGCATGTGATCATAAAGAGTTAATTACTTATTTGTTTATACTTTTTTTTTTTTTTTACTAATGACTTATTGGAAATTTTCAATCAGAATGAACAAATGAATTATTTTAACAGTGTAAGTCTGGTATAAAACGAGTCAGGCACTCTTGGCTTTCAGTGTCAGATGTTTGGTAGTTTGAAGATAATGCTTTCAAATTTTAGATGATAATAAAGAAGCACTTGGGCTGTTAGAAAGAGCAGAAAAAGGTTTGATATCACCATCTATGTTGAATATAATATATTTTGAAAAAATAAACAATTACAACTAACTATTTTTGGTGTTGTGGAACATTTCTTGAATATCTTAGCAGGCGAGATAAAAACTGAAGTACTTAAGTAACACTACAAATTCTGTGTTGTGTGTCTACTTTTATATAAGCTGTTAATCGTCACTGTGGAGCAGAACATGACGTGAACATGGACACAACAAAATGGGAAAAGTCCTTTTTTGGCCTCTTGTGGACACAAATAAAAAAATTGTAGACATAAAATTAGCTTTAAGTGTCAAAACATTAGATTTTAGCAGCCCTGTAACAATGTGTAATATCCAATTATCCATAACACAAATAAATAAAATGCTAAAATGCCAATAGAAGACTTTGCAGCCACTTGATGCCGTCTAAACTTATGGAGACTAAATGCTTTACATTGCATATCATTGTAATAAACTCATACGCCTCCCATATTTAAAGTTTTCACTGCGGAAAAACAAGCTGGGCCCCTTCTAAAGGACATCGGCAGTGTTTCATTCAAGCCTACTTCTGTATTGTAAACAAAACAAGCATTCCCCTGGGAGAGCCTTTGAGAGCAGAATGCGACTACACAGGGGGTTTCAAATCTAATGAGCTCTAAATAAATATATAATTTGCCTCACATCATTAATTGTAGCGGCCCCCGTCAAGATGGATCGTCCCCCTACCGCAGTGACACTCTCTTACTGTGTCACAATTCGATTAGGAGTCGCTGCTGGCTCTTGCCATGTGGTTTTGAGAAGGATGGGCAGGGGGTATAATATAGGTGGCAATCCAACACTAATTTACTTCCAAGTGGGAAAGAAGCATGAGACAGTAACATCAATCGGAAGAAGACGATGAAACTTTTGAAAGACCATGTGAATGCCTTTTAAGTAACTTTGCTGCAAATATGTAACATATGAGCTGGGATAATGTATGTAGCATCAAATGTTTAATAATTAAAAACAGTAGTGATTTGAATTGTTCATTAACATTCATTCAAATGTGACATTCATTTTGTTTAGTCTGGTGTTTTAACTGTTTATGTTTTTCTTGATTTTTTGGATTTGTTTAGTGTTTGGTTGCCATTTTGTGTTTTGACTTGGAAACTGTACAACAAAGTACTTAACAGCTACTGTATAATGTTGTTAAACAGTATTGAACTTGTTTTGTTGATTAAGGGCAGAAATGCTGGAAAATTAAAATCCATACAATTGTAAAGTCTTTGCAAAATCTTACTATCTGTTATTTCTGTTGTTAAGTCTGGTGTTTTGATTGTTTATCCTTTTAGCCTACTATTTTTTTCCAACCCGTTGTTTAGCTTTATTTAGAGTTTGGCTGTGATTTTGTGGGTTTTTTTTGACATGGAAACTATACATTATTCGATGTAGCTGTGAGATAATTAAATGAGTGTAATTAAAACTGCTGGACCTATGGGTGTGCTGGTGAGTTGTTTATTGGTTGGGAGGGTTTTCAGGAGGTTATTTTCATAACATGTCAAATTTAGATAAGAGATCATAAAGGTGTTTTTAATTAGCAGGTAGGTTATAAACCGTTGGCCTCTTTCCACCTAGAACTAGTTAACCCTTCTGGCCCTGAATCTAGCTTAGAACCTATTAGGCATATCTTGGTTCAAAAGAGAGACTGACATGAATCAAATTCTTAATTTACATACTAGGGGGCACGGTGGCTTAGTGGCTTAGCACGTTTGCCTCATACCTCCAGGGTTGGGGGTTTGGTTCCCGCCTCCGCCTTGTGTGTGTGGAGTTTGCATGTTCTCCCCGTGCCTCGGGGGTTTCCTCCGGATACTCCGGTTTCCTCCCCCGGTCCAAAGACATGCATGGTAGGTTGATTGGCATCTCTGGAAAACTGTCCGTAGTGTGTAATTGCGTGAGTGAATGAGAGTGTGTGTGTGCCCTACGATGGGTTGGCACTCCGTCCAGGGTGTATCCTGCCCGATGACGCCCGAGAAGTTCGGATAAGCGGTAGAGAATGAATGAATGAATTTACATACTACATGTTTAAGTATCCATACTTAAAAAACTAGCATGCACACTTAAAAAACTAGTATGCATACTTAAAAACTTAGTATGCATACTTAAATATGTAGTATGCACACTTAATTGTGTAGTATGCATACTTAAAAAATGTAGTATGCAAATTAAGTATACATTATTTACAGCGTTTTCAGGCTTAATGCTTGACTTGGCCCACACTCAGAACTGATGAACTCTGTCCCTATTGTACAATTACAGACAGTACAGTTGTGCATGCATAGGAACTGGATCTCTGGACCTATGTTTAGGTGTTCATCAGGAAAACAAAGTAAAAGGTTGTAAGTGCAGTAGTATTTAATTTAATGTAATACTAAAAAGCTAAGGCTAAGGTACGTAGGAACAACAGAGCTGCTCAGGGAAATGTTAAAGATGTCAGTGAAGACATTCGCTAGCTGTTCTGCGCATTCCCTGAGCACCATTTTTTACAGCATTTTCGGACTTTACTTTGTCCACAGTCAGAACTGATTTTGCCCTTGTTTTGATGAAAGGGCTGATAATTCCAGATTTCACATAGCCCTGTGCCAGTTGTACAATTACATACATCACAGTTGTGTTGTATATTATGAAAATTTATAACCTCATTAACAACAGTATTTGTCTTGTATTAGGCAATTTCAGAAATTTAAACTTCATAGAACAGTGAAGTCTTTGTGAAGTCTTGCCATCTGTGCTATATGCACTTCATGTTGTTTAGTCTGGTGTTTTGATTGTTTATCCTTTTATCCCAATAATTTTTCCTGCTCCTTTAGAATTGTTTGTTTTCCATTTGGTCTTTTATCTTATATAAAGACTACCTTTGAGCTACTCTATGTGAAGTCTTGGTGTCTTCACATGTTGCATTTCCAAAGCGTTTGTTTTTCCAAGTTGTTCAGTCAGGCATTATTAAAGTCATGTAAGTTAAACAAATTGAACAAATCACTCGTTCTTTATTGTGACTGAGGTCCCATATATTGATCAAGACATCATATTAAAGCACTAAAAAAAATTATGAAAATAATGGATTTCTTTTATCATTTCTGAGAAAAACAAACAAACAAATAAAAACATATGTTCAAAGAAAGTACATATTTCTGTCAGTTTTATCTTTATTATGCTTGGATAATTTTTTTATGTTTGCTTAACTGGTGTATGTCAACCATAACTGAGCAACAGTGTGTATACAGCTATAAAGAACTCCTCAGCTTAGATTTCTTTACTTCCTTAAGACATCAGTGCCAAGACCTGGATCTGGATACTGGTTCCCAGCATCATCAGCAAAAAGGAAGTAATTAGTATTCTCTCAGGACGTACAAGGATCTCCAAGGATCTCTTGGCATCAGATCTGACCAGCGGCCCTTCGTTTTAAGCTCATCTTCACTGGAGCTGGTGTTGTACAAAGCGTTGGCTGAACTATATACCTGTATATTGCAAGTTTATAACCTTGTTGAAATAATTCGGTCTGATCTTAGATCAGAGTAGAAACATAGTGATGTATTGATTTGATAATTCTATTTTTAACAGACTATGACTTCAGGGAAACATCATTTGGCCAGTTGAACTGCTCAAATGGCATAAATTCAATATAGTTTTAAAAGACAAAAAGAGACTTAAGGAATTATAGACAAGACCACCTGCTGAAAGCAGCTTGTCAGGCATCGACTTGGAATAAGGTTTCTTTTGCAGGTTCTTGCACGCCAAATAGCCAGACAGCCACAGTAGGTTTAGACTGGATTATTCGTCTTCCACAGAATAAATCAAACATGATTACAAACATGAATGTGAACGTGGTCTAATGTAAATTTAATGTTCCCGGGCAAGGTTTTGGCTACGACTTCATATGCAGTTTATATGAGCTGCATGCCATTTTCAAGAAAAAGGACATCATCTGCATACACCCACACTGCACTGTATGTTTCTTGCTGGTGGATGTTTACTCTCGTGTATTGTGTGTGTGTGTGTGTGTGTGAGAGAGAGAGAGAGAGAGAGAGAGAGAGAGAGAGAGAGAGAGAGAGAGAGAGAGAGAGAGAGAGAGTGTGTGTGTGTGAGTGTGTGTGTGTGTGTCCAAGGTCTCCCAGCTCCCCTAGTGGTCACATTACACTTTGTAATGGGCATCGTGACTGCTTGCTTCCTGAAGGAAATGCATTATTAAAATTAGATGACATGACACATTAAGGCTGATGTAGGCCACCTCAAAAGTTAATGAAAAGTTCTCTTACACCAAAAAAGCACACTAATGCATGTGAAAAAGTAAATGAAATCAGATGTGTGTGTGTTTTTTTAACAGGTTCTGGCTTTTAGAAATGTTTAGAAACCAAGCCTAAATTCAGATTTGTAGAACTGAATAGTCAGACGACTCTTTCTTAACATTCTTTTTCCAAATCTGCAGACAGATGGACCATGTCACCCCAAACACAACAGTTTATGTCTGTTGCACAGTTGTTTTGACTAGACTTTTGCATTACTACCAGTGCATTATTTACGCAAAGCGTAATCCTGCTGAATTATACTGTGTAGTCTGGAAAAAAGGAATGAAGAAATTCAGAAGAACACTGTGTTTTAAGCACAAAAGAGGAACTTTTTTTAATTAAGGAGGGAATGTCAAATAAAAAAATTGCTATAACCTATAATGCAAATAAAAGGTTAGACTCTCTTAACTATTATGATGAACTGCAACTAAGTTTTAAAGTGTCATAAAATACAACCAAATTAAATCATGCAAATAAACCTACTCAAGCCCACAATCCCTCCTCTGAAAAAGTAGCTTCCTCTTTATCTCTAATCACGCTGCTTTTCATGAATCAATCGTATAGCATACCAGCCCACACACGACATGGCACGACAACATAACACAACATAACGTAGCAAAACACAGCATAACAGAACACCACAACACAGTTTACTCACAGCAGAAAGTAAAATAAAGCACCCTGTGTTTCAGATATTCTCACTTGGGAGTCACACACGCAAGGTGGCACATTTATCTCCAAACTGAGTTAGTTTCTAAACAACAAATCAGAAATGTGCCACAATTACATTGTTTCCCAGCAAATATTTAGAAAAAAGGCCATTTCCAATGCTGGAATGTTTGGGGTAATTTCAGGTCTTTTTGTGCAGTTTTAGTGTTGTAGTCAGGGAACCAAGGCCCTCTTGGCCATAGAACAAATATGTAATTACAATTAAATTACATTTTTTTACATTCTAATGAGAAGACCACATTAGTAGTTTATGAGAGTTGTTGCAGTTTTCTAACCATGTCAAGTTGTGTAACAAATCATGTTTTTTTTAATATATTTTTTCTTCTTGTGAAAAATGCCATAGCAAGAAATTAATTATAATTCAAAATTAAAATCGACCCCTAATCAAAACCACAAGGAAAAAACATAACACTTCTTTCACTCTTTGAGTTGTTTCCCTGCGAGTTGACCCACTATCTGTTCTCCGGCATGTTGGATTATTTCAAATTGGTCATAATTATTCCAGTCCTGGGGGAACGGATGTTATATAAACCACCAGGATGGACTCGTATGGACCCTTGCTTACGTTGTCTCATCCAATTTGCGTAGTAGTGTAATGTAATAATGCTGAGGGCATTCTTTAACAAAATCTACATCTGTACATGCTTTGATTAAGTTATGCTTTAGATGCTTTAGGTGGTTGTCAGAGCAAGGTTTCAGAAATTTTGGCTTGGATGGATATTGCATGGATATAGCCTGGATACTGCCAGGGCTACTGTTAAATAACCCCATTATTAAAAAAAAAAAAGAAAAGAAAAGAAAAGAAAGAAAGAAAGAAAGAAAGAAAGAAAGAAAGAAAGAAAGAAAGAAAGAAATGTGATTTCAATCTCTAAGCTATACCGCTTATCTTATTTATTGTAAACCATGAACTAAAATGAAAAATTCTTTTGTGTAAATATTGTGACGTTTCTTCCTTGAGCTTCATCATCCAGCCAATGTGTACAGTGACTATAACATGCTGTAAGTGCAGAACGTCAGACCGTTATTATTCGAATTATTCAAGAAAGTACAGAAGGTCTGTAAAGAGTAGCTTCATTCAACAATCTGGCAAAATTGTACTTGGATTATAACAAAATAAGCAAGCCACTCTGTCTCATGAAAGATGTATAGGAAATACATTATTATACAATATTAAATATTTGTCCATCCGTTAAACATTTCCTTTTTCCATCTCTCGAGGAATCCAACAATAAATAATGGCTTCCCCATTCAGTAGAATTTATTTACAGTATGCTGCTGAACTCTGAACAGTGATACCAAAACTGATATTATCTACATGATCAGTCTGATTCTGCGCTCATTTAATCATAATTCCTCAATAACTTATGCTTATATCTGCAACCCACTTCACATAATAAACAGATGACGCTTAGCAGTCTGGATTTAATTCATGATTGATGGCAATCAAAACATTTCAGATTGAAGATAAGGTTACAGAACAGTATCAGTGAGCAGGGCTATTATAAATGATAGAATTGTGAAACACCATCAGTGGAATAGGGAAGCTTTACCATTGAGTTCCAGAAAATTTTACAATTTGGACTAGAAATAGTATCATTTTGAACTGAATTGTTGTATCAACATTAATTACTCCACTCGGGAAAAAATTTGTCCAACTAAGGTATCAAGTAAATCAGAAACAGAAGGGGTGTTAGGAACATTTTCCTTTTTGGCTGTCCACCGCAAGGCAATCTAAAATGCAGCCAACCGTGATTGACGTGTCTGTGAAAAGCATCAGAAATGCAAACTCAAAGGCTGTGAAATAGCCTTAACAAGGAAATTAAATAGCAAACAGACTAGTTACTATTTCAACATGGCCAACTCTAAGTGGAGACTCACGTAGCCAGATGTTCATACTGACTGCAGAAGGTCTCATCACCAAAACAGGTTTTATTGGCCAAGGAAGGCCAACAAGTGCATTTGATTGACATGTAATGCAGCCAATACCAGTTTGTTTTGTTCAGATTCATGTTTAGGTGTAGTGTCACTAGAAAAACAGAAGGTTATGCAAATATAAATCATTTATTTACAGAAATGGTGCAAATTAATACATCTATAAATCCATTAATGAAATTCATTTGGGAAATCCAGCTTTTAGCTATTCCTTATAACTCACATTGTCACAGTTTTAAACACGTCTGCTTCCTTCTTCCATTAAGTAAAGCGTCACAACAACTTTGGCTGGATTCTATAGGATTTTCAGGAGACCTCTGGAATGTGTTTTCTATCACTTTTCCTGCAATCAGAAGTTGACATGGAATCTCTTCAAGTGTTCACAGTTTTGTGTGCCATAAGCATCATATGTTCAGGCAATGGTTCATAGGTGAAATCGTAAAACATGGATTTTGTTTGGATTTTGCTTTTCCGTTTGAAAATTAGCAGACATTGTGCATTCATGTAAACAAAAAATACATACGGTACAGTAATATGTGATTTGTGTTAAATTATGTGTATGTAACAGAATACGTAATTTCAGATAGTTTAAGAACATAACAGTCAAACAAACAAACAAAAAAGTATTTGTACTCTTGACAGTTTTTTGTTTCACTTAGGAATTTGTCATTTTAAGGCATATAAAGGGAACAGTGAGCAGCACCATTTTGAATCCGATGGTGAGTCGGACCAGGTCTCAGGTTACGGTCCTGAAGCTGAAACCATGAAACCTCAACTGAGGGAGTGGGTTCCCTTTTCAACTCTTTTGTGTCATTATTCTGTCAGATCAGAGCCATCTCTCACAAACTTTTCCATGTTGTCTCTCCAAGGCGAGATTTTGGAGAAACCTTGTCTCATCTGTTCTGACAGAAGTGAGTGGTAAATGTAAATATTTAACCAGGCTTCATCACTTCATCACATAGCCACTGACAAGGACCCTGACTCTCTTTCTAAAAAGAGAATATGTTGCGTCTCAAATCGGAATCCATCTGGGGTTTTATTTCATGCACTAAGGAGCTACAGGGTGGAAGAAAGTGCTTTATAACTGGAATTAAAAAGCCATTTTTTTGGCAATATGATACACCATCAACAACCCGCTTCAAATTAAATCTGTTCCTGAACATAAACCACTCATGTTGATAAATGGCTCTTGTATAATTATTCTCCCAGCAGGAAAATAATTTGGTCAACAGCTCTTAAGTGTATACTTATTTCAAGACCTAGGAATTATGTATTCCCATTACTGTTTGATGAGTGCTCAGCTATAATTGACTGTAGTGTTCAAAATAATGAGTCAACAGCGATGCGTTTTCATTTTGGACCAAATTTATAATTTTTTTAACACCTATTCATACAGTATCCTGACTTACATTTATTTTCTTGATCTGGGATGAAAACCGTTAACCTTGGAAGGCTATTTAGTTTCAGGTTAATGCATTATTATATATATGTGAATTTAAGTCAAAAATATTATTCCGCCCAAGTGGTAGTTAGAAACAGCCTATACGTTCAACATACATATATGACAATATGGGAATGTTACCATCTTGGGATTATGTGTTTAGGTAGCTGACTGTGTCTGTCTGTCTTTATGCCAGTTAAAACTCCAGCTCTAAGATCTATTTGATAAATAATCATAAAAAAATAAATAAAGGCCAACAAGGCATACAAAATGAACAGATAAAAATGGGTGGGGGTGAGGGGAGTATGACAGTGAGAGATGAAAGAAGATTTGGAAACTGAAGGTAGAGTCTAGTTCAAGTGAGCAAGACAAGTGAATCGCTTCTTTTATTTTTAAT
Organism: Tachysurus fulvidraco; assembly: GCF_022655615.1. Lineage (NCBI taxonomy): Eukaryota > Metazoa > Chordata > Actinopteri > Siluriformes > Bagridae > Tachysurus > Tachysurus fulvidraco. The sequence goes on along the minus strand of NC_062535.1, from coordinate 10,010,047 downwards.
TATTTGCCTCTCCAGTCAAAAAGCAAGAAGAAAAGGCTGTTGTGCCACTGACAGCATCTATCAAAAGTGATACAAGCCTGTAGGCACTGCAACCAAACACTAAAACTATCCTTGTTAATTGGCTGCGAGTTGTACCACTGCACAATTGGGTTTAGTCACTTTGCTAACATATTGTCAAGCTTTTACATCATTATGGTAGCAGAAAGCTGGGTTTTATCTACAAATTACTCCCTTTGTACTTTATCCTTCAGCCTGTCATTAACAAGTGAGAGAAGTGGATATCATACAGTGTGTCCATTAGCACCTTTTATCTCATGTACTTCATCTAGTCTCGCAACTTTTTATGCGTACTTCGATGGTGAGTAATTAGCCTACTGTAAATAAAGGTTCTAATCGGAGCCAAATTGATTGGTTTGGTTAACCCATATATATATAATTTGTTATATTATAAAATGTATAATTTGTTGGTTGTTTCAGATACGCTTTATTTAATCATCTTATAGTGTCAGACTTATTAGTTCAGCTTCAGACAGTCAGACAGAAAGGGAACTTTGGGTTTGTTTAATATTCGGTTTGGTTTCATTTCATATTGCACTTAATTAAACAAACCAACAAACAAACAAACAATAGATAGATAGATAGATAGATAGATAGATAGATAGATAGATAGATAGATAGATAGATAGATAGATAGATAGATAGATAGAAACACGGTTGTTTATGGTTGAAATAATGCATGCAAAACTCCCTGCGATTGAAAAAGTTAAAAAGCTATAGTGTATAAATTGCTTAATAATTTACATTATTGGAAAATTACACAAGCCTTTTTTGTATTCATCAATCCAAATATCCAGAATACATTTAATTTCTGCAGTGCTACAGCTCTGTGCTTTGGCTCAGGTTACGTTGCTGCAGCTCTACAACATCTACCGAAAAATGCTACCCAAATCCAACAATTCACAACATGTTGAATTCCATGCAGTCAAATCATTTCTGAACTGAATTATGCCGAATTGCATTCCTTTGCTAACTTTTGACCGGAACCAGACCATTTCAGGCTGATGGATGTTTTGATTGATGTGTTCTCACTTCCCTAGATTTTAATTCAAATGGACTAAATGCTGTATATGTTATAGCACCCTATGAGATCTCACTGCATTTCTTGAAACATCCCTTTGCAATCAAACCTAATCTCTGTTTAAATAGATAGATATTGGCTTCTCTTTTGGAGTCTGTACTTTCAGCATCTTGTAAAAATTGTTGGCTCGATGCTGCCGCTCCCCCCTCTGATTCTCCAGCGGGAGTTATTAAGGATATTGAAATCATTATTTCATCAAGCAGATGAAATGTTTTTCAGGTGAGGTCAGCGTATTGAAATAAAAATCAATGCAACTCTCAGACCTGTATTCCCAGAGAGATCATAGTGTAGGATGAATCAAATAACTCGCTGTTAGATCTCAAACCTGGTATAGTTCCGAGTTTTTTTTTAATGCTTTTACATGTATAAATCTGCTCATTGAAGATCTTTTTTAAGCAATCCAAGCTGTCAGAGAAGGCACTTGGAGATTCTTGTGTATGAGCAGTGGCTTACTGTAGAGTAGAGGAAGGACGAGCCTTTTGAAACTAATCATGGGGGAGTGCTTTGCCTTTATTTCTTCCTTTTTTCTTCTACAAATTCTTAAAGCACTTAAGGTCTATTTCATATGACCCATTATCCACCACTGCAGGGTATGACAAAGAATTTCAACAATGAATATATACAGTAGGACCACCCAAAAACTTTATTCTCTGATACAAAGAATTAAGTTCAGGTTAAAAGGTTTCTTTAGCAATATCACTTCGTGCAAATCTAGGAAAAGCCTGAACTGTATGATGGAAAAACCATGTTGCTAACTGCTGTTTTCAGAACTCCCAGTTATTACATGGGTCATTATACCCAGCACACGATTCTGTTTTCTGTACTTTTTTTGCTGACAAGTGCCCTTACAATAAACCATCAGAGCTACCAAAAGATACTAGACCTTAATTTGACCGAACTTCATCTGTGTGTGTGAGACGGATCACTAACCCCTGCACTGTACTGTGGTGTCTGACCACTATGGTGGTGTTGGCATTCATTATTTTTCTGAAATCGAAGCCTATTTACAGAAGCCTTAAAGTCTTTAATTTATATAATATTTTCAATTCTAATTATTCTAAGTTGAGAATAAACCAAATACAGTGATCCCTTGTTTATCGTGGTTAATTGGGACCGGAACCCCTCGCGATAGTTGAAAATCCGCGAAGTAGGATTGGCCCTAAGTTTGACCTTTTCACTGATGGTCATCATCTTCCTCTTCCTCTTGGGCTCACTAGAGGAATCTTTCGCAGGGGCATGGCGCTTAGGAGGCATTGTAAGGGCTTAAGGAAAAGTAAAGCCCTTTTATATATACTTGGAATATACCTTGGCTCACTCTGCCCTGGGCTGACTTTGTGATACCATTTATTTATGACCTCACCTATGACCTCGTGCATGACCGTGATATCCTTTCTTTGTTCTGTCCTGATAAACATGCACCAAGCCGAGACACTCCAAAATTCACAGTACTCAAGAAACCATCAGTAAATGCTTTAAACACCATGTTTGTTCCAGCTGATGCCCTTTCTTTATCAATGTTGCAGATAGACAACGCTGAATACTACACCTCTCTTCTGTATTAGTACTCTTCTGAAGAGTTCTGCTATTCAATCACTGTCCCTGCACATTTTTTGCCATTCTCTTTCCTGAAACCAGCTCCAAGATAGTGGCAGAAGCATGACTCAAATGACTTCTCCGGGTAAACCTGAGGATTCTATCAGTTATTACATTTATTTATGGACATTTTGATCAATTTCAAGCTTGTTCTCATTTTAAGCACCGAAAAAATTAATTAAAATTAAAAATTAATTCTGACAATAAAATGACCAAATGAAGCTTAAAATGCTAATTGATGTATTATAACTAAAGTATTCTAGGTATTTTCACTGAATATGATATTTGAAAAAAAATTTTGGCTGGATTTTAAAATGATTAAAATGACTACCATGTACCAAAAGTATTTTTTACTCAAAGACTCATGAGTAAAAATGGAAATTTGTCTATAAGAATTTTTTTTTTTTTTTTTTTAAAAGGACTGTCCTGTTCAGGGGAGGTCTTTTGTAGTAAGAATATTTAACAATCTGGAATGTTTTATTCAGGGCGAACAGATATATTAAAGCAAATTAAGGGCTATTAAAACTCAGCTCAGTGGAACTTCACAAAGCTGTAATAAAAAAAAACCTGACCATCTTAATTAAGAGCATGAATTAAGAAAGAATCTGACCATCCAAGAAAATATCCTTCTCAATTCTTCTCTAATTAACTCTAAATTTAAAATGGCTATACACACTGTCTGGGGCTTTCTATTTCAAAGATTTATCTAGTACGTTCTCAAGGTGAGTTCCATTTATGGAGTTTTAGACACCCTTTTCTCACTAAAACATGTCTTGAAAAGGCTTTACCTTTATTTGCATCTGGCAACATTTTTGTTTTGTCTGCTTGTGCCTTGTGTTTTGTCTACTCTTTATAATCACAAGGTTAACACCTTCACAGACATAACACCCACTGTCGTAGGTTAAAATGAAATGGTCTAAATTCTACCACTTGACATTGCAAATGTCATTGCAAAATGGAAAGGGAATGAAAAGTCACCATCCCTCATAACAAAAAGGAGTACTCTTTCTGTCAAGTATTTTCTGTAGCTTCTTCCGTAAATTATGTTAATTCTGCCAGTGATTTAGCCCTGGCCTATAATTATCACTGAGTGCAAAGAAATTTCTCAAAGAAATCTTAATAGCATACCTTACTAATTTCCCCAGGTTAAACCTTGACTGATAAAATATATCTTCTCTACAGTTAATCTAAAACAAGTAAGAATTAGAAGTGCACAGCAAAAGCTCACATTAACAATGGCTCATTTATACAGACTTGTGATTTGACATGAACAGATAGTGAAAATGTGAACTTTTAAACTTTGCTGAAACTTCCTTATCCATCCATTTGTATTTATTGTTTTTACTTTTATACAAAAAAACTGTCATATTCTCAGTTTCACTCTCCCTTTGTCCTCGTAATTTAATTATGTAGGCTGTGCAAATGAGCACTTGTCATTGTCAGTTAGGGAAGTTCTGCACGCTCCAATGACTTGTCTGATCTTGTCACCTTGTTGTCACCTGCCCATGGAAAGTCTGCTATGGGAAGCCTAATAAATCTCTCATTAAATACATTTGCATTTAGAATAATAAAATACTTGAAAGTTATCTCTAGCTTGTACACTGATCAGCCGTACATGTTAAAACTGCTGACAGGTTAAGTTAATAACTTCATTGATTATCTCATTAAGATGGCACCTGTCAAGCAGAGGGATATGTTAGACAGCAAGTGAACAGTCAGTTCTAGAAGTTTGTGTGTTGGAAGGAGGAAAAATGGGCAAGTGTGACAATGTGAGACACTTTAAGGCCTAAATTGTGAATGAAAATGCATGTTTGGAGCTAAGGCTAGCCTGTATTGTCCGATTCCACAGAAAAGCTGCTGGCTATGATAGAAAGGTGAGCATCGGTGACCATTGTTTTCTTTTACACCATGTAGACACACTGTTTTATGTGCTTCACTCGCATGGGGAAGAGATGGGATGCACTATTGGAAGAAGGCAAGCCAGTAGACGCAGTGTGATGCTCAAGACAATGTTTTGCTGGGAAACCAAATTATACATAATGTGTATGTAACTTTAATACCTATCAAACAAGTATACTTTCAGATGAATAATGCTCTCTGCCACATTACAAAATTGTTCAGGAATGGTTTGAGAAACATAAAAAAAAGAAGTATATATATATAGATAGATATATATATATATAGATATATATATATATAGATAGTGTGTTTTTTGATATATATATAGATATATAGAGAGAGAGAGAGAGAGAGAGAGAGAGAGAGAGAGAGAGAGAGAGAGAGAGAGAGCACATAGTCAGACTGCAATGGTCCATTTGGCGGTGAATATTTTAGCGGTGAATAGAATAGTTTTAGAAACTTTTAGAAGGAACATCTCAGTTCAGCTACAAACAAGTAAAAACTGCTGTTTTTTTCCAGAAATCCTCAGGATGCCTTGTACCACACCTTGCTAAATTTTTTGTTCCCTGCTTCTATGATTCTGCTATCTATGATTCAGAGAGACAAGGGCTGAACGAATTCACAGCACCCACTTATTTAGACACTTTAGACACCTTCTGCCATTTAACTACTCATTACTGAGACAGACAAAATAGCTTTCAGTGGATTGAAGCTTTCACACAATCTAAAAAAGGTATTTCTATGAGTGAACCCTGTGTCATGGAAAATGGAGGCCACTAATGTGTTTAACCCCATTATCATAGTCTCTAAACAATCAAACTCAGGCAGATCCTATCAAAGTCAAAAGAGCATGCCATATCCTTTCTCCAAAATGTGCTTGCTTTCACAGTTTACATGAAATATGTGATAAATATGAAAAACAGCAGCTGGACGTCATGTACAGTGAAGTACAAGGAACTAAGAAAATAATATTGTTTTGTGGAAATGTCTGCATTAGGGAATGGGTCTGGTTTATATCGTTTAAACTCATAGTGCTTATTCACATTAATTATATAATATCAACCTTGTTTCACACAGTGTTCAAAGCTGCCATCGACTTCATTTAAAGGTGCAGTAGGTAAGATTTTTTTTTTCCATCCACAGATTAGCTCTCTAAAAGTCCAGTAGTATACGTAGCGACATATTCATGAAGCATGACATTTTGTGTTGTGGCTTGTATAGTGTCTATAAGATTGTGATTGTGTAAGGTCGTGAAATCTATTGCTCCATTTTCTGTATACTTTACACCTACCTCCACCTACCCTAGGGTCACAGAGAGCCTGAAGTCTATCCGGGGAGTCTTGAGTCCTTGATACACACACACACACGCACACATATACACACACACACACGCACACATATACACACAAACACACGCACACACACACACACACACACACACACACACACACACACACACACACACACACACACACACACACACTTACTTTAAGCTGAAACACTTTTTGACAGGAAACCAGAGCTTTTTTAATTAAAAATAAATAAATAAATTAATTAAAAAATAAGTAAATAAATAAATAATCGAAGAGCAAAGGGTTGATCTTGCAAACTCTGCCCACACAGAGGAGGCAGGAATCAAACTCCCAACCACAGAGGTGCAGGCAAACATGTCAACCACTGATCCACTGTGCTCCCAGGGTGTTGAATATTAAGTCAAAATAATTAGATAATTCAAAATAATATCCATATTGATCACCCTGAGTCATTGAAATTAATGATTTTGATAATCTTGAAAAATGTAATAAATAAGCAAAAAAATAACATCAATATCTTGAAATAGCAAGTAATTAAATCCAAACAACAGCATGATGTCTTATGCACTATTAAATTAATAAAATCACACTTTTTTTCACATGTTGAGCTTCAGAGCTAAAATCTTGACTACCTCTCAAAGATTAACATTAATAAAAATTAGAGAACCCAATGCCTGTGTCTGTTCTTACATAGCATGAGTGAAGACCAACATTTAGTTACAAGCACAAAAACTGGATACTAGGGCAATGTCCACTTGAGGCTATTATTATTATCGTTATTATTAGTAGTATAGTTGTTGTAGCTGCAGTAGTATGACACTTGGACTGCATAAAATGTTTACACTGTTTACAGAAAGTAAACCTTATAACCTTATGGTTTTAATAATGTATAGTATTAAATATGTGAGGTGTCTCTCACTATGCCACTTGACTGCAAACATTGTTTACAGCTCTTGTTTTATAATATATACGATGCTAACATACATCCATTTCTAATGGATGAAGCCTAGGCCTGGAGGTGTGGTCGTCAGGTGGTCCCCAACCTCCACTGGGTGTTTCGACCCTTAACCACAACACCCTCCAGTTGGTGGGTCAGCAGTGACTGGCCAGGTCACTGCCCCTCTCCTCCAAGTTTCCAGCTTGTGTCCTCTCTCTTATGCCAATTCTACTTGGCATTTTTCTCGATAGTACTGAACAACTGTAGCAGAAGAATTTCACTGTATATATTTATATATTTAGATGCCTAAAACACTCTTTATGCACATGGCAATAACCCTGAAACTATTTGTAGCAGTAGCAGCAACAGCAGTACTAGTAGCTCTAGTAGAAGTAGAAGTAATAGTAATAGTTGTTACTATTGCTATAATAGTTGTTGCTAGTTGTTGCTAGTGCTAGTAGTAGTTGAACCTGTAACAGTAGTAACTGTAGATGAAGCTGTAGTAGTAGTAGTAGTAGTAGTAGTAGTAGTAGTAGTAGAAGAAGAAGTAATAGCAGCAACAGTTGTAATAGTAGTAGTGGTCTAAACAAAAGAAGGAAACAGAACAGACTAATATCTTGGATTAGTGACAAATACCACTTGAATAAAACATTTGCATGAACTCAAATGAATGCACTAAATTTCTCATCTTTTCTGGCATATCACCATCATTCGTTTTTTTATCTCTGTCTCTGAGTTTCAATATATCAGTACGTTTATTATCCACTGTAATATCTGTAACAAGTTATTTTGTGCTCATTTTTGTGTCTTTTATTGTTTGCTTTACTTGTTCTAGAAAAAAATCGTTCGAAATGATCATCCGTGAACAGAGATGAATGACCGGGACTGGTCTTGGAGAAAAGATGTGAGAAATTGGAATTGGCTTTGGATCGTAGGAAGACAAGGGAAGAGACAGACTGATCGAATTGCACCGAGAGGATGCTTATTTTTGGCTGGGGGATGTGCTAATGGTCAGCTGAATGTGTGGCAGAGTGAAGACAAGGATGATGAAGGGCCTAGCCATTAACAGTTGGGCTGTGTAATCAGTTTGATGTTCATTGGCATCAGGTAAAGAAGAACATTGACAGCTGTAAAGCCATTTCAGAAGGCAGCGCAGATGCTGCCGAAACCCATGAGGAACTAATGCATCACATTGTACTGCATTTTCCTCAGGTAGGGAATGGCAATAAATCGTAATGCCTGCAATTTTTCAAGATGTTAATGTTTGCTTTTTTGTCCTTAATTAGGTTACTTATTTGTGAACACCCTTTTTTGTAGTACTAGCAGGATTTGAAGTATCTGTTTGGTATCCCACCTTACAAAACAATTCATTAGGAAACACTGTCTGCGGAGTCCTTATCTTCTTTGTGCAAGCAGCATCTTTAGGGCTATTAGGCTTTAAAAAATAAGACTGGGAATTCTCAGGCGAACATAAAACATTTAGTAAGCGTGCGTCGGCGTGTGTGCGTGTAAAGGTAATGGGGGTCATTACCATGCAGCTCAGAAAGCAAGCCCAAGGCCATGTTTAGTCACTTCATTAAAAACGGATACAAATGGACGCTACTGTAATGTCTGCTTTGTTTTAGAGTTTGAATTGGGTGACTAAAGGATTGTAGATTTCAGATGGTTTTGAGGCTAGGTGTGAACCTTTGCAAGTAACCTTTTTTTTGAGCCATGTAGAAAAAAAGTAAACAATAGCAGATGGAAGACAAATACTAAACACCAACAGCATTCATGCTAAGAACTGTACTGTATGCCAAGTTGAGCCACTGATCACATAAAATATGTGAGGAAAAACTCAAAGGAAGAAATAATTAATCCAAGGAAATAAGATCATTCCCATCTCTAATTTAGATTTTTATCCTCAGCAGTCAGAGACAGCATGAAACTTTCAAATCCCTTTCTAAACCCTTCTTCCATCTGTTTCCAAATCCGAAGGATTTACCTTTCTGGGGGCTGTGAGCTAAAATGTCCTTACTCTTTGTGCCAGTCCGAAAGCTTTCCCCATGTCATGTTCTTGGCACACCTAACTGAAGCTGGCTGCAACAAGCCCCGGTTTAGCCTCGGATCCAAATCCGCAGTCATGATTTTGCAGTTTCTCCAAGAGAGGAGATTGAGTGAAGGACAATTAGCTACATTCAGCTTGGGGACATGACAAAACAGGTAAGAGCCTTTAATTCCACTGGAGACGTTCATTCTGGAGAAAGCTTGTATGTGGCTTAAGTTGTAATTGAAATGCTTTTTAGTCAGCCCTTTGAGTGCTGTCTGTTTTCTATGAAGTCATTCTTTGGGCATTTCTGCCATTTAATCTATTTCATTTTGACAAATGCATTCCATTATTTTGCATTCTCTAGCTATTATATGAGAATTGATACTGTCATTCTTCAATATATGCCACACTTCCTTTAAAGCCATCCTGTTTGTCATTGTAGAAGCTATAATGTTAGAAGGGACTCTTTTTGATATTTCAAATGTTTTATGAAATTTTATAAATTATTATTCAAAGAATTCCTTCTACTGGGGTTACACTGAACTGACAAAAAAATCTTTAATAGAGGCACTGGTTATTAGTCTCCTCCTGACACAGTGATGAATCCAGATCTATAAGTGTCTGTGGCTAATATCGTCTTGTAAATGGAAATTGTGCCTGCAAGAAACACCTCAGAGGTTTTTCTTGCAAAATTGAAAATGGTAGACTACATCAATATGTTTTTTCTAGAAGATCCAGGGACCAGGAAAAATAAGTAAATGAGTACCTCTAATATGCATTATATTCAGGAATAGAACAGAGAGCTTGTGAAAGTATCCCACTGAGTTGCTGGAGTGATGAAATAGATTGAGGGCCCAGAACAGACCCCTGGGGTATACCAGTGCTCTGGGGTTAATGAGAATAAAGCATTCTCTCTATGAGATGTGAGAACCTTCTTTTGTAGCATGGGTGATGGATGTATATATATAGAGAGAAATAAAGAGAGAGAGAGAGAGAGAGAGAGAGAGAGAGAGAGAGAGAGAGAGAGAGAGAGAGAAACAGAGGGAAGTCCTAATAAGTCCTTCCAGGATTTTGCGATCACATAAATTACGTTCTCTATGTCAGTAATCTTCCATTATGAATCTAATAATTAACCTCAAATTTAAATCAAATGTAGAATAGTTTGATTTACAGTATACTGGAGCAAAGAAAATGCTTTGTAAACAAATCATGTTCTTACAGATATTCACATGCCATTACAGTACCTTCATAGTGCTAAAGTCAATTGTCAGTCTTTTTAGTTTTAATTCTCAGTCCAAACCGAGTCATTCTCCTCACCCTGAAAATCATATTGGAGTGTTCGGAAAGTCAATAGAAATTAATAACCTCTTTTGGCAGTGAGTACAAGTGATGCAATCCATCTGTGTCACAAGTATGATAGTAGAGGAATTTGGGATGAGAGACCCAATGACACACAAGGCTAGAAGAACCCAGATGAGCTGGTAGTCATTAAAGTGAAATTCAATTTTGTAGGAAGTCAGTGGGGCAGAGCACCAAGAACTTGTGTGGAATGTTGAAAAGCTACAAACAGAATACATGGACAAAGACTTAAAAATGCTCTTTATTTACTATTAGATATAATAGAGTATTAGAAACATTGCTGTTGTGCTTATGTATCCTGAAGGTTGCAAACTGCTGGTAGTTAATGCATCGTTTGACTATAAAGAAAAACGCTGTCATCCAATGTCCATCATGGTTTATATAAAACTTTTGGGCCTTAACAGAATAACTTGTTAACACAACAAACAAGCACAAAGAAATGTGATTACATACTTAGATGAAAAACAAACCTTTCATTTCCACATCCATCAGTCAACCTGTATTAAGATAAAGAATGTTTCATATAGAATACACTAACATTTAATTCTTCATTTCATTTATCAATTTGCCTTCTAAATATTAGCCAACACTACACTCCCTGTCTCCTTGTGCCCCCTTTATGAAAATAATAAATGTTTGTAAGGGTCTGAGCATGAAACAGATATTTCTATCGTGTGATCAAGTGACAGCTCAGCTTTGTCACAAGCGGTTCGGTCTCGCACATTGGATATGAGATAAAGCGATGGACCTTGACGAGAACGGACAAAAATAGGATTTGTCTTTTTGTGTTATCTCACGGTTTTGATTGTAACCATTATAAACACTATTGTATCCTAGGTTATCAGAGGAGATTTTGCAGACTGTACTCATTTCTTCACTTGTTTGTCACATTATTGTTTCCAATGTAGCATTGCTAAGGTCTCATTTGACTTGGGAAAGGTCTATGAAGATAATGTCAGACAGCTATTTCTTTTGTTTTGAGAACAAATAAATATTGAATGGGGAATTTAAAAAAGAAAAAAAAAAGATTTTTAATGCCTGTCTAATGGTGGTTGGGTCCATCTGTCCATCCATCCATTTTCTAAACCATTTATCCAACACATGGTCACAGGGAGTCTGGACTCTATCATAGGAGAGCCTGGGCACAAGTCAGGGGACAGTTAGGTTGGGGTGCCAACTCGTCACAGGGCACTGTCAAGTCTACTTACATACTATGGAAAATTTAGAGATGCCAGTCAACCTACAATGCATGTCTTTGGACTGGGAGAAGAAACTGGAGTGCCCAGAGGAAATCCCTGAAGCCCAGAGAGAAGCTTGACACATGTGTTTTGCCTCTACACCTTATTCACAGCTCAGTTAAAGAATTGTCAACTGATGATTTTAAAGCATTTGCTAAATATTTGCTGTTTGTTAAGTGTACATAATGTACACACATTGTACTGACTATATGTATGAGCAAATTTTCACATGTCAACTCTTTATCTGTATAACTATTCTGCAATTTCTGGAGTTTGCTCCTAAGACTTTCACTCACCAAGGCACATGTGCAGTGGTGATGTGACAATAAAAGTGACTTGACTTGAAATATTGGTGTGTCTAATAGCCTTATAAGCTTCATAAATCATATAGAATGATACATCCACCCACCTACTGCTCTAAGTTCTTCAATAGGTTTTTTAGAAATACATTTATATTGGCTAGTTATTTGATTTTCTTATTACTTCAAAAGACAAGACTTAGAAAATACTTGTACTTACTTTATACAGTATGTTCTACAATAAGGAAGTAAAAAAAAGTAACCTTGAGGTGATGAGATAATAAATGTAAAAACACATCAAACAGTAAAAACAAAAGATGCATTGTTCATACAGTATATCAATCATTTATATGTTGAAATTCGATATAGAAATGATAGAAAAGTTACACACAGTTCTTTTCTCATTGGGTTTTACATTTGAAATTTCATATTGTCGAATTTAGAGATTATTTTTTTATGTCTGGAGACTGGTGATAAATTCCTGATATTTCCATTTCATTAAAATTTATTCAACAAACATAAACATTCACCCAGTTCTCCATTATTAAATGTCAGATGTCAAAAAGGGCATATTCATAAAATAAAGTAATTTTTTTGCTTGTATCCTCTGCCTTCTGGATTTAATTATGTCATGTTATATCAGGTTCTGAATTCAATGTTTTGTTGTGACCTTAATATTAGATTTGACTGAGCATTTTTTCACATCAGTGTTTTCCTGCTTGTTATAAAAGGTACCAGAGAGTGCAATCTGGTGTTATATTTATCTTGCTGTCCAACTCATACAAATGTATATGCCATAACATTAAAAACACCAGCCTAATAATGTATAGGTCCCAGCTCAGATACCTATTGTAAGCATGTTGAGTGATAGACCGAGGTCAGGATGAGAACTCTTGTGTATGAGGCTGCATAGCTGCAGACTGTTCAAACTGTGATGCACAGTTGTGCAGTGTGTTCTGATACGTTTTAGTCAAAAACAGGATAAACATTTCCAGCAATTTGTGCTACAGTAGATCTTCTACTGATCTTCTATGGATCAGACCAGACAGGCTAATGAGCTTTTGGGTACGCATGACCCTGTCACTGTTTCACCTGCTGTCCTTCCTTGGACCACTTTTGTTCAGTACTAACTACTGCATACTGGGAACACCCCACAAGACCTAGTGCTTTGGAAAAGGTCAGACCTACTTGTCTAGTCATCATAATCTGGTCCTTGTTAAAGTCACACAAACCCTTAAAGTTGGGTTGCTTCCAACACATCAACTGACTGTGACATGCTGCCTAATATATTCCACTCCTTGACAGGTGCCATTGTAAGCAGATAATCAATGTTATTCATGTTATGTTATGTCAGTGGTATTTATGTTAGAGGTGAACAGTGAACATTGCCCTTAGATTAGTTACCTCAATATTATTGAACTGTGGTTATTATGTGCTCACGCTCACCCACACAACCACACTTCATATTGCCTTGTTTTTCCTTTCTTTTGTTTTGTAGGTATTCTTATTTTTGCACTTGCTCCTTTCAGTTGTCTGTCAATACTTACTCATTGAATCAAGTCCAGATAAGTGAAATAGTTGCATTATGGACATATAATCTGTTGATTTTGGAAGCGGGCACAGCTGTGCAGTGGGTAGCGTTGCCTACTCATAGCGCCAGGGTATGAATAGCTCTAGGGAATAAACTTCTTTGTAGTTGAAGTTTGGCTTCAACTACATTTTTAAAATGTCAATGTTTTTAAAAAATGGAAAAGTGTTTCAGAGCAAATTTCTACATGACATTTACATACATCAAAAAGTTTAACAAGAGACTTATTTCAACTCTGCAAGATATCATGCAGCTTCTTTTGCACAATTCTGTTCATTTTATTCAAGATAATACCCTAAATTATGGGATGCGGAGTACATTAATATTTGTTTATCTTGGCTGAAGCTTGTAGAGAGAGGATATGGGTAAACAGTTGATGGTCTGAGATTTTTCCTTACAGACACATCTGTGAGAGCTTCGTGGTGTAGGGTTTGGAATGTATGACTTTTTAATCGATAGCACAAGACATTAAGCACTGATGGTGTTGTGCAAGGTCATCAGATACTGAATGGTTATAATTTAACTATGATATGACTATTAAACAATTACTCACTCTTACAGATGGAGAAGCCTGATAATGTATTTTATATATCAGGTTAAGCTTAAAGTCTGAAGTAGCAAGATATTGTACATCACCTGTATACATTTCATTGTCAACATTTAATTGGATAAACTGAAGATTGGAAATAAGGCAACCTCACAAACAACACAAGGACATTGCTATCTTCTCTGGTGCTTTATATCATTCTTGTAAACAAACTGCAGTAATGCACATCTTCCTGTTCAGTCATTTACGGTTTTTCTCTGTCAACCTGATTTCATAAACAAATCACTGACTAGAGACAGCTTTCATTAATAACCCTGTCTTTCTTACCACACACTAAGGATGGTTGCAGATAGCCTTGTTTAACACCACTGCTTAGATTCATCTTCATAATAAATCTTTCTCTGCAACCTTACTGTTTTTCTCAATCTGAGAAAGAGAGAGAGAGCGAGAGAGGGAGAGAGAGAGAGAGAGAGAGAGAGAGAGAGAGAGAGAGAGAGAGAGAGAGAGAGAGAGAGAGAGCATTCTACACTCCAATTTTCACTCCAAACTATGTTCCCTTTAGCTAGGAACTGTAGAGTGAAACTACTGTAAATGTTTAGGTCTTCTTGGCAGCTTATGGCATATGACCTGGACATACTAAATGAAACCCAAACCGGGATGGTTTGACTTTTGTGGATTACAATCAATCCAGAACAACCATGCTTTGAAAGAAAGAGAGACATGAATAGCAGAAACCTTGGTTGTGGAAAAGCTTTGGAGGTCAGAAGCTGAAGATTTTCGGTTTGGCCCTAGATGTAAGACTGTTTGCCAAAAGCCTTAACCAGGCTGTGGGACAAAGGTCAGAACTCTCTGTCGGAGTTTGTTTTTGAAAAGCTGAACTTGGTTCACATTGCTGTGCAGAGATGGAGTGAGTTTGAACAGCTTGGAGGAAAGGATCAGCATAAATTCATTTTATTTCTATAGCACTTTCAACAATAGACATTGTCTCAAAGCAGCTTTACAGAACATAAGAAACATAGTACAAGAAGTTAATTATACAAAGATTAATATTATACAGGAGTTCAAGATTAATATTAGACTTATATTTAAATGTGTTTGCATTTATCTCCAATGAACAAGCCTGAGGTGACTGAGGCGACTGTGGTGAGGAAAAACTCCCTTAAGATGGAAGACGAAGAAACCTTGAGAGGGAACAGACACAAAAGGGAACCTCATCCTCAATTGGGCGACACTGGAGGGTGTTACTATGAACTGTTGTAACCACCGGAGAGTGTTATTATGAATAATGCCCTTTCTACATTCAGATAAAGTCTGAAAATTGCAAATATGCAAGTCAGTAAGTAGGTCACTCAGTATTTGTAAGCACAATTATGCATTTATCTAAGGTGAATTTAGCCAAGAAGTATTCAACTAGGTAAATCAGTAAGTAAATAAATAAGTAACTAAAATTATAAGAATAAGAAGTTGGTTAACTATGCAAGTCAGGCACTCAGAAAGTATTTCAGTAAGTAGGTGAAGCAAGTTAATATTTATGTAAATAAATAAGTAAGCAAATGTGCACCAGGAAGTATTTTACTAAGAAAAGTATGTTTTTAAGTAGGCAAGTAAATATTGTAATATATGAAAGTATGTAAGTAAGTGAAGCTGCATAAGGAAGTATTTAACTAGTGAAGCAAATCAGTAGGCAGGTCAATAAATATTTATGACAGTATTTATTTCATCAAGTCAGTTAATAAATTAAGTTTGTAATTAAGTTAATAAATGTTTCAACAAAAGTACAAAATGAGGTATGTCTTACTTTTAAAATACCTAAAAAGAAACCAAACCATGCCATGCCTAGATTTTGGATCATTAAATAAAATAAAGTAAAGAAAAAAAAAAAGCTAACTGACATGCAGCATTTTCAGGGGTTTTAATCTTTCAGCACCTTCTAGTTGAGGTGTTGCTCATTGATATAGAACTGAATTTACAACCACAAGTGTAATAAATATCACATTATGCTAAGTAACGTGTCAGGAATAAAACTAACTGGACTTTTAGTTAACACCTGTTCACGAACGGCATAATGTTTTATTCACTGCAACGACTAAAAATTGATATGATATGACATGTAGACATATATGTTTAATGACGTGGAATGTCAGTGAAACATGAAACAAGCTAGTTCCAGTTATCACTTATGTCACAACAGTTGTTCCCTAACCAATAAATAAATAAATAAATAAATAAATAAATAAATAAATAAATAAATAAATAAATAAATAAATAAAACTTTATGTTCCCAGGAAGAGTCGCACTGACAACTGTAAAAGACTCCAGTTAAAAAAAACACCACCACCTATTTCATAAAAGGATTATGTAATTACAATGTATTTATATATTGAACGTCTGTAATATACTATGTAAGTTGTTACAAATTTAAGACATATATCGAAAGTATTAAATCAAGCAGATTAATATAAATCTGCCAGACAATTTACTGTCAGATCTGCTCTAATAAATTGAATTCAACACCTTCTGACCAATCAGATTTCAGAATTCAAGCAGCAATATGCCCTAGTGGCATAAGCATCTTTAAATTTGTCCTATGTTGACATTCTTTCTCATGTCGACAAATAGGATCATGCTGAGGATGTGTCATCTTGTTTGCTGAGGAGTTTTTTCGAGTCATTTATAAATCACAGATCAGCTTTTCATGCTGCTGGTTTGGCTTGACAAAGAGTCGAGAGTGGAGGCTGGTAGAACTGCAAAAGCTGCTGGCAAGGAGCCATGCTGCATTAAAGAAAGTGCACTCCAGCGTATTTTGAAGTGGACTAACAAGACACTGTTTTACAAGAGCCAGGACTAAGCCCAGGCTAGATTGGCACTGACCCAGCACAACAACAGATATTTAAATTCAACAACTTCGAGCTCCTTTAAAGCCTTACCCCTTACTGAGTAGTGAAGAAATCAGGCGCTGTGAGAAAACCCTCTCGGCTGATTTTTGTTCTCTTCCACAGGGAAATTAGATTCCGGTGCCAGGGCGCTCCATTCTGTAGCTCAAAGTTGATGATGCCACTGCGGCAAAATGGTTTCTGGGATACGCTGGGAGCAGGGGAGCAGTTAGCAGTCTGTTACAGACTCCTTGTGACTGATTGGGGTGTTGAAGCTATGGTTGAGCAGCCGCCTATGGTATGGTCACATTGTACAGTACCAGTGCTATTACTATTGCACCCGTCATGTCTAGGTGTCAAAAAGTGTTGTACAAGTAGCGCTTTAAAAAGAGGAAGAGAAAAAAGAATATGAAAAAACACGAGTCAGCTGTGAACAAATCATTATAATTGTCATGCTGGCTCAGCTTTAACATGCAGACTAAACACATGCACACAAAGACTTGCTTGCTGCATCATTATTGCAAGGATTTCAGTGTGTTCCTAAAAAAAATGGTAATAGAGATGCTGGTCCTATTGTTCTGTTGTCATTTGAGCTCCTGTCTCATTGTTTCTGTCTTCCCATACAGTTGTATGTCTTGTACGCACAGCAGCGCGCATAAATCGTTCACTTCGAGCTACGATTTTTTTTTTTTTTAGGCAACAGAGTCATTCTTGGGTTAGAATCTCGCCTTTGGTTTTTAAATATTCATGCATGATAATATCAAGTATGTTGCAACCTATACAAGTCCAACGGTTGCCCACATTTGCAATTGCAAATATACAGTAGTTCACCTTACCTATGATAATATTAATCTCTTAAAGTCTCTAAAAGCTGAAAAATTGGTGTGTACGCAACAATATATACATCCCCATAAAAGAACAATGCAAATCCTGACCTAACAGAGTGATGCAGGAAAGACTGAACGTTGGCAGCATCAACTATTGATAAATATATATTGAATTCAAATGGCAGTTATGATCTCTATCCCCCAAGATGCACTGTGGTTGCAGCCAGTCAGTGAAAAACCTCAAGCTTTTTTCCCGGCCTGAAGTTTTTCCACACTGCCAAGATATGGCCATGAACTGCTTCAAATTTACTCACCAAATCAAATTAGGCAGTAAGTGAAATGTCTACACTGGAGAAAAGAAAGAAAGAAAGAAATCTGGTGTTTTGCAACAAACACATTACCACTGCACTATTTTACCATGAATGTAGTAATTGCCTAAACGTAATACTATAGTTATAATTCCCATCAACACCAACATCCTCATCGGATGATGCTTTATATAAATTGATCCCGCTCGTACTATATCATTTAACCGATTCATTACAAAGTTGCTTAAATGTATTTTAGTATACGCAACAGAATCGTATTTGGTTGAGAAACATTTTTATGTGGACTTACCACACGTTTCTTTTTTTTTTTCAGTAAAGATGAATGATTCGATAACTCATCTTACCTGCGCATTAATTGCTGCGACGAGCTTGATTGTAATTATTGAATTATCCCAAAGAAACCACACTGAGCGTGCGGATCTTCTGAAACGCTTCTTCTATAAAAGAACAATAACCAAATAAAAAAACATGACAAAAAACAAACCAAAACAACAAAATATACAGACTATGAGTAAGGCTAGGAAGAGAAAGACAAAGCGACAAACAAGACAAGACATGGCATCGACGACACATCATAATGGTGGACACAGAAACCTGAACTTACTGTGTTCAAGTTCAAGTTCAATTCAATTCAATTCAAGTTTATTTGTATAGCGCTTTTTACAATAGACATTGTCTCAAAGCAGCTTTACAGAACATAAACACAGAGCAGAAGGTAAACATAATTAATGATAAAGGAATTAACAAATAATAAAAGAAATAAGAATTAACAGAATAAAAATTCTAGATTATTATTAGATGTATATAGTTCACAGTGTGTATGTATTTATTCCCCTATGAGCAAGTCTGAGGTGACTCAGGCAGCGGTGGCAAGGAAAAACTCCCTTAAATTGGTAAAGGAAGAAACCTTGAGAGGAACCGGACTCAAGGGGGAACCCATCCTCATATGGGTGACACTGGGGGTGTGATTGTAATATACAGTCAGTTAAATGTTGTATTGGTGTGAGGTTCAAGGACTTCTGATCTCCTGAGTACCACAGAGTCTAACTGGAGATGTCTCAGGATTCTTAGAGTCGGCCTCGGCTCAGTGGACGTCCAAAGGCTTCGTCCCACAGAGGACGTTGGGAGCTGGTACAGTGTCTGGATGCCTCGGGATGGGTACAAAGAGAGAAGCAGTGGAAAGGGATTAACATATCTGCTGTTCATAAAAATGTGCTGGTCTGATGTACTGGTGCATGATATTGTGGGATGTATTATGTGTACGCCTGACTAAAGAGATGAGTTTTTAATCTACATTTAAACTGGGAAAGTGTGTCTGCGCCCCGAACACCATCAGGAAGACTATTCCAAAGTTTGGGAGCTAAATAAGAAAACGCTCTACCACCTTTAGTAGACTTAGATATTCTGGGAACTACCAGAAGTCCTGAGTTTTGTGATCTCAGAGAGCATGAAGGATTGTAACGTGTTAGAAGACTAGTTAGATACATGGGAGCTAAACCATTAAGAGCCTTGTACGTAAGTAGCAGCAGTTTGTAGTCAATTCTATACTTAACAGGTAGCCAGTGTAGAGATGATAAAATTGAGGATATATGGTCATACTTTCTTGTCCTAGTGAGAACTCTGGCAGCTGCATTTTGGACTAACTGTAACCTATTTATTAAAGATGCAGGACAACCACCTAGTAATGCATTACAATAGTCCAGTCTAGAGGTCATGAAGGCATGAACTAGCTTCTCAGCATCAGATACAGACAGGATGTTTCTCAGCTTGGCAATGTTTCTAAGGTGGAAGAAGGCTGTTTTGGTAGTATGGGCGATATGATTTTTAAAAGACAAGTTACTGTCTAATATAACACCGAGGTCTTTCACTGTCGAGCTACTAGTAACAGTACATCCCTCTAAATGGGAGTTAAGTTGTGAGAGTTTATGTGCACTGGTTTTTGGACCTATGAGTAGTGTTTCTGTCTTATCGGAGTTTAACAATAGAAAGTTGCAGCTCATCCAGTCTTTTATCTCTCTAAGGCACTGAGTTAATTTGGACACTGTGGCTATTTCATCTGGTTTTGATGAGATATATAACTGTGTGTCATCAGCATAACAATGGAAACTAATCCCATGTCTTCTAATAATGTTCCCTAATGGAAGCATGTATATAGAGAAAAGCAGAGGTCCTAGAACTGATCCTTGAGGGACCCCATAATTAACGGGTAGTAAACTGGAGGATTCACCATTTAATTCTACAAAATGGTATCGGTCAGACAGGTAGGATCTAAACCAGCTTAAAGCCTGACCATGAATACCTGTGTAATATTGTAAGCGATCTAGAAGAATGTTGTGATCTATAGTGTCGAATGCAGCACTAAGGTCAAGTAGAACTAATAGTGACATACAGTCTTGGTCCGAAGCTAAGAACAAGTCGTTTGTAACTTTAACAAGTGCAGTTTCTGTGCTATGATGGGGCCTGAAACCTGACTGAAACTCTTCAAGGATGTTGCTCTCCTGTAAGAAGGAGCTCAGTTGAACAGACACAACCTTTTCAAGTATTTTAGACATAAACGGGAGGTGTGAGATAGGTCTGTAATTTGATAGTTCATTAGGGTCTAAGGTAGGTTTTTTGATGAGTGGCCTAATAACTGCCAACTTAAAAGACTTCGGGACGTAACCTAAAGATAACGAGGAGTTAATGATATTAAGAAGAGGCTCAAGTCTACCTGGAATGTTCTTATTTATGAGCTGGGAAGTCGTAATTATGACATCATGTGAAGATGAACTTACTTGTAATTAACTACCAAAAGTTAACTAAAAAACAAATAATTCACATCAGGTGTGTTTTGCTTTTTTAGGTTTCTAATCGAAACCGCTGTTACCTTTTATCATTACATTTCTCTCCTATGATTGCTTACCAGTCTGTTTATATTTCAATAACTTGCCTCATTACCCAAACACTTAATACCTGAAAATAACTGAAATCAGCTGATGAGATTGCACCATAAAATAACAGGTCTGAGTGTGACATGCAGGGTCATTTGATATGCAAGGGCTGATGGGTAATTTAGCCAATACCAATAAGGGTTACACACACTAGACTGTTTAAATATAATTAAATAGTATTAATATCAATTGAAGCATTTATTTCTCTTTTTTAAAAGAAAAACTAATGTGGTCTTAAGAAATTGCTTTTGTTTACAATTAAATTGCATCCCAAAGCAAGTCAATTCTAACTCAGGAAAAGTATTGTGGAGCTTTTGGGACTTTTTGGAAGCTCATCAGGAATACTGTTAAGATTACATTCTGTATAATCCTTGTAGTAGAAAACAGTAAAATGTTCAACGTAAAACGTTCTACGATCAAGTATGTGAAAACCTTTACAGGTAGTATTAAAAAAAGGCATCAGAGGTGTGAATGTGGTGAATAAATATTTTTATTCTAGGAAACATTTTACTGTAGTAATATTTGTAAAACCAATGGTGTGATCTTTTATTTTAAACTTTCTCATTATTGACTTAGTTTCAGTTTGCCTTCAAATGCCACAAATTGAATACTTGCCTGTGGTTGCATTTGTCCGCACATCCAATCACCAACCCCAGTGTGACTTTCAGCCTTATTAAATCACACTGCAGGGGTGAAATTATTTCCATTTGTCATGTGCATGTTTTTTGCACCTTTATGTAGAAATGCTCCCATACTCATTGCCATCATCACATTTGTAATGTTTTCTAAAACTAGGCAACAGAAGCTTGGAGAAAATTAGGGCGTTAATGCCAGCATTGAACCATTATCAGAAATGAGATGATATCTGGAGCTCTGATATTCTATGAACAAATGGAAAATTTTCCGTTTCAAGCTAATATTAGTGTAATGTATATTTTTTACGTATCCGAGCCTTAAAAAGTGCAGCGTTCAGCCAAGCCCTATTCAAATAAAGGAAGTCCTTCTCCCACTTCCTGTGTTTTGTACAACTACTTCTTGTCACAAATATGCTGCAGCTCTTCTTCCTGCTTTGCTGCATTGTGCACCTTTGTGCACCAACTCATTTTTTGCAAAGGGACACAGAGCACATATTTATTTATTATTGTTTTAAAATACATACAAGTTATGAAGTGACATGGTCTCAGTTCTGAGGTGAAACAGCTGGGACCGAGTCTGCTCTCCAGAAGTGTGCAGTCTCAGGGGATAACCTATATTCATTTCTGCGGCAGACAGCGATAGCTGTGTAGATGTGTAGGCGACTGTAAATATAAAGAGGTGGCATTCGGGGTGCACAGGCTTTGTGAACTCAGAAACACAGAGAGCGAGAAAGATGAACAGGAAGAGGAAAAAACAACATGGAGTCTATTTCATGTTTTTTTTTTCTCAAGGCATCTTTTGCTGTTGATGTCAAATCCATAATTATCTCTCTTGCTGTCACTCTAGCGCTAGTCCTCGTCCGTGCATGCACGCGCAGTCTTCCCTTTACACTTTCATCCTATGACATCTGTAGTCTTTCTCTAGCTCCCTGCCATCCCCCGCTTCTCCCTCTGCGTCTCCCTTATTCACTTCCCTCTGAACTCTCAAAGAAACCCGAGACTCTAAAATTTCTCTCTCAAGTCAGACTCTTCGTTTCCTACTACACTAGTGTCAATGAAGGCACAAGGCATTTCAAACCTCAATAGCATTTCATTGCCCTCTCCGTCTCCACGTTCACGCACAGACCCACACTGACTCAGTAACCCTTTGCTGTGGACTTGCCTCAACTAAAACAGTATTAGATGAGATTTGATGGCCTGGTGGGCTGTGAATATTCCCTGTGTGAACGGGACAGCTGTCTCGCTCGTGCTGCAATGATGACGGATGGAGGGATGAGATGGTGAGACATATGGTAATGTTTAAGTGTGGCAGAATCATAGTGCTCTGAAGTGGAAGTCAGCCATGAACACCCTACACACACACACACACACACACACACACACACACACACACACACACACACACACACACACACACACACACTTTCAGATGCACCTATAGATCCTGTTGGGTTTCATTCAGTTCAGAATAATGGACCATGACAGAAAATGTAGACTCATTCATCACTATTGTAATGACCGATCGGGTTAAGCCTCTAGGCACCAGATATGCACAGCAACGTCCGTAAACAACAATCCAAATTGGCTTGGACAGTTGTCTTACTTTGCATCCATAAAGAATGCCGCCGGGGAGCCGGTGAGTCTGCGTGTGCTCTGACGGACAGAAAGAAACAAACTGGCATAGGCGATGATTGTTTGATATCAGGAGAGTGTCACGTGAAGAGTAAGAGGTGGAGGAGGAGGAGGAGGAGGAGGAGGAGGGTTTCCTTTGGCTCACTGCAAAGATCCTGAAGCTGAGTAAGCCAAAAAGACCTGAGGCAAGTCATTTAGATGCACTGATGTGAAGGAATGGAGAGAAAGAGAGAGGAAATTAAGGATGAATGAAAAGTGAGTTGGAGGAATATTACAGAATATTACACACAACAATGCATACGTTTTGTGTTCCTGTTAAAAAAAAATACATTTATTAATACTTAGAAATACAATTTGGGTCTCAGTGTGTCTTAAGACTGAAGATAGTATTATTGCAGAGGAATCTTGCCTTTGTGCTACCAATATTGCCAAAGACATTTTGAGAAAAATTAAACAACACAAGTTTTGTAGTTTCTTTCTTTAAACAAAGCATTTTTTCCGTGCACATAGTAAAGAAACAAATAACATTTTCACTCTCTCACTCAATCACTCACTCACTCATTTTCTACCGCTTATCCGAACTTCTCGGGTCACGGGGAGCCTGTGCCTATCTCAGGCGTCATAGGGCATCAAGGCAGGATACACCCTGGACGGAGTGCCAACCCATCGCAGGGCACACACACACACTCTCCTTCACTCACGCAATCACACACTATGGACAATTTTCCAGAGATGCCAATCAACCAACCATGCATGTCTTTGGACCGGGGGAGGAAACCGGAGTACCCGGAGGAAACCCCCGAGGCACGGGGAGAACATGCAAACTCCGCACATACAAGGCAAGGCAGAGGGAATCGAACCCCAACCCTGGCGGTGTGAGGAGAACGTGCTAACCACTAAGCCACCGTGCCTCCCCATTTTCATTTTTAAATGTAATTTTTTTTTTGTGTCAAATGCTGTATATACTTTATACACTTGGCATCCCGCTATCCTCAGAAGTCACTTTGTAAACGAGCAAGAATGCACTCATGTTTAATCAGAAGAAAAATGACAGACAGATCAGAAGTTAACTGCTTGTGTCACAAACGTGTGATAAACCAGACCCAAACGCAGGATGGTGAAATAAACAGGATTTAATAACACAGGAACATTAAACATGACACGGACTGAAGACAGGACAAGACAACAGCAGATTCCGCTGCACTAAGACCCAGCAGGATGGCTGTAGCTCGGATGGGCTTATCGTGGGAGCATTTTTGTTTTTTTTCCCTCTTCCCCTGGACATCGTGGGCTTGGTGACATCGGTCTGCATTTTTCCGGTGAAAGACGCCGCTCCGGGGTTCCCATTGTTGTTACTCTGTCTATTTAACTGTGCCACGTTGCCTTGTGCAGCACAGAATCTACTGTTGTCTTGTCCTGTCTTTAGTCCGTGTCATGTTTAGTGTTCTTTTGTAATTAAACCCTGTTTATTTCGCCATCCTGCATTTGGGTCCATTTCATTCCCGTGTCCGTGACAGCTTGACTGATTACTAATTAGTTACTAATTAAATGCAAATACCATATATTTTTCGCATGGCATCTGAAACTACATACTTTTTTCTAGTTTCAATAATTTTCCACAAATTAGTTAGAAAAGTGTAGATTAGTGCAATAATTATTCTCTGTACAATCGAACATAATAGATAAATATTAAATGTATTAGTTAATTTCAATTATTTATCACATTGATGTTGATTAGCTTTCTGTATCATAGGGCTAATAACGTGATCAAAGTCATATTGTTTACATGAAGAATATGTCTGTAAGGACATATTTAGTAATATTAATCTATCAATACTTATATTCTGAGTTTGTTAGCTATTTCACCAGAAGAACAGACAC
This sequence comes from Tachysurus fulvidraco, assembly GCF_022655615.1. Taxonomy (NCBI): domain Eukaryota; kingdom Metazoa; phylum Chordata; class Actinopteri; order Siluriformes; family Bagridae; genus Tachysurus; species Tachysurus fulvidraco. Next base: position 9,985,000 of record NC_062535.1, on the reverse strand, counting down.
ATTTGGTTTTACTGCAACTTGCGTTTCCAGTATCGAGAAGCTGCCAGTTTATACAGTAGCTTTTATAATGTAAATAATAATTTGTCACAAAGATTCCACTACAAACAGTTTAAAGCATAATGTAATTACATACTACATTTACATAAATTTTTATATTCAAGATATCATAAAAAATATATATATACAAGAAATAAAACACTTGAGGGTTTGCTGTAATTGCAAAATAATACATTTTGTTAGTACTACAGAAATTAGATCAATTATTCTACTTTGCATTGCTGTTGATTATTTTCCCACGACAGCACGGCTTCAAGTGTTTTTTCCTGCGGTACAAAGTGAACATATTGCAGGTCTCAATAGTGTATCAGTATAACAACATAACTAGATCACAATATTGTTACCAATGGAGTTATTATTATAATTCCAAAGAAACTGGCAAGCACTGGGCGATTTCCTTTAGAACAGTAGAAATGCTATGATGTTTTTGCCATGTTTTAAAGCCTAGCTTCCCACACTGTGGGCACACTGCCATTTTAATAATTCTAAACTAAAATGGATTTTGGGCTAGATGCCCAGTCTGGGCTGCAACCCTGAATTATTATTTTGGTCACTTTTCTTCCTTTTGATGAATATATACTGTACACTGATCATGAGAGAGAAGGAGAGAAGAGAGAGAGAGAGAGAGAGAGAGAGAGAGAGAGAGAGAGAGAGAGAGAGAGAGAGAGAGAGAGAGAGAGAGAGAGAGATATGCCATATCATTAAAACCTCCAGTCTAATATCATAATTCCACTTGTTTCCCCAAAACCGTTCTGAGGCATGGACTCCACAAGACCTCTGAAGGTGTGCTATGGTATCTGGTACCAAGATGTTAGCAGCAGATCCTTCAAGTCTGTAAGTTACGAGGTGTATCCTCTATGGATCAGACTTGTTTGTCCAGCACATCTGACAGATACTCAATTGATACTCAAGCATTACCATGCATAAAGAGGCCTCTGCCATTAGGGAATACTGTCTCCATGAAGAAGTGTACTTGGTCTACAACAATATGTATGTACTGTAGCAGTGTGGTAGGTGCTAAATAGCATCCACATGAATGCCATGACCCAAGGTTTCTTATAGCAGGATCAGACCAGGCGCCCATCTGGTTCTTCTCCATGATCCAGTTTCATGCTCATATGCCCACTGTAGGCATGCTCTTTTTTTGGTGGGCATGGGGCAGCCTGGACACTCTGCCAGGCCTGTCACTATGCCGCTCCATACACAGCAATCTGTGAAGCACGGTTTGTTCCGAATGTGTTATTTCAGCAGTTTTTACTACAGATCAGATCGGACCAGGTGGGCTAGCCTTAACTACCCACATGCATCAGTGATCCTTAGGTGCCCATGACCCTGTCGCCAGGTTACTGGTTGTCCTTCTTTGGACCACTTTTGTTCAGTACTAACAACTGCATAATTTGGTTCTTAGCCTATGTTTCCTGCTTCCAACATAAAGTTAGAGAAATCACTGTTCACTTGCTGCCTAATATATAATATATATTTATATATAACACACACACACACACACATACACACTAATTACTTGACTTTTATTAATTCATGTAACTAAAAGGAGAGAAGCATAGAGAATGGCCAAGCAAAGGAGTGATGTGAAAGGGCTGAATATAGCATAAAGACAGATATGTAACTATTTTAAACCCAGGATTTTCTTCCCTGCTCATCATGCTGGCTCAGAAGTGCAGATGAAGCTAGACAAGGAAATGAGGTGCATTATCGCTATTCCTCTCGCACTTTCTCTCCATCTCAGTCTGTCTGTCTGACTTTTTCTCTTAATAAAGATACAGTTCTCTCTACAGATGCACTGTGCCAACTGCAAATGTTTGTAGATAATCAAATGTAGGTAGTGAACTTAGAATCTCATTTCTCACTTACACACAAAACTAATATTTACTTTAAATAGTCCACTGCATACATTATTGGAAAGTGCACTCATGCATGAAGAGCAGTCTTCAGCACGCATTCAGCAGCACACAATTTTCAGGTTATAATAGACTAGAGTCTGATTCAGAGTCTGTAAAATATGTATTACAACGGTTTTTTGTTTATCCCATGCTTCAATGGCTGTGTTTAATAAATTGACTTTAATCCAAGGCCCCAGGGCTTTAATAATAATAATAATAATAATAATAATAATAATAATAATAATAATAATAATAATAATAACCCTGAAAAAATAATACAGGTTCCAATCTGTTATACAGGAAACATACACATAAAACATTCCATTTAAGGTTTCCTGTTCCTTCTCTCCTTTCTTTAAATAATCACCTTGCACTGCTTATAAGTCTGCTAGTGCTCAGCCATCTTTCGGGAAACCATGAAACCGGTGTGTCATTATGTGAATGAAAGTTATTTGGTCAGGACAAAAAGATGCTGGAAAATAATTGCCATTCCAGCACCGAAGCACTGTGATCCACTATTAGCCTCCATCTGGTAGATAGAAAAAAAAAGATTAGATTAAAAAGAGCAAGCAATCCAGACATTTGACTGATACCGTGGGGCAAAACGCAGCATCCATCCACAGCACAGACAAGTGCCAAGCTGACATGTCACCTTTTAAATGTTAACAGCGATGAGAACTGCATAATTAGCGGGAGCCAATTTGTGGACAACGCAACAGCCTGAAGCATGCAATGAAACCAGCCAATCGTGGATAGCTACAATCAAAAGACGATTACGATATTAAAAGCTAACTGCTAAATTGGGTTGTGAGTATTGCTAGTAGTGACAGCTGGTCATGATGTTAGCCAGGGGAGTTGAAACCAAATATATCAGTAGGATTGAGCAGGGCATTATATAAGATGGTGTTGCTGGTTTTTTCTCATCTCCTACTGTAGCTTCGCAGAAAACTAGCATCATTGTACAGGATCAGTCATAATACAGCTTACATAATACATAATCAGTCATAATATAGCTTGCAATACAGTTATAATTAAGGGCCTTGCTCAAGGGCCCAACCCTAGTAGGTTGGCAGAAGGACCACCAGCCTTCTTTCCATTAACTTAGAGCCTTATCCAGGTACCCATCACTGCACTAAACTGTGTTTTTAATAAGCATAAAACTGTGTACAAAGCACAAAGGCTTAGCAGTCTATTACCACAACAATTACACATGCACGTGAAGTCTCAAAGCGTAAAGTGTAATTTTTTTCATGCCAATTGGAGGCCTAGGACGAGGCTCTGGTTCTTTGAAGAAATTTTCAAAGGATCTGCACTAGGAATGTGTGTAATCCTTGTTTTTGTATTTGGCTGTAAATTCTTCACAAAAATGTGTTTACTGTTCAAAATACTTGCAAAATTTTGAATACACACACACACACACACACACACACACACACACACACACACACACACACACACACACACACACACACACACACACACACAAATCCTGTGCTAGATTTCTTCCAAAAAAAGAACTTTTTCTTCAACTTACAGTTCCATCATCTGCCATTGTGTAGTTTATCTTGACAGCGTGAGTTTGTTGTTGTTACATTTACTTTCTTCACCAAAAAAAGAGGTGATAATGAAATTGGAATTACGAGATAAAACGTCACAGCTGTGTAAACATAACTTGTAATTAAGTGATAAAAGAAACTCGCCGTATAAACTCGCCAATATAAACTTGCAATTCTGAGAAAAAAACGTCAGTATTAAAATAACGAGATTTATGAGATTAAAGTCAGTTGTGTGAAAATAACTTGAAAATTACGAGCATGCAGTTACTGTAGCAAGGCAAGGCAAGGCAGATTTATTTTTATACACGTTTCATTCAAAGTGCTTTACATAAAATAATATAATCATAAAAACAATAAATCACAACAAAAAAACAAGGAATTTACTATTTTTTAAACGATTTGAAAATTTACTCACTCTCTCACTCATTTTCTACCGCTTTATCCGAACTACCTCGGGTCACGGGGAGCCTGTGCCTATCTCAGGAGTCTTCGGGCATCAAGGCAGGATACACCCTGGACGGAGTGCCAACCCATCACAGGGCACACACACTCTCATTCACACACACACACACACACACACACTACGGACAATTTTCCAGAGATGCCAATCAACCTACCATGCATGTCTTTGGACCGGGGGAGGAAACCGGAGTGCCCAGAGGAAACCCCCGAGGCACGGGGAAAACATGCAAACTCCGCACACACAAGGCGGAGGCAGGAATCGAACACCGACCTTGGAGGTGTGAGGCGAACGTGCTACCCACTAAGCCACCGTGCCCCCCTTTGAAAATTTTTTTAAAATAAAATAAAAACAATTAAGAAGAGGAAAAGGATTTAACATAGTGCAATCAGTTTGGACGTTGCACATTGATCATTCAGAAAACGCACTGTTTATAAATGAGAGTTTTGAGTCTCGATTTTAACGTGGCTAATGTTTTAGCACATCTGATCTCTTGTTGAAGCTGATTTCAACTGCGGGCAGCATAATAGCTAAAAGCAGATTCCCCTTGTTTGGTTTGAACCCTTGTTATTTCTAATTGACTCTATCCTTATGATCTGAGTGTTCTGTGTGGTTTATATTCAGCGAGCATATCTGCAATGATTTTAGGTCCTAGGCCATTTAGTGATTTATAAACGAGTAAAATAACTTTAAAATCAATTCTAAATATAACTGGAAGCCAGTTTATGGACCTGAGGACTTGTGTGATATGCTCAGATTTTCTGGTTCTAGTCATACAAAGAGTTGTGTTCAAAAAAAGTCACAATCAAGTGATTAAGGAAACTAATAATGAGTAAATTCAGGATTCAGTTGAGGAGACGGAGGCAATTGCGGATCTTTATTTTCAGATCTGCAAAACAACCCAAAAACTAGAATCTTATTAAAAACATATTATTGAACTTATTAATTACGATAGAGGACAAAACACACACAGAAACTTCACAAAGTCACAGCAACTTAAATAGGGGTGTTGATGAGGAGCCTGTCACATGTTGATGAGCATTAAGACATTTTACATGTTGGGGCTGATGGGATATGTAGGAGAGACCATGATAAAATAATCGAAAGGCACAATTGTAAGGACAAAATATAGACAAAAATGCTTATCATGAATGTGTTAATGTGGGCAAGAAATAACAATATGTCACTCCTCAATATCTCACATCAAATGCTGTTGAGCTCTACACAGTGTCTGTAGTCGGAACTTTACAGAGTTACATGATCTTCAGCTTGATAGCTGATGGAGGCGAGATCCATTGGCCTCCGGTAGATCTCATACAGTAATTGGACAAGTGCTGAAACCCAACATGGACAAATGAAATATCTTTCTGAAAGACTATAAATTTGATTTGACCTGAAGCCCACATCTGAACAAGTGCTGAGCCCCGATATGGGAGAATTCCATCTCAATCTGAAACACGATCAATTGGATCTGACCTGAAACTTACACCTTTTTTTGATAGACAGAAAAGTGAAAATGAAGAAAACAAGATGGGGAAAAGAAAGGAGGGGGGGAGATAGACTATTGGCGTTAACAGCTGGGTAATGATGAATTGTTAGGATGGATAGATGTGTAGTCATAACTGTCATTCTTAATCACTGTTCTCGACAGCGTTATAAACCACTCTGTATTGAGAATTACACACAGCGATGCTCGGGAGTACATCAAGGAAAATAAAACGTCTATGCTTTAAATTTTTTTGTTTGAGACACAAAGTCAATAGATTTTTAAGGACACAGATTGTACCCACACAAAACACAGAGGTGCTGGGCATTTGGGCAAGTTGTGGCCTAATGGTTAGAGAGTCTGACTCGTAATCCTAAGGTTGTGGGTTCGAGTCTCGGGCCGGCCACGACTGAGGTGCCCTTGAGCAAGGCACCGAACCCCCCCCAACTGCTCCCCGGGCGCCGCAGCCTTAATGGCTGCCCACTGCTCCGGGTGTGTGTTCACGGTGTGTGTGTGTGTAATTTGGATGGGTCAAATGCAGAGAACGAATTCTGAGTATGGTTCACCGTACTTAGCCGTATGTCACGTCACTTTCACTTTAATTAATAAGTACAGTATCAGTACTGCATCATCCCTATGCACTGTTATAATAAGCTCCACTTTTCTGGGAAGACTTTCCATTACATGTTGCACTGTGTGCGGCTGTGTGTTCATTCAGCTACAAGAGCATTAGTGAGATCAGACACTGATGTGGCAAACTGTAATTAAGTTCAGAGCCATGTGTAGGTGGAGCCATATGTAAATATATTCCTTCTTATTTGCGATATTTGTGTGTTTGAGTTTTTTGTACACTTAAAGTCATGTGCTGTTCTTGTGTTAAGTCCTTATTCTCCCTGTTGCGCTTGTGTTTTTCTGTTGTGTGCTGACACTCATAATCCCCAAGGGGAATTACAAAAAACTCCACTCTACTCATCTCTACTCTATTCTACTTTTCTGTATTCGACACTTCTGTATTCTATTCTATGCTAATATACCTTTCTGCATTCTATTCTACCCTTATATAAACTACTCTACTTTTCTGTTTCCTGTGCTTATGTATTGTATTCTACTCCATTCTACTTTACTCTAATCTACACTAATCTACTTTTCTGTATTCTATTCCTCTATATTCTATTCTACTCTAATTTACTATAATCTGCTTTTCTGTATTCCAGTCTTCTATAATTTATTCTACTCTAATCTACACTAATCTACTTTTCTATATTCTAGTCTTCTGTATTCTAATACATTCTGATTATGTTGGCTTTGTAGAAGCCAACATTCTGTTTTTCTATTTAAGCTTAGACAAAAAAAATTTATCAAGAGTAACTCCTCCTAGAGCTTTCGAGCCACATGCACCAAATTCGGTTATGTTGTAGACCCTGGTCTGAAGTTTTACGCTGTTACTTTTCTAAGCGATCCAATTCTAAGCCTTTTTTCCCCATAGACTCCCATTATAAACTTTGGAGGTTCATAACTCGGCAAGCTTTCGAACTATCTACACCAAACTCGGACAGCTCCGTTAGGGTGATACTCTGAGCAAAGTTTTAAATTGGTGTACCGACTGGCCTTTCGGTTGTCCCGCAGCCCACCCCCAAATTTATGCAAAATCAAAAAACTTTTTACAACATTGACATGTCATATATCAAAACACTCAGAACAATGAGGGAAACCTCCTCAAGAGTCGAGAAGTGATGAACGTTACAAATCTAGTTTTCTGTATGCTATTCTAATCCAATCTATGCTACTCTATTTTACTATATTCTACTCTTCTGTGTTCTATTCTACTCTATTATTCTGTAATATACTTTTCTGTATTTTACTCTATTCTATGCTGCTGTAATCTACACTACTCACATGGATTCTACTCTATTCTGCTGTATGCTGTTCTACTCTTTTGTGTTCTACTCAATTCTAAACTTTGTTACTTTACTCGTGTGTGATTCTACTTCCTTCTACTCTTCTGTATTCCATTCTACTGTTTTTCTCTACACTTCTCTACATATGCAGTTTTCCCGCACCACACAGAATCCTTAAATACATTGTGGTTACACTGTTCTTTTACATCCCTGCACTGCATCACATGTTTATTAAGTGTTTTTTGTTTATCACAGGATTTAACAAGCCTGAAAATCAGTCACCTGGCTGTGGTTCTTTGGCTTACTGCGATTTCCTAATGGCCATGTTGAATTTTTATATTTAGTGGCTATTTGTGGACTGTTTTTTATCTGCTGTGTATCCATCCTTTAATATGGGTACAGTTGTTTTCTCATTGGTTTAGAAAATGTTGAATATTAAACACCGGGTTTCAAAGATGATTAAATAGCACATTTTTAAACAGAACAAGGTTATGACTTTTTCCTAAAGTATTTATGTACTAGTTCCAGACATTTATGTTTCCAATGAAGGCAGCCGTACTATTTAACACTGCATTATGTAAAGATTCATGTAGTCCTTGATATGGATTTTCAAGGCTCACATAAAATTTCAATGTCTTTACATAGCTATTTGACAACATACGAGAGGGAGAATTACCAAGTGAGAGAGAGAGCAAGAGAGAGAGAGAGAGAGAGAGAGAGAGAGAGAGAGAGAGAGAGAGAGAGAGAGAGAGAGAGAGAGAGAGAGCGAGAGAGAGACCCTCAGTGATCATGTCTCCATTGTTTGAGACTGTATGAGTATGTTATCACTTTGTCTTTACTAAATATTATGTTCCTGGATGAAGTATCCACTCGCTTTTGTACCTGGAATATGCCACCATTTTCTGAAGCACTACAGTATGTACACCTTACACAAAAAGACATTTTTTCCATAGCCTATATATTGAAAAAAAATCTGTCATTTTTTTTTTTTTGCTCATTTTTGTGTTTATTTTGCAATCACAAGACCTTCTGCGAACCAAATCTAGCTGGTAGCCTTGTTTCCTTTAGATAATGTAACTTGCATAAGTGCTTGGTAAATAAACCCATATAACCCATAGCTGTTCTTGTTATATATTCTTAACCTTGGTTTGTGCTGATGAGAAGGATCAAACAACCACTCATTATAACCGTGCTGAGCAGAAAAGCATCACAGGGTGCAACACACACCAATCCCTAAGGCTGCTACAGCAGCCGAAGACTGTTTCTACTTCTGTGTGTATAAGCGTACAGTGGATTCAAGGCACTGAAACCAGACAGATTGGAAAAAGGCAAGGCAATGTTTATCTAGGAAGGTGCTAATTTACTTTCAGAGCTTAGGTTAATAGTGGTCATAAATAATGTGCTGAAAATATGTAGAACATTTGGTTATTTGATTTTTGGCCTTCAAGGGTTTACAAACTGCTGATATCAGTTAGAGTAATACAATTGTTCTGGATTCTTCAATGTACACAAAAAAAAAAAAAACCCTGAAAGACTGACTCATGAATTGACTCAGTTAACTGACTAAGTAGTTGACTAAATAGTTGAAGTTAAATGCCTTTCTTTGAAATGTAAAAGCACCATAGACTACATAAAAGTCTACATCAAATCTTAAACGTCACTTTGCCAGTTTTGACATAAACCTTTCACAAGTCACCGAGGATTAATACATATTTATATCATCAAATGACCAAAATTCCTTCATCACACATGCTGTTTAGAATTGATTCATTTTTTGAAAATGTATTTATTTCAAAATGTATTGTCATTTCCTTCAGTATCAAGAAGTATAAATGAAATATGAAATGCTTTATGAGTAAACTAATAAGAGAGAGAGAGAGAGAGAGAGAGAGAGAGAGAGAGAGAGAGAGAGATTTGCATATGCTTTTATGGCTTGCCTAAATTTGTTCGAAAGGAATAAAAAAATTCATAGAATGCATTGACTGTGTCTTAGATGCAATTAATGTGCACCACATTGTAACAATCACAGTGTTTGTGTGTGTGTGTGTGTGTGTGTGTGTGTGTGTGTGTGTGTGTGTGTGTGTGTGTGTGTGTGTGTGTGTGTGTGTGTGTGTGTGTGTGTGTGAGAGAGTGTGTAGGATATCAAAGAATAGGCTTATTAACGTACTGATAACTTTTAATCTTCAATGCTGTTAATAGGCCAATGCATTAAAAATTCGATCCAAAAGACGCTTATTTGAGACAATCCCAGCGTATCATTCAGAATATTGATAGACCAATGAATAGAAATGTTTTATAATTACTGCCTGAAATTCAGTTGTTGACTTTTTTAGTTTCATAGAAACGATGCTCCGTTTTCACTTCCCATATCCGACATTACCCATCATTTTGTTTCTGATTTGTAGTAAAATTTAAACTTTATTTGTTATTTATTAATTACTCATATACAAGAAATAGAATTGTTATGTTCAGAAATATATTTGTTTAACCACAATATACAAGCCACAGGTTACAGTGACAAGGAAAATCCTTGAAGATAAGAGGAAGAAACTTTATGAAGAACCAGACTCAAAAGGAAGTCATCATCATCTGGGTGACACTGCAAAAAAAAAAAAAAAAAAAAATCATATGTTTCCATTAAGGTCAATTTGAAGTTAGGTCTTAAGCTAGATTAATTTCAATCATTTTTAGCTTCCATCTTCATTTGTTCATTTTTCATTTGTTACCACTTGATCACAATGAGTTCCATTAATCGTGCACATTTTAAAGATGGGTTTAAAAAATACAAAGCAGAAAAATACAATGAACAAATGTCTCCTCTCATTTTCTTTCCCCTTTCTCTCATATTAAAATGTCTGTTTAAATATGCTGAAGCATTAGGGCTCATGGTCGAATTAAGATCGAGGACTAATCTTTCTTTATCTCTGTCTTCGCAGATGGAGACCTTTTCTACTATTAATTGGTTTAGACCAAATCACTTAGGAAGACTGAAGTTTAAGTGGATAACGAGGCATTTGCTTCACAATGCAGAATTGATTCTTTGTTGTGGTTTTGCAATTTAAATGTGGATGTCTTTATTGGCCTAATAATTGGTGCATGGATGGATGTTTTAGATTTACACATGAGTACATTTTGATTATATTCAACTCTAATTCAGTAACTGGCGAACTCTGTATGTAGTGTATATGAAGACTATCCGGTGTCACTCAGATAAGCATGCCTTCCCTTTTGAGTCTAATCTCAGGGAGGTTTATCTTGCCACCATCACTCCTGGCTTGCTCGTTAGTGATAAACTGAATGGTACATTTACAAATGTAACATTTATATCCTGAATGTATGTATATGTTTCTCTAAAGCTACTTCATACATACAGTATATGCAAGTTAGTGGGTTTGTAAGACAAATCCAAAAAAGTCCAGGCCTTAGTCAAGGTGTTGTCCTGTTTGAGGGCCTGAATGTCCAGCAGGTAAGAAGCTCCGCCTCCTTGCAAGTATATTACATACTATACATTTTATACACGATGTAGACCAAGATGGCGGCGTGACCGCATCGTGAGGCACAGTAATCTTCCTCATATTGTAAATATTGTACATCTTGCACTTGCTGGTTATTGCACTTCTGGTTACTTATTGCACTAACTGCATTTCGTTGCCTTGTACTTGTGTGATGTCAATTAGGTTGTATTTAGTCTAATCTACCATACAAGTACCTATTATATAAAAATACATAAATAAAAATTAAATGGGTAAATATATAAATTACTATCAGTAATTTGTGTTAGTAATTTTGACACACTGCCTGATTATCATTGTTTTCTGTTTTTACGATCAAAACAAAGATTTCTGAGCAAAACTTATACCGTAGTCTCTGCGCTCTATGCTAGCCTAATGCTGTATAGGGTTTGTAATCTAATACAGGAGTCATTTCTATTTAAGATATTACCAAGAATAACGGATAAGTGATGTGCCTGCTTCAGGAAATTAAAAGTAGCCTGGCAACTTGCCATCGTCTTATTACGGCAATGGCATTTGAGTCGATACAAAGGCTTCTATTTTGGGTGCACTGTTTTATCAATTACTCCACTAAAGAGCTTCTTGCTTCTACTCAGTCATACTTTCACTGATCAATTTTTATACCTGCTGCCATTAACTCTTCACTCTCCTGAGGTTTGCTCAGTGTAGATGATGTTTAATAAAAGACTCAGCAGTCTAGTTTTTATTGCTGTAGTAGTTTAATATAAAACGAGCTACGATTTCTTGCTTATTACATAGGAACTATTCTAAACATATCAAGCATGATGTACCTCAAGAATTTTGACATACCTCTGTGCATGGTTTAGTTTCTGCTTATTCCTATTTGCTCTTCTTCCCCATCAGAAGATGTACTGTAAATATAATATTTACTAGAACTACTTTTGCAAGATTCCCCCAAAAATGTAATGTGCCCCTGTTTTGATGTTCATTGATTCGTCATGTCACACTCCACAGTGGTTTTTACTGCCTCACATGAAAGTAGACACTCAGGGTTTTATGTAGTTTTATTTTTTCATAAGTTTTTCAGAAAATGTTTAGATCTTCAAAGTAAATAGTGATAAACTCATTTCTGCTCTCCGAAGTGATGCTTTTTCATAAACTCCTGCAATTTAAATATTATCTTTAAACACTTAGGTTCTCCTAACGTAAGCCAGAATTATCTGAATTTTCAGTCTGGTGGCGATAAACAATGACATTTTTTTATACTGAGCGAAAATGTCAAGCCGGTTTCCATTCCACAAGGTTGTTGCCAACTTTTATTTTGGTTATACTGCAAGTATTTTTGCATTTTGTCCGACTTTGTTGTAATTCTTAGAATAGGATTGAGAAAAAAAAAACAAAAAAAACTTGCTATCACTAAAAGTTGTACTCAGTCCTTATCGCCACTTCCTACTCATTCTCTGTACACCAAGCCATGACTACCAGAATTAAAGTTAATGCTCGCTAACCTTCCAAATAACTATTTTCAATGGAATAATTGTAAGAATACATAATAAGCATGCGTCATTTAAAAAAGAGAGTTATTTATTATATGTATCCAGGTCATGCCTCATTAGTCAGATTGCAAGTGCAGTTTGTCTCATTATATTAAGTTGTATATGACTATATGTAACTATGTGAAATACTAAAATGGCATAAAATGTATTTCTTACCACACTCATTGATCCAAACAGATAATACTAGCAATAATCACATTACATGTCCAGGAGAAATATAGGCAATTTGTCATTCAGCTGCATTTCCATCGAGGTTAGCACGTTTCTCTGTGTTGAAATAGTAGCTCTCAGGATTAATCTTGTTAATCCTTTTGTCATTATACTTTTTTCTATAACCTTTTTTTTGTTTTGTTTTGTTTTGTTTTTCTGGTTACTTTAACACTGCATTATGCTATGGCTTTGAACTAAGAGAGGAATCGTTCTTTTTTTTTTTTTTTTACCCCACCCCCCAGGTGTAAACTACTCTCACTCGGTCTCACAGCGTGTCGACAATTATGTTTTATTGTGTTCTGCAGATGTTGGCTTTTTATTTGCCATTTTATATTGTGGTAGTTTGAGGGATACATGTGTGGAAAATGGAGTCTAGGAATCATGTCATGAAACATGGGGATCTGGGTCACAGTACAGGCAGATCAATTACATGGGTGAAATAAACTATGGGATAAATGTAAACTAGAATACAATCACGATTAGGTAATGTATAAAGCATTAGCAATCAGAACGATAGCTTACTCAGATTAAAAAGCCTTCATGTTAGCACCTCAGTCTAACCGATCTATCCGAAGAAATGAAATTAGTGGTGTGGAAGCCTTTATTATCACCACATACACATTATTCCGCAGCACAGTAGAATTCTTTTCTTTACATATGCCAACAGAGGAGATTGTTATTGGAGCGCAGGGGCAACTACGATATAGTGCCCCCAGAGCAGAAAGGGTTAGGGACTTACTCATGGTAGCTTTGCAGTTCACAGTTAAACCCCGACCTTCTGAACAGTAAACCAGCGCCTTAACCACTGAGCCACCCCTTCCACAAATTTCCATCAGATTTCTACAACATTTCTCATTTGTGTATATTTATAATCACACCCTCCAGTGTCACCCATATGAGGACACCTGTTGTGTCTGGTTCCTCTCAAGGTTTCTTCCTTTACCATCTAAGGGAGTTTTTCCTTGCCACTGCTGCCTGAATCACCTAAGACTTGTTCATTGGGGATAAATACATACACATTTAAATATATCTAATATTAATCTTGAATTGTGTATTTTATGTTCTGTAAAGCTGCTTTGAGACAATGTCAATTGTAAAAAGCTCTATACAAATAAACTTAAATCGAATTAAATTGAATTTCTATACATCTGGAATAATCCTGCAAACAGAAAAAAAAACATATCCATGTAAACACTTGAATCTGACTCTTTTTTCAGTCAGCTCAGTAGTGCCTATCCTCATCTACTGTATGTCTTATGTTTTACGTCTTACCGTTTAACCGGCGTGGGATTAATATGTTTAAGCCAGACAGGATATTGGTACACTGCTTCTAATTTTCTTCATTGGCCAAGAAATGTGGGTAATATTTATTTAAGGAAATAATGTTGACCCAGTTTTATATTTGGCAATAAGGCAAAAAACATTTACAGGTACTAACACATTTGGTGTCATGTCCATAGTGTACACGACATGTCCATAGTGTAATTGTGACAACTGATGATTTTCTCTTGTGCAGTAGTTTTGGTTGAAATATATGTAATGTAATTTAAATATGTGAATTGGATTGCACTGTTTGGGATACACATAAGCAGTGCTTTCACATTGTGTAGGACAAAGACATTCTTGGGGTGAGACTCAAATTCAAAACAAAGGAACATGGAGAGAAAAAAAAAACAAACTAAAAATTAAGACCCAGGCTTCAAACTGAGAACCATGCAGCATTAAACATTTGTGACAGTTATCTGAACACTACAAATGTTAGTCAGCATACCGCAAATTAAAGCTCCAGTGTTCATTTTGGTATGTTTTATTTAGTGTACATTCTAACCATCTTTCTCTGGTTCCATTGCTGAAGGTTCTCTGAGGAATACGTGTCTGTAGCAGTGACATAGTCAGGGCGCGAGAGGCATGTGTGTTCACATCAGGCTCAATCACACTGTGCTACACTTGTGCTCATGGGAAAATCTGCTTTCAGGATGAATGATGTCAGTTGGTTTGTATTGTTACACCGTTTCTTGTTCCTATTTATTATCTTTTGTCTGTTGTCTTGTACTTGTTTGTTTTAAGTTAGGATTTACAACAAAAGACCCAATTTGGTCCAAGATTAGTGGAAAACCACAAATTCTGCCTGGTGAATCATTGTACTGGGCCTTCTTTGCTAATGCTGTTTATCAGACATGATCTAATTGCCTCTAATTGCATATCCGCCTCTAATTATTTAACCCTTTTTGTGGTATGTTGAAGTCATTTATTACACAAGGCATGTGCATGGTTTAGTTTCTGCTTATTCCTTTTTTGCCAAGTACTCAGAGCGAATCCACTAATTATTGCTTTATTTTGGGTGTTCTATAGACCTTACATTTTCTTTATTCTGGAAAAAAAAAATTAAATAAGATTATTAAGTGTGTAACGCAAAACTGGTATAAACATGATTGCTTCTATTAGCACAGTAAGCTTATTTTATTTTATAGGCTAGATTTCAAAGTTCATAGCATGCAGATGAAAGAGAAAGAACATCCATGACATCTGGGTTTGAACATCTGATCATATGACTACTTTCTAAAATAGTTTTCTCCAACTTGAGGGAAAAAATAAGACGACAACAACGACAGAATTTGTGCTTAATGTGAACAAACTGTTCATCATGAAACCGGCACAGCCTAAGAATAAGACACGTCCAACAGTACCACACTCAAGCCAGAAAACAAACTGGCTGTCAGTCACATGAGCGATATGGCAGCTTACAGCTGTCACTCTACCTCCACTGCAGTTTCACCTTGTGTCGCGACTAGCATTGCCATCTGACATCACCTGACAGGTGGCGTTGCACCATTTCCCGGCAGCTCACAACGCAATATCCCGTCTGCACACAAAGATGTCTAAAGCAGCAAGCACAATGATTGCTGTACTAATGCTGTTCGCCCGACTAATGACTGGAATCTGCAACGTAGTGCATTTCTGGGTCTTGTTTTTTCCTGGTCTTTGGAGAATGTTCTCCATCAGTGGCAGGGCTCAGAGGAGCTGTGTGCGAAAACAAGGACCTAATTAAGGAAGCAGAACGTGACTAGGTGTTAGTCAGTGAGGCTACTCAGAGTGGCTTTTAAGTGTGTGTGTGTGTGTGTGTGTGTGTGTGTGTGTGTGTGTGTGTGTGTGTGTGTGTGTGTGTGTGTGTGTGTGTGTGTGTTTTCTAGAGAACAATCTCGGTGACACAGAAGCGCCTCCTTTGAGAAAAAAGGAAGAAAATTGCTGTCATGAGGCAGTGAAATTTAAGAGTTTAGAACTGGAATAAAATCGCATGTCTTATTCGCTCTGAATCTTTTCTCTTCATTACTCTATATAAATCAGCACTTCTATAAAAATGACAGTCAAGTGTGATACCGACCTCAGTGTGAGAAAACGCAGTCGCTATCCTATACTCCTGCACCGTTTTAGTTTAATCTAATTTTCTTTTTTACCTGTTCTGTGCTGTTCTATTTTGTTTGCAGAATGGAAATTGACTTATGGGATATTTTCAATCAGCATATATATAAACATTTCTATGACAATATTACCTCTAGTGGGCTAGGTAATAATAAAAAAAAATACTTATTACAAACTACAATTTCTTAAAGCCATTTTTGGTGTCTGAAACAAAGTGTTTTCTGGTCACATAGTAATTGTTCCTGCTCTGAATTGGTGAAAGAAATCCACTGAGACAAAGAAAATGTTTCTAAGTTTCTGATTTCAAGTCACAAAAAGGTCATTCAAATGTCACATCCTGTTACGCACAATTAATCGTTGATTTACAAGGAACTAAAGGTTCCACTGACAGAAAACATGGTGGCTTGTTGCTGAGGTTTTTAGTGTTAATGACACAACTACAGTGTTTATTCAACATCAATGGAAGGAACCTGTACTGACTTGCGTTACTATACTATAAATGGTCAAATATAATGTGTAATAAATGTATTAAAAAAAGGCTTTATAAACAGGCAAATTGCTGCAATAAGGACGATAATTATAACAATAAAAAAACCCTCTGTAGTGATAACTGTGCTTCAGAGAACAAACTGATAAATATTACAACATTTATTTTACAGGCTGCTCTACAGGCGTGGTGTTTTTAATATTTTTTTTTATTTAGGATTTGGCCGTGCATAATTTGTGGCATGGGATTTTAGACTTCACTGGCACTAGGCATAATGAAGAGAGAGAGAGAGAGAGAGAGAGAGAGAGAGAGAGAGAGAGAAAGAGAGAGAGAGAGAGTGTGTGTGTGTGTGTGTGTGTGTGTGTGTGTGTGTGTGTGTGTGTGTGTGTGTGTGTGTGTGTGTGTGTGTGTGTGTGTGTGTGTGTAAGTTTATCTTCAGCTCTGGCCATGCTGCTTCTGCTGCACACAGCCAGATAGTGTTTGATTCACTTGACTGGCTAAAACGGAGGCCTGGGAGGGCCCAGATACACCCATGGGGAAACAAGAAAGTGGGTACACACTCAATATTTTGTTGCTTTGTTGTTGTTTGTGTGCGAAAGATTTTCCTATGTTGTTCTCGGTGGTCTTTGTAGAAGAATGTCAATAGAGCTAGAAAAACTTCAATACAAAGACAAAGCAACTTTTTTTTGCCGTTTTTTCTTTACAAAACATTGTTCAAGAATAATTTCAAGAATTGCTGGGTAGAAGTATAGAATTTTTCTTTCTCCACCATACCAAAATGACAACATAGCCATCTAAAGAATATAAATGACATCTTAAATCTGGTATTTTAATAAAACATTTTGAAAATTAAAAAATGGCCTGTCAAAATTTCTATAAAGGTCCTCAGACAGTCTCTTGGCATTTTTTCTTTTGCTTCTTCTTTCTCTTGTATGATTTCTAAAGGACGAGGCAACATCCTGCACTTTGGTGGTTTTTCTTTGGTTTCCATAGAAACATTTTCCTAAAATCTTAAATTGAAACCTTGCAAACAAACCTATGTTCAAGTAAGATTTAAGAAACGAAAAATATGCATTGTGCTGTATTGGTTTAACTACAATTACTGGAAGAATTAAAGAGAAAAATGAGCATGAAGAATTTGTCTTCTGCGGTCTGTTGAGTGGTTTTGCTCTTCATCTTTAAATACTTGTTAAATAAACGTAGTGTTTAAATGGATCGATCCATCATAAACACGACGGTAATGTAAACAACTGTTTTAATATTTTCTAATAGGAGATCACTGGACGTTGTGTGTGTGTGTGTGTGTGTGTGTGTGTGTGTGTGTGTGTGTGTGTGTGTGTGTGTGTGTGTGTGTGTGTGTGTGAAAATCTCAGCAGTTCTTGAAATCTCTTAAACTAGCCTGACAACTAAAATGTCACTAAGTCAAAATCACAGAGCGCACATCTTTTCTTCATTCTGATGTTTGATGTAAATATCAACTGACATTTTTTGACTTGAATCTGCATGAATTTATGAACTGCAGAAAATCAGGCAGCCTGTGTTTCTCCCTATCGCATGTAGGGTAGCTTCAGGTCTGGGTGCGTATAATTAAAATTCCAACTGATAAGTGCTCGCATTTCACCCTAACAAGCAGTCGAAGTTACATCGATTTTAATTAGGAGACCTGCAGGCAGAGTTTAACTTGTTACTTTATGGCGGAGCAGCCAGCAAAGAAGTCGAATCTGAATGCCCTGACAAGCCTTTTTGTCATTTGTAGAACAAAAGAATTGTACAGAAACTTACACAACTAGATCTAATATTCTGTACTGTTCCAGATGTAATATTTAACATGCTTGGAGCTTTATGGGCTGGTACATGGGGTCATTAGGGAGAGCAAAAATAATGTGTACATGACTTTGACTTGATATAATAACTGAAAACGATGTTCCCAACATGATGTAGCACGATACATTTTTTTCTTTCAAATTAGTGATTTCATTTGTCAGATCTATTGGAGTATCCTTCTAGTGCAATGGGACGCGTTGGTCGCTCCTTAAAAATCCCATAATGCACTGAGAAATCCAGGACTCGTCAATTTTTACTGTGTTTCGATCATATTTTCTGAAAGCTCCAAGCTTGGAAAACAAAAGTTAGTTGACTTTTCTCTTAACGTAATTAGTTTGTTATCTTTGTTGTAGCGATTACAATCTAGATATGGTTTATTTGAGTCTAAAAACATTGAAGCGTTTAACGATTTAAAAAAAAAAAATAGCTAGCATACGATGCTGTTTGATGTACGTTCCATCCATCTATTCTCTACTCCAGTTATCTTAATGGGTCTCTATAGGGAGCATGGAACCTATCCCACAAGACTTGGGGCACAGGGCAGGGTATACACTGGACAGGATGTCGTTCAATCACAATGCGTAACTACTCACACACACTCATACACACACACACACACACACACCTACCCTGTATGTCTTTGGCCTGGGGAGGCACAGGGAGGAAATGCAAACACCACAGATATGGCAAAGGTGGGAATCGAACCCCCAACCCTAGAGATGTGAGCCAAACATGCTAACCAATTATTTTTCATAACATACCTAAAACTTCGTCAAAGGTATCGGCCTGCCTGTTGTTGAACGCCAATGCGGAGTCATATCTTTGGAAACTGAATCATCAGCTTCCCACTGTGTATTGACCCAGAGTTCAGAGTGACCCAGAATTCAGAGTGACCCAGAATACTGATTCATGACTTATGGAGCTACGGCTCTAATTGAGACATGTTATACAAGTAAAATCTAGTGTTTGGGTGGAGCTTCAGTAATGCAATAAATGCTTTAAGGGAGACTCTTTCTACATGCTTGTACAAGTGTGTGTGTGTGTGTGTGTGTGTGTGTGTGTGTGTGTGTGTGTGTGTGTGTGTGTGTGTGTGTGTGTGTAATAGATAAGTAGTTCATTTTTAATGAGGTATTTTCCTCCACCACTTGCTCCTTCCTGCAGCAGTCAGGCCAGATAGTCTAGACTCGCTGAGCTATGACCTCACTGAAATATTTTTCTCTGTGCTGTTTTGCAGGTCAATAGCTTTTAATTCTAATCTTAAATCAGCTTTGCAGTCCGTCATTACAGATAAGGCGAGAGGTATGGGGGCAAACGGGTTTTTCTTAATTTATATAGTGAAGCCATTATGTTTTTGGCTAATATACAATAAATGTAATAAACAATGCAACTATTTGTTTAGGTAGCAAGGTCCATGCTATGATACTGAAAGTCTAATCACATTTGGATCTTAATCAGTGCCAAGTCATCAGTGCAGATCATCTGGCGTGAGTGTGTTCACTGGCTCGTCATCTAGCGTTACGTGTTTGTGTACATTGTACTGATTAATTCCAGATGGCACTTCCTGTCAGGCGCTCAAGTGACATATTAAGGTTATAAATCATAGGGATTATGATAGGCAAGAATTCACTCTGTCCATTCAGAACATTTTAAACCAGTAGCCCGGTAGTACAGAGTCATTCCTTTGTTATGTCTAAAACCCAATGTCAAGCTGTAAAAAAACATGGGAAAAAAAAAATACACATGCAGTGAAAGCATTGTGAAATCTGTGAAATAATTATCTTTGGCAATGTTTTACAGCTTTGGTTTGTTCTCATTTAAAAATAATACATAAATAAATACAACTTACTGATCCTATTCTGGCTGTGCTTGAAGGTGTCAGGATTCGGTTGAGGATGCAAGTGAAGGTACTGTACACAATCATCCTTGTTGTTGAAGCAAAATCCGGTAAGGGTCAAACAGCATGAGCCGGAGCAGGAGATATGAAAAAATCTTGAATGCAAACCAGAAAGACTAATAACGGTTAAAATAAAAAAACTCTTTACAACCAGAGCAAAAAGACACAAAGCAAATACTTCATCAGTAATCAGTAGTCTGGTGAGTGTAAAGGTGAGAGGAGAGGAGAGTCTGGGTGATGTCGTCCTCTGTGGCCATGTTCGTAGGCAGCGCTTAATACTGGGAAGTGCACGGCTTTGACATGACATACGGACCCCAATTTCATTAACTAATGCTATAAAATGTGTCTATCGGAGTGTCAAAGTGAGAGTACTTGCTTTACTTTTGCTATAGAAACAGTGTCATTATTGTGTCATCTGTCTTTCACAGGGTGTCAAGAGAATTAGAAAGGGTTCGGGCTTTATTTTAGAAATACAGTAGAATAAAAGAGAAACATATCGAGTCATGTCTTTGTTATAGAGTGTAGATTTACTAAGAAGGATCGCTTTACTTTAGCTATAGGAGATGAATGTCAGTTTGAACAGTTCTGGAAAAATGTCTGTTATTTGACTGTCACAGATTATAAAAGTTAAAATGGACTCGCTTTACCTACTGTAGCTACGGTCCCAGTGTCATTTTCAAGTCTGTCTTCTGTTAGTGTGTCAAGATGAATAAAATCAACATTATTCAACATTAATCAACATTTATTTAAAAA
The DNA here is from genome assembly GCF_022655615.1 of Tachysurus fulvidraco. Lineage (NCBI taxonomy): Eukaryota > Metazoa > Chordata > Actinopteri > Siluriformes > Bagridae > Tachysurus > Tachysurus fulvidraco. The sequence goes on along the minus strand of NC_062535.1, from coordinate 9,964,025 downwards.
AAAAAAGTTATGTCATGAGTCTGTCATAGAAGGTTAGTTAACATTTAAAAAAAATTCAAAATCAAATCAAAAGCATATTGAAAAGAATGTCATTGTCATGTGAATGTCAGGAATCTGTGCCAAGGCAGTTTAAAACGATGCTTGCTTTACTTTATCTATAGAAATGTAAATGTCACCAATATTGTCATGTGTTAAAAAGACATTCACTGATCATCTATGTCATATAATGGATATGAGGTAAAAGCTTCAGAAAGCAAGAACAAGCTCTGCACGGTGGATGAGAAAAGTGTCACTATGTATTATTACACTACTCACAGCATCGCAGGTAATGCTAACATGAGACTGTTGTATCGTATCGTATCGTATGCAAACAAATTCCAAAACCAGACAGACAACCTAGATCAAAACATGACATGCTGAACAATTAGACAGCTGCATAATTTGGGATCTGTTGTTTTCGCTAATCAGACATTCCGATTGGTAATTCCATCATATCCATATAATGGCATTTAAAGAGAGTGGAAATACTTCCATTTTACATTGTGTTATTTAATTTATTTATTTATTATTATTATTATTATTATTATTATTATTATTATTATTATTATTATTATTATTATTATTTACATTAAAAATATTAACTACAATCCTGACATTTAAGACCTTGATTGAAAATTGTAATCTTTGAAAATTGTACATGAATTTCAGAATTATGAATGATTTAGTTCGCCTCCTGCGTGAATATGTGGCGATAATAAAGGCTTCTATGCTCCCCCGTTTCTTTTAAAATAAGTGAACTAATCACAGGAAAAAAGCAATTATAAAACAGGGGCGAAGACAAGATATGAATCAAAACAACAGCACGTGGCAGAGTAAACAAATAAAAAAATTAAAGTGGAACATAAACAGACGAGAAAATAGAAAAAGGCGAGTCGCCGTGCGAAGGAACCACTGTACATACTGTACATGACATTTTAAGTGCATTTTCACGATGTGACGTAGAGTACATGTAATGATGTCTGACTTAATCGACATGCTACTAAATCACACAGGACAAATGCTAAGCTGTAATGACTTACATGATGTACATAATTATACACTGACAAAGCAACCGAACATTACTGGACACCAGCTGACAGATTATGGAAGCGTATTACAACAGGCATGGCAGTTTTATGCCAAGGTTACATCTGTATCATGATTCATGAGGTCAAGTGTTGCCAGTTCTGCAAAATTCAAATCATAATACCATGCTTTTATATCCTTCACATCAAATCGTTATTAATTATATCCCTTCTATTCCCACGTGCTTCTTGAATCTCCCCAGTGCACAACAGACATCAGTTCAGAGTCTTAAGCCTAACAATTGCTTCCTTTGAGATATGTGAAACCAAATGTTTTCTAACTGCTGCTCATACAGTGTTAGAGAATTTAGGACCGCTTAACACACTTCTGCATACGTGGTTTTGACAGACACAAACAATCAGCAAGCAGCAGTCTGTGTGATCGACAGGGGAACAGGGATCATCCTTCCCACCTAGAGACACAGAGACACTGGCTGTCAGAATGGAAATTCACGATTTCCCAAAGATGCAACGAAGATTTAGACAGCTGCATCGTTTGGGATCTGTGTTTTTTCCCCCAGTTGAACGTTTAATTTGATAATTCCATCATAAATATATAATGGGTTTCAAAGACTGAAAGCCTGAGAGGAAATGCTTCTATTTTACATTCTTTTCTAATTTAATAAGCAACTTTAATTGCACATTATATTTCTGACCACAGCTTGACTGAAAAGGAAAAAGAATCTTTACATGAATTTCATGAATGAGTTTATTAGTATTTCGTTCATCCCCTTTTCTGCTTTAATGACAGTGTGCACTCGAGCTGGCATGGTCTCCTAGTGGCTGTGGTATGCGGTAGCCTAGTGGTTAAGGTGTTGTGCTACCAATCGGAAGGTTGTGAGTTCGATCCCAGGTCCACCAAGCTGCCACTGTTGGGCCCCTGAGCAAAACCCTTAACTCTCAATTGCTCAGCTGTATAAAAAAAATGAGATAATGTAAGTCGCTCTGGATAAGGGCATCTGCCAAATGCTGTAAATCTCGAAAAGTTTGTGCAAAAGATTATGATCCATTGTAGATGAAATCGTTTTAATATATGTTTCTATAGAAAAAATTAGACATGAGGAAAATCTGAGTTTTTGGTCAAAGCTGACAACATATCAGTATCAGTATCACACATTTGCTTGTTATTAGGTTTAAAAAGAGACCTCGTAACAGTGCAGAATCTAGAATTAATAAATATTCAATATGTTGTACATTTACTCTCTTTATTTAATTTTTAAAAAAAACAGGGTCTGTTTATTTTCGATTTTAAATTAAGAAAAAATCCCAGGATTTTAGTGTAGTATGTGAGCTTATAGACTTATAGACATTATACTGTATGTGACGGTACAGTATATTTGTACCAGAAAGTAGACAGTAGCTGCATAAGTAATATTACTACACCCAGATACCTAAAACAAAAGTAACCCAGCGCTGACCCAGTGATTTTAATTCCAATTTATTTCAACAGCAGCTCAACAAAAATCCAGCTGTAGATTTCTGTCTATAATGAGCAAGCCAGAGGCAAGAGTTTAAGACAATTTGAGATGAACTCTCAGATTCAAAAAGAGCCTTTATCTGTTAGAGAAGATAGTGACTTAAGGTTTTAGCTCTCAGCTTAAGGATTCGGTTTAGCCACTTTACAGATTTGAATTGTGTCCCCAACCATCAGAATGCATTTGTTTCTTTTTCCAAGTTGATGTTAAATTTTACATAGACTAGATTTGGGGTTTAAAAGGATGTTTAGTTGGTTAAAAAAAAATACCCGAAACAAACAAACAAACAAAAAAAGATATTAGTTTCACATATTGCCTTATTTTAGAAGTCTATAACAATTTTATCAGTCAGTTAAATTTGAAATGGTTGGCATTGAGAACTGGACAAAAACATAAATATACTTAATCTAAGTTGTTTCCATATTTGGATGCCATACATATTGAAGTCTTGCGAGCGTATAACAAATACAGCAGCGGTTAGCGAGTTAGCTTCACTGTGACTTCCAATGTGCTTCGGTACACAACCCACTTGCCATTATTCATGCTGCTAAGAAAGAGCCTCTCACTGTTGATAGAAGGAGCATATGCTTCGCCTCTGGCTACAGCAGCTACACAGTAAAACGTTGCCAGGTTTTCACTCAGCCCATAAATACAGCTTAAGCAAATCATTTCAAGTTCTTTAACCTTACTTTGCCCAAAAGAGCACTAAGTTCATGTCCTTTCCCTCAATGAAAGAGGCTGAAATTATCTTGCTAGGATTCTGTTGTAGGATTCTACAGTCGAGAGTATGTATGGTGTTGAAAGGGGACGGAGCTTCAGGAGAGCGTATACTGTTTGGCTCACATCATATTTAGTGTATTCTGTAATGTGTGTTATACAAATTGCACTGTAGTTGGCAGGTGACGGTAATGCAGTACCAAAGCTCCAGGACTACACACACCCCACCCCAAGTCATGTCAATTCAAGTAAAGAGGCATTTATTGTAAAAACATAACTAATTGTATTGTAGTGTATAACTAATGTAGTACATTAGAAATGGAAAAAAATAACTTGTGCAACAAAAGGACAAAACAGAACTAGGGAATAAAAAGTAAAATTACCCTAGCCTCAAAAAGTGTACATGTATGCAAACATGTGCAAACAGTGCAAGACAAAAGATAGTGCAAATCAAGAGACAGTGCAAGACAAGAGACAGTGCAAATCAAGAGACAATGCAAGACAAGAGACAGTACAAGACAATCGACAGTGCAAGGCAAAATAAAGTGCAGGACAAGAAACAATGAAAGACAAGAAACAGTGCAAATCAAGAGACAGTGCAAAACAAGGTGCAGTGCAAAACAAGAGACAGTGCAAGACAAGAGGCAGTGCAAGACCAGAGACAGTGCAAGACAAGAGACAGTGCAAATCAACAGACAGTGCAAGACAAGAGAAAGTGCAAGACAAGTGGCCAAGTGACAGTGCAAGACAAGAGACAATACAAGACAAGAGACAATACAAGATAAGAGACAGTGCAGGACAAAAGACAGTGCAGGACAAGTGATAGTGCAAACAAAATAAATGACAAACTACAAGAGAGATACATATGGTGCCGACCCTTAAATAGCCTGTTTGGTTCAAAGTGAGTGCAAATAAGGATTTGACTGTATTGTAAACATGTAATTATATAACATTGGTGGTTTATAGCAGCTAAACAGTTTGTAGCAGTTTGTAGCAGTAACTGTCTGTTCAGCCTGATGCAATCAGGCAAGTGCTTTCTGTAGTTCGATGGCTAAATCTGAGTCTTTGGAGGAGCTTTTTCCCTCAGGCCATCAGACTCCTCAAAACAGACCGGTAACCATTCAGACCCCTTAAGACTTTCTGCTTGTTTGACAACTCTACAAACTGCACTTTGTTCCGTTACTGTCATTGCATTCAAAACAACTACACGTTTTGTAATTCAATATTTCAAATCTTCTTATTACTTTTCTTTTTTCTTTTCACCTTAGTTATTTCTAAATTTATATTCACAGTCTAGGAGTAGGAGCAGGCTGGGTTTTTAATTCACTGCAAGTTGTGTACTATATATAACTGTGCATGTGACAAATAAGATGAAATACTGTACTGATAAACCTGCATTTGTCATATACATTATAGCACAAGGAAATGCTTTTCTTTGCATAGTGTCAGCCATAATACAGTGCCATTTGAGCAGAGAGGGTTAAGGGCCTTGCTTAAAGCGCCCCACAGCAGCAGTTTGTCAGTGCTGGGGCTTGAACCTTGGTCTTTTGAGCAGCAACTTAGATCCTTAACTGTAAACCTAAAGTCACCACTTCCCCTTCCCTGTCCAACTTAATAGGAGTAAGTTTATGAACAAATCAATCATGATTTCATATTTCCTGCCATTCATTGTGGATGAGTTAAGGAATTGTTGTGGAATACAGTTTCATGTGACTATCATCTAAAGTGAACTCTTGATTTTGATGTAATTCGGGCAATTCTTAACTAAATTCTGCAGCTTTTATAATAATGACCGTCTCTCGTTGACCCTGACCGGAGGTATATTTTTTCCTATTCATGAGAGCACTCTCTCATATAAGCTCAGGTACTGTAGCTGGCTTGTTGTTTTGCTCCAAGCTGACATTTACAAGTCTATGGATGTGTCGCATTAACTCTTGTTTTATTGCACTGTAACTGCAGTGTTATTTTATTACTAGGGCTTCTCTGCACCAGCATCCAATTCATCTTCTCAGATTAATAAGCATTCTCTATGGTGTTGGGGGCTCTTATTTAAACATGACGCTTAATTTACTGCCTCAGATCTTTGATCTGCACAGCGCTGACCCAGCAGGAGACACTTGCAATCAAGAGATAACACAATTAAAAAGTACAAAAAAGTAAGAGTGGTGTGCACGAGAGAAAAGGATAGAGGGTCATTAATCTGTTCATTAGAAAGGGGGCATGTTGCCTCACACACGAAAAATTGAGTTTGACACTTTAAATTAGGCTTCGTGGACGTGGAACATTTAGTTATGCTAATAATATTTCTATGCACCACAGTTCCTTAATTAAAGTCCAACGATGATAATCCAAGTCAAGCGTAATTGACATTATTGATATTTCAAGCGTTAATTGCAGGTCAATTGGGGTTTCGGAGAGAAAGCCTCGCATCCGAGATGAGCCGTCTCTTTATATCAACTCTGGTATGTATCTTTAGAGTCACAATTTATTTTACAAAACGATGCATCGCTTGCAAAGCCATGTGTTGATTTCTTGTTCAAAGTTCCTAATGACACTGATACATCCCCTAATGTCATCTGCTGTGCTGTTCTTGCCATTCATTTAGCACAACACAACAGCTTTACACCTGCTAGTTTGACCTTTTTCTCAAGGGTTTCAAATTCCACATCTAGTTAAATTGGGTACTAAATGTGTTTTATAAAATAAATAAAAAAAGTAAGTCTTTTTTTTCAATTTATTTTTTTTATTTTAGCCATCTGTTTAAATCTAGAATTCAGAAAGTGACTTTAGGACTGCTGGGGTGTGTGTGTGTGTGTGTGTGTGTGTGTGTGTGTGTGTGTGTGTGTGTGTGTGTGTGTGTGTGTGTGTGTGTGTGTGTGTGTGTGTGTGTGTGTGTGTGTGTGTGCGCGTGCACATATCCCCCTGCAGCATGTCAACCCACGTATGTCAGACAACCAGTGACTCTTGGGAGCACACACATACACAGACAGAGACACACACTCGTGAGCATGAGCCACAAATCCAGTTTTGTCCAATTTATTTCGTTTTTTTCTTTCCCGTCTCACTTTGCGTCCTGCCCTCCACTTTGGCACAGAGACTCCAGCTGACCAAAGCAATCTGCTCTCCATCTTGCAAGGAGTGGGCTCGAGGTCTCCCTTTTTTTTCTATTTCACAAGTACACATCTCAGACGTTCTTCTTTCTCTTGAGTAGCAAATCTTCCCCTCTGGCTTTCCAGAACGACTGGTACAGTTTGTAGAAGCAGCCATGCTGTGAGGAAGACATGACAGCACCGGTCAAGGGGAACGGCCAAATTCCTCTGTTCGTTCTTTCTTTCTTTTTTATGGAGTGGATGGAGGGAGGGAGAGGAGAGAGAGAGAAGAGAGAGAGAGAGAGAGAGAGAGAGAGAGAGAGAGAGAGAGAAAGAAAAAAAAAAACAAAATAGATCATAACTCCTCTATATTGTCTTGCTGTTTGTATTTCTTTTTTACTTCCTTTCTTCTGTTCTTTCTTTCTTTCTTTCTTTCTTTCTTTCTTTCTTCCTTCCTTCCTTCCTTCCTTCCTTTCTTTCTTTCTTTCTTTCTTTCTTTCTTTCTTTCTTTCTTTCTTTCTTTCTTCCTTCCTTCCTTCCTTCCTTCCTTCCTTTCTTTCTTTCTTTCTTTCTTTCTTTCTTTCTTTCTTTCTTTCTTTCTTTCTTTTTTCCCCTTTTGACACTTTTCCAACATTTCATCACTTTCCGATTCTATAGCATGTTCTCTGGATCCACTGCTTGCATCGTGACTCAACAGCAGGGTGTACTTGTCAGTTCACTTCATAGAAAGGAGTAGTGTAATGGCAACCCTGACATAAGAGACGGATGGGAGATATGCAAACGAGGACAGTCACCTTGGCCTGTCCAGCCCCCGATTTAGAGAAGAGGCAGCACCTGAGGGCTGGAAATAACAGTGATTATATAAAACGCCTCTGAGTAAGGTTATGGGTAGCAACCGTGACTAATAGTTATACAGTACCAATCCGCTGCTAGTCTTTTGCTTTTTTTTTTTTTTTTTGCATTTGTTATGCATACTGTTTTTAATGATAATCAATTTAATGTGTTGATCATTTCCCCTTAAACTGACTGAATACTGAGTACCTCAATTAGTACGATAATTCAGCATAGAAAAAATGTGGTAGCTTAGTGGTTAAGGCATTAGACTTCTGAATGGTTGGTTATGAGTTTGATTCCCAGGTCCACCAAAATGCCACTGCTGGGCCTCTGAGCAAAGCCATTAACCCTCAGCTGTATAAATTGAAATAAAAAATGTAAGTCACTCTGAATAATGGTGTCTTCTAAATGCTAGAAATGTAAAATGGTCTTCATTCAAATCGCTGTTCCTTTTTCAAGCATTTAACTTATTGCAGGTAGGAAACCGTTTAACTGTAAAACAAATTTAGACAGACCCCATTAGTACTAATTTATTTTATGTGCCTAATCCAACTATTCAAATATCAGGCTCATTAGGTACATTCATTTATTCATTTCTATCCACAGAACATATTAGATTCATTATTCAGGACATTATTCTTGGGCTGACTTGTTTAGAAGTTAGTGAGGCTCAAATTTCATCCAAATAGGCTAATAATTGTAAAACCTCAATTGTAGCATATAGCATTGTTTGGACTAGTTAATTCTGATTTGCAGCACAGTAACCCTGAGGAACCCCAGACATCAACCGGAGTGGCAGTAGATTATAGAAGAAGAAGCCTTTATTATCGCCACATATACATTACAGCACAGAGGAATTCTTTTCTTCACATACCCCAACTGAGGAGGTTGGGGTCAGAGTGCAGGGGCAGCTATGAGCTATGGAGTAGGGAGGATTGAGGGCCTTGCTCAAGGGCCCAGCAGTGGAAGCTTGGCTGTGCTGGGCCTTGAACTCTGATCCTCCGATCAACAACACAAAGCCTTAACCAGTCTTGTGGGTTTGTTCCTTAAGTATGCAGTGATCAAGGGGTCAAGGGAAGGGCAACCAATGAACCAGTGAACCAGCGACAGGGTCATGGACACTCAAGGCTCATTGATTCTGGAACGATTCCACAGAAGAGCACATATTGCTGAAAAGGTTAATGCTGGCTATGATAAAAAGGTTTATATTTAACATTACAATCAATGTTATTGCCATCAACTGTCAGTGGTTTTAATACTATGACTGAAAACCAAAATAAAGTATCCTAATAAGGTGATGAGCCAATAGAAGAGCTTCAGGTTGTATTCTACAAGATTCTACAAATTGGTCTTTTGCTCCAAAATCTCCCATTGGTGTTCAGTTTGGCTGATATCTTAAGTGGAAAGGAGGCAGGGTCATTCTGGAAGACTTCTGGCAGGCTAGAAAACTTTCAGAATAAATTGTCAGAATAACTTATTGATTTGTTGTAGACATTCCCTCTAAGGGTGAAGATGTTTCAGTAGATCTATAGCATGTGACATAATGGCAGCTCTCCTGAAATAAACCAAAAAAAAAAAAGCCTTTTTGATCCAAAGATCCATCTCGATCATGGATGACTCAGATCTGAATCAGAGTCATATGATCTTGTGAGCTTTGTAAGCACAGGTGTGAAAACATACACGTAGAAGGAATAGCTGAAAGGTTTCTCTTTCCTTACTTGGACTTTGCAGAAGAACATAAAGGATTTTGGCATCTTCAATATGTTTATGATTCTCGTTTTGCATTGATAATACTCCGTGTACGAGTAGTCAGATATTTTCTGAATATATGTTTGTTCATTGATCTAATTGTTTCTAGTATGATGCACTTCAAAGTGAAAAAGGACATAATAGGATAATAATGTGGTATGATATAGGAATTATTTCTTTATATTCTTTATGTTGAGCAAAAATAGAGAGAATGACAGAGAGAGAGAATTCCTCTCTCTCTCTCTCTCTCTCTCTCTCTCTCTCTCTCTCTCTCTCTCTCTCTCTATATATATATATATATATATATATATATATATATATATATATATATATATATAAAGTATAATAAAACAACTATAGTAATAATCCTCCAAGGAAATTCATATACTTTCGTACAGTATATGTTTGATTTCTGTGCCTGATACTTTACAGTCTCTCCCCAAAGTCCTAAAAATCTTAACTTCTGCTTTTTTTTTATTTTACAGGTGATTCTGATCCTGACCAAGCTTTATGACTTCCACTTGGGCAGCGTCACTGAAAGCTCCCTGTGGAGGTAAGTTATATTATATCTCTTTATTCTCACTCTCTTTTTCTCTTTGTTTCTCAGTCTCCACTGACTTTTCTTCTCTAACTTCAACACCACCTTCTAGCAAGCCGGGATTGTCTCTCAGCTGTTGTTCTGCAGCTCTCTGTAGTAAAATAAGTTGAACAAGTACCTGTGCTGTGGATTAGCAGGCTGCTACAATGCTGTCATTAGATATCCTCAGGGGGAAAAAAACAGACAGGGAGAGAAACATAGAAACATATTAGACTCCAACCACCAGAGCAGCCAAAATAACAACAGGAGTCAAAAAAGTCATTGATGTCGCTCAGCAATCTCCAGCCGAGTGTTATTTCCAAAATCGAGGCCAGGGCGATGCTTCTTTTTCTGTGTTAGCCTCATTCTCTTTAACTGGACGACTGATGTGGCTTGTATAATATAATGAATGCGATGCAGATGAGCGTGTCAATGAATCTGTAAGGGTTTATATAGCACTATAATGTTATATAAAGTGGGCTTATCGGTGACCTAAGAATCATGTTGGGCAAATACACACACACACACACACACACACACACACACACACACACACACACACACACACACACACACACACACACACACACACACACACAGCACACACATAAAGGAGCATTCACACACACAGCTACACAGCGAGTGGAGATCATTCATTTTCAATAAGAGCTGCCGATTTCCACCAGTGGCATTGATGCTGATGGTGACCGCTGAGGACTAGATGTCCAGCGGTCCATATCTAGCAATGTGATAATGTAGAAAAAAGTTTAACTTTCTGCAAACATTGAGTGACTCTGGACAATGACTATCAATGGGATTAAAGTTAGCAGAGGGCACTTGATCCATGGCAAAGAGCTCACACTGCTTGTCATTCATCATATATAATATAATAATAATTTATGTATACAGTGGTGAATTTTATATACAAATGTCAAATTTCCTTACAGAATGTTTATTTTTAGATTCAAAGTAAAAACGCCTGCTAGCAACTTCATATGTATGTTTGGTAAAGGAATTAAAGGTATTGACATCTACACTTGTGATTTGTTGGAAACATTGCCGAAGATTTAACGGAAAAGTTTCAGAACCATTTCTTTTAAGCTAAAGAGAAAAAAAACACAATAATAAGGCTGAATAAATCTACAGTTTAGGATAGAAGGAAATCAGCCACAGCCTGCCTCCTACATACAATTTTTGTAGACTTTTCTTTCATCCGTTTGGTGCTGGTGTTCCACAAAATCTACAAATAATCCTCAAAACCTTTGTTAAAAGCAAATAACCTGATGTAAATGCTAAAAACAAACCTAATTATCTTTGAAAGACAGAAACACAGATCTGCTCACCTCCACGAGTTAGACGGAGTAAGCCGGTGAGTAGTCTGAGGTGTTGTTAATGCCTCAGTGTTTTGATCATTGTCAGTTAGATCACGATTTACACATTATACAGACGTGTTTATTTTCCCATCGTGTTGCAGGTCATCTCTGTATTCTGAGATGTCTCAAGCTCTTTCTCGTGTCAGCAGAGTGAAAGTTTAACGGAGCTCATACAGACTGTGGGTTTTATATCACTGCCACTGTAGATAAAAAGAGGTCATGCAATTATGGTGAAGTTATGAAAAAAAACTACAGTATGTATTAAATAAACTGTGCTGATATTCCAGACTTTTTTAAAAGCACAGTGAGGTACAATGCAGCTCAGTATTGAGAATAAAAAAGGAGAGCAAGGGAAAATACTAGAATGTAAAAAGTTGAACGTTTAATTAAAATAAAAGATTGTTTTTAAAGCTTTGCTCCACTTTAAGGGGGAAGGATTCCTATAGAGCAGGGGTTATAGTGTCTAGTCCTAAGGGCTGCATAACACAAATACTAGGCTTGTAATTAAGCCAACCGAGACACATGCAGATGCCCTCTGCTTTAAAGGTGGAGACAAACTGAAAAGGAATAAAACTTTTTTTTCAATTCTGTGGAACGCAAATGCATCATTTGGATATAACAGTCAGGGGCACATCGTCTTAACAATTAGCACCTGCGTGGTTGGGGGCTCAGTGCCTGCATCCATCCTATGTTTTTTTGAGGAGGGTTTCCTCCAGGTATTCCGACGGCTCACTGCCCAGCGTATCCCACGCCTTGTGGCCCGCAGACCCTGTGTATGAATTTAACAGATACTAATTTAATACAAATAAAGCTATCACTAGTAAGCTAATTATTGTTCTTTTGCTTTTTTTTATAGAGTGTATATATATATATATATATATATATATATATATATATATATATATATATATATATATATATATATATATATATATATATATATAAAATATACACTCTATAAAAAAAAGCAAAAGAACAATAATTAGCTTACTAGTGATAGCTTTATTTGTATTAAATTAGTATCTGTTAAATTCATACACAATTCATACACTCATTCAAATATATATACAAGCAAGCTTTCATTCTTTCATGCTTAGAAGCTGCCTGGTATCTGCTACGTTGAAATTAGGGTAGGATTTTGTTTTGATTTTAGGAAGCAAAACCAAATATATTTATTAGAAAATATTGCAGCTCTGGAAAACATTTAAGTTTACATTTAACATTTAAATTTTATTTGTCACATGCACAGTCATACACAATATGACATGATGAAATGTTTTTTTTACAATAAAACAATAATTAAAAATAATAATAATAATAATAATAATAATAATAATAATAATAATAATAATAATAATAATAATAATAATAAATAATAAATAATAAAGTATATATAGCAGATCTGTGTTTCGGCCTTTCAAAGACAATTAGGTTTGTTTTCAGCGTTTATGTCAGGTTATTTGCTGTTAACAAATGTTTTAAGGATTATTTGGAGATTTTGTGGAACTCCAGCACCAATGGATGAAAGAAAAGTCTACAAAAATGTATGTAGGAGACAGGCTGTGGCTGATTTCCTTCTATCTCAGACTGTAGATTTATATATATGTATATCACAACCATGAACTGGTCTGATGGTGATGTTGTGTCACCACTAAAATTCACAGATAACGCAAACAGTCCTGACATTCATTTCTGGTTTTGGCCACGCCCACCTCCAGGTACACAAACATGAGTATTTGGAGCCCTAAACAGATATCTCCCTCACCCACACACTTTCTCACGAGATATTAACATTGAGAACGAATTAATTTGAGCCAGAAGTGAAATCCTTTTCCACCGTAATCAACATTTAGTGCTTACATAATGTTCCTGTAATTCAAATACGTTTATTAATGTAGTCTTAGTGTTTTGTTCCTTGCATATTGTTGAGTACCAAGGTAAGAGCAATGTCACTGCTCTTTTGCTTAATTACTGCTCATTTAATCAAAGGCTCTGTATAGTTATTACTTTAGGGTATTAAGTGTTTAGAGGAAGACAGAGTGCTCCATATGTCAGTGAGGTCGTTCCAGGAATATAGAATTTCCTTGATTCATTTCCAACATCCAATGTAGAACATTTAAAAATGGTTCCTTTCTGCATCAAAGCTATAGTCTCCTGCTGTGTTAAAATATGTTGATGAACTCAGGCTGAACTATTAAACATGGAATATGGGAAAAAATAATGAAGTGCTATTTTTATCACGAGAAATGAAATAGTAGTACAGTAAGCTTCATTTTGCAGCAAATTCTGCAGGAATCTCCAGCAATTAACAGCACTGTGGTATAAGACACTGTGATGCGGTGTTAAACTCATAAATGATTGTACTCAGTTCCTAGTTTGATGGTCTGTTCTTAAGAACTCACTTCTTTAATCATGACGTTCTACCCCTGGTTGGAGTCTCGTTACGACTCGAGTCAGTGGTCACCCTGCCTGTTTGATCTGCATGGTCAGCTAGTGAGTCATGGGATTGCTGTAAATGAGGCTGCCTACTGACTGTCATGCCTTCTTTTGAACCATTGTTGTGTATGGACTTGTCTTAATCAGCAATCATTTGAAGACTTTGGCAGGAAGGAATTAGTGTTGGGTCTGTAGTGAACTCAGAATTTATGCTGACCTTTAGTTCCTCAGGAGCTCACAGCTGCACAATTATAAACTGTTGTAGAAATGCCATTATTTACATTGACATTATTTACTGTTCAGTTTCACCGAAATGAGGATGAGGTTGCCTTCTGAGTCTGGGTCCTCTTCCTTATATCTTCTCAGGGAGTTTTTCCTTGCCACCGTCACCTCTGAGTTGCTCATTAGGCATACATTTTAGAGATAAGTAGTATTTTAAACTAATATTTTTTCATAAATTTTAGATGTATGTATTTTTTAGTTTTATTTATTTATTATTTATTTATTTTTCTCTGTTTCTATACTTTTGTAAAGCTGCTTTGAGACAATGTGAATTATTAAAAGTACTATACAAATACACTGAATTAAATTGAATTGAATTATCTTATACCAATGCCAAAAATACTGGAAAGCTGAAAACAGCAGCGAAAAGTGTAGGTGGGACCACTTGGAGTCGATGGTGTCATCAGGTGTCTCTTTAGTGAGAGCCTCATGGAGCTTGTAGATGAACTGCTGTGTCTTTTCTGGGTTGCTTGTACATCAGGTGTTGATGCGTGGGCAACCCTTCTTCTTGGCCTGGTGCAGTTTCTTGGGTATTATTCGTACCTTGCTGGCCACAAGGGAGTGGTCGGTGTCGCAGACGGCACTGTGGTAGCTGCGGGTGAGAAGGACGCTGGCTAGTTCCACACGCCTTGTGATGACAAGATCTAGTTGGTGCCAGTGGCGGGAACGAGGATGTCTCCATGACACCTGGTGGAGACTGCTACTTCCCGTGCTGTGCCGACGCCAGAGACAACGCTGGAGTGTCCTCTCCAGTGGAGCTACAAAGCCTGGGAAAACCAGAATAGGGAATCAGCTGTTGCCCATGCGGCAGAAATCCCCTCTCCATGCAGCTTGTGAGCCCAAGGGAACAACTATGTCGATGCAGCTTGGCACCAGCGGCGTCGCAGGAGTTGACGGAGTGACGTTGAAATCAATGTCGGAACGCCTTAGGGACTCCGTCTCCAGATTTTCTGTCGGGGTTTACTCCCTTAGCCTTCCCCATGAGTGGGTACAGCAGCAAGGCAGCGGAAGTTTGAGATCAGAGTTTTCCTTCTCCTGGCTCAGGGGTCGGCAACCTTAAACACTCAAAGAGCCATTTGGACCCGTTTCCCACAGAAAAAAAAACACAGGGAGCCACAAAACCCATTTGATATCTAAAATGAAGAGAACACTGCATATATCATTTTTTACCTTTATGGAAAGTATAGAAAAAAATGTAGCGTGTTGCATTTATGAAATCAATAAACTGCTACCAAGTAAACGAAATTTTATTTCTGCAGGCAAACAAAAATATTTTGAACAGTTTGAACTAACCTTAAGTAAAAAGACGCTGGGTCAAAGATTACTTTCAAATAAAATGTTCAATGTCTAATTGAGTCCTCTTCGGCTATCAAGTTTTGAAGACAGGCAAGCGTGACATCTCCAATGCCCCAACCAATTTTTTTCATTGGTTGTTGGGTTAAATCTTTCCCAGATATTGCTATTTTCTGATTGGCTATTGTGTAGCCTCTTTTTTGATTGGCTGATAAGTGTCAGGCTCGACTAATAACTCCAGGATAGACGCGCTTGATTCCTGCGGACTGATACGCGCTTGATTCCTGCGGATACAGCGGTGCGGACTGATACATTTTGGGCGCTGCAGCTTATTAAATATATGATAAATAGTCAAAAAGTTTTTCTGCATGGGAAATACAATGTGTGGCGGGAGAGCGTGACAAAAGACCGAAATGCTTGACTATCACTCTCAATGCGTGACACTTGACAGCCCTGAATGACATCAAAATTTGCCGGCTGCAGCAAACCAAAAATGCGTCTGCTTCTGTGTGTCGGATTTCACAAGACGGCAATTATGACGCATATCTTGAGCGAAAAATTTATTTATTTTAATGTTACAAGAGCATCATAATCTTAGGATTTAGAATTACTTTTTTTAAAACTAAATAACTAAAATAAAATAAATTTAAATTGCGGGTTGCTGACCCCTGTCCTAGCTTGTACTGTACGCTATATATTTATATACATACACTAATGCTTAGTAAAGTGTTCATTACTAGGGACACTATACGGCTTTATGTATTGTTCTAAATACTGGACAGTACAGATTATAAACACTGGACATTTTTAAACGATTGTTGTTCAACCTTTTTTATTTTCTGCTGATAATTTCAGGAAAGTTAATATGGTCATACATATGTATTTTTGTATATATATATATATATATATATATATATATATATATATATATTCCATTTCTTTCATCAGAACAACGATCAGGGCTGGTTCCAGGAAATTATATTAGGGTCAGCTGTTACAAATAAAAGGTGGGCTATCAGTGATTCAAGCTAATATTGGCTGGGATGGGGCGTTATGCAAATTTATAACCACCTGGACTAGGACTGAAATAGCTGAGAGATGGGTCTGCTTTGGGGCACTTGTTAAGGACTGGGGTGGAGCGGTGGTTGTGGAGGGTAAACTGGAATTAGCTGCATCATCTGATGTGCTAGCAACAGAAACAACAGAGCATTAGTTCTGCTTTATACAGTAGGCTTAAGATATATCACACAGTACATCAAGTTGTAATGATTGTCAAATAAACATAATGAAATGTATTGTCAGTCAAATTATGACCATTTGTTAGATAAAAGTCAGTATGGAGCTAGAGCATGTAAGTGTGTCGAACTGACAGTAGCATGAGGCGAGTGGCAAAAAAACTATTCTTTGCTGCAAGGGTGGGGATTTTTTTGTGTGGGGCTGCTGATCATTGTCCATTTGCTGTAGGCTGCCCACCCAGTCAGAAGTTAGAAATTATGCTGTTTTTTTCAGTGTAATTTTATCCCTTTGGCTAAAATAAAATAAAATCAAACTTTAATTGTGTGGGCAAGACCCAAATTTGGGTTGGCTGCACCCACACCTGTCCAAGTGCTGCCACCAGCCCAGACTACAATGCGACAAAACAACAATACCACTAACTGCAACTTTGTTTATCTAATGTCAGACTCCCTGAAGAGTGCAAACTGCAACAAAACAATTTTAGTAACTTTGAGTAGTTTCTTTGAAGGTAGTAAACCGTTTCATAAACCTTTATGACGGTGATTCTTATGGGAGCATTAAGGGGTGATAATAAACTGTATAAAATGCTTTCAAAGCACTATATCCTTAATATTAACACCAAAGCATTTCTAAATACAGTGATAATGATTTATGGATGGATCGTGTTAGTGGAGTCTGCAATTTTAGTGAAACTGTGAGCAGGTGCTTTGGTTTCCTTTCAAATTCAGCAATGCAGACCCAAACTCCAGACATCCTGAGTGCCACAAAGCCTCTCAAATCCTCTGTCTTCGTACAGCTGGAGCTGCAATGCATCATACTGATGGCTGGCACAGCCTTGGGATTTCATATTGACAAAACGAGGGCGGCCATGATAATATTCAGCTTTCCACAAATTAGGCCTGCTGGGACTTGCCCGGCCTCCTTCTGCCGTTCCAGCTAAGGAACACTGCATGTGCAGAGAAACAGCTGAACTACAATCGAGCCATCGCCCCACAATAAGTCTTATACTGTGGTGCACTGCAATGTTCTTCATTTTTGTTTTACTGTTAATTGAGATCGTCGTTTTGTTACGTTAACGTAATTCCTGTGTGATTTGGGAAAATTGCAGCAGCCTCGCAATGTCTAGACAGCTGCTGACTTTTAGAGAAAGGTCAGAGGAGTCCCGCCAGCCTGAGAGGAGTTCCAAAAAAACAGACATGTCCATTATAATGAACGGTGTGACCTTAAACGGTGGAGACATATCAGTTGTTTTGGTGCGTGAGATTAAATATGTGTGGCTCAGTCTTGGTGTGTTAGTCAATAAAAGCGAAATACTTCCATTTTTTGGGGAAATTGGATCTATTCATTACAGATCATCTAAAAGTAAGGACATATTTTGCAACAATCACAAGTCTATATAATTTGGTGCTTTATGGTGTCATGTTAAAAGTTTTAGACTGATTTTGAGTTTGAATTTAATGAGTTAGAAATAGAATCACCATTAAACTAAAAACAATAGGAAGAAAATAAATAAATAAAGAAATGAATGTAACTGGTTTAAACTGCTGATTCTGAAGCCTCTTTAAGAAAAGTTACACGCTGATATAAATAAATAAAAAAACGTTGCACATTAATATAAACTTGTGATTTAGTGTAAAACCAGCACTGTTTTTAGAACTTCTTAATGTTACTGAAGTTTAAGCAAAAATGTAAAAATAAATAAAGTAGATGTGCCCAACTGCTATTATTTAAATAATAACACCAACAACAATAATAACAACAACAACAATGACAACAATAATACTAATAATAATAATAATAATAATAATAATAATAATAATAATAATAATAATAATAATCAATTATCAAGCAAACGAACAAATGAATATTAAACAAAAGGAATTAACATCTTGTAAGGAATTTTATGCTGGTTATCAAACAAGCCCAATAAAGTTCCATTCCAACATTAAAATCTTTTCCCTTCATAAATGCTGCTCTGTAATGTTTTCGAGGAAATTATTCAATAATTAACATTAATGTGCCAAGCCATTAGAAACTGTTGGAGCTGTACTTGAGGGTTAGAAGATAAAATCCAACAGTCTTTTGTCTTTATGTCATTAGCTAAGAATCTAAGTCATGCGTTATGACCCTAATTAGTTCAATGTAATTATCAAAATTCTTGCCTGTGGGAAAATAATGTCTGTGTTTATGCCATTGTGCGGTTAAAAATGAATGCTCTTAAATTTACATGAAGTGTCCAGAGTGTGCGAAAATACGTTTTTAAAACGTTTTAAGGATTTCAGACAATTCTTTGGAGGTCTGCATACATTCAGCACATCACTCTGTGTTGCGGTCTTACAGTTTAAAAAATTTGTTTGTTCCTAGCAAATGCCAATTGTCAAATAATAAATATTTGGATCTTCATTCAATATCACACAAGTAGAATAGAATATAGGCCTTTGTTCACATATACAAGTAAAATTATTTCTCCAAATGTCCCAACTTTGGAGGTTGGGATCAGAGCACAGCGTTTGCCATATTACCGTGCCACTAGAGCAGAGAGGGTTGAGGGCCTTGCTTAAGGGCCCAACATTGGTATATAGGCGGTGCTGGGGCTTGAACCCCAATCTGCCAAGCAAAAAGAGCCTTACCTGCTTGTTCCACCACAGCACCACAATAAAATCAAATCATTCATTCATTCATTCATTCATTCATTCATTCATTCATTCATTTTCTATCGCTTATCCGAACTTCTCGGGTTACGGTGAGCCTGTGCCTACAGTATTTCAGGCGTCATCGGGCATCAAGGCAGGATACACCCTGGACGGAGTGCCAACCCATCACAGGGCACACACACTCTCATTCACTCACGCAATCACACACTACAGACAATTTTCCAGAGATGCCAATCAACCTACCATGCATGTCTTTGGACCGGGGAGGAAACCGGAGTACCCCTAGTACCCGGAGAACATGCAAACTCCACACACACAAGGCGGAGGCGAGAATTAAACCCCCAACCCTGGAGGTGTGAGGTGAACATGCTAACCACTAAGCCACTGTGCCCCCCTCAAATCAAGTCTAAAAAGTAATTAAAAATAAATAAATCTTAATAAATACATATTTATAATTGTGCCGTTTTTCCGTTTCGAACAACAGTCTCAAATAAGTGAAGCTCAGTTCTTTTTCACCTCAAAACTCACAGCACAAAACACATTATACCAAAGTTTAACCTGATTATTTATTAACTTCTGGTAAAAATGTCTTCAAATTCTCTAAAACTTTTCAGGATCTTTTTATGATTTAATACTGACTTTATAAAAATTCATAAAACCGACACATTTGGAATAAATATATAGCTTTCTTACTACATCTCTGCCTCACATCTACAGAATTAAAGAAGAAACAGTCAAAGATGGAGAGATATACCCAAGAGTGTAAAGCTTGTGGGAAATTTCAAGGCCGGTTTATTGAATTGTTTAAGCTTTTAAAACATTTATTGCCATTTATCTATTTTTAACACTAGTATATCGTGAGATGTTCAATACAATGTGGATATCCTCAATAAAGCCAAATCCAAAAGTAAGTATGTAATAATTTATTGTAAAGTATTGTAATGTAAAAATGATTCAATAATTTATTTAATGTCAAATTGTATCCTATCCTATTATATCATGGGGTATTGTATTTTATTATTATGTATCGTAATGTATTGTATCATATCCTGAATGTTTTGGTTTGTTTTTACTCGTTTCCTTCATTTTGCTTACATTTACATTTAACAGACTACTTAGTTTCCTCTAAATATCTCTAAATATGAACAAATGACTTTTGAAAACAACAACATACACTCATCACTCACTCTTACTTATTTTCTACCACTTATCCGAACTACCTCGGGTCACGGGAGCCTGTGCCTATCTCAGGCGTCATCGGGCATTGAGGCAGGATACACCCTGTAAAAAGTATTCATACCAACTGAACTTTTCTACATTTTATATTACATCCTGTCCAGCTTTTATACTTATATACATATACGTGTGTGTGTGCACGTGTGTGTGTGTGTGTGTGTGTGTATATAAGCTGGACAGAATGTAATATAATCTTGAAGCTGTGAGTCAGAATAAGATCGCAGCATATCATTTTAATGAGCATATGACTCTCCAGGAACAAATTAAATGATTAGTTTTTGGAGACCCAGCAGAGTCATGCTGCACAGCACACATGAAGATTCATAAATATATCAGAAATGGAATTTCGCTGAGACCTGGCAAAGCTACGTGGGTTTTATACTTATGCCTTTCAACTGGTGCATGAAAGTAAAAACCATGTGGCTATTTATTATTATTTTTCCCTGAACCTGGAGCTTCCAGGCTTCCCATATTAAAATGAAAAAAGTTGACCTCTTATTGTTTTTTGTGTCTTAATATCCGTATAAGTATTCAATACAACATTAGACACATGATCTACACCCAAAGCCTGTTTTTTTAGTCCGGACAGAATTTTGATTGAAATATTTAGATGTGCTTCACTGGAAGTACAATTTCTGCTGTTCGATATTGTACTTTCCGGATCATTGTGCTGATTATGATACAGCTTCGCATCAGTGGCACGTTGGTATTGCAGTCAGATTACAGAATTCTATTAAACGGAACAGTATTCTTTACCAAGATGCTGAAAGGCGGAACGTGGTTTGAGAAAGTCTTTATGATTTTCATCTGGGGGGAAAGTCCTTCAGTGCTCAGGGTCACGACGACGATCAACAGCTGCAGCGAGCTTTAGAGTCGGCTTATTTCATTAAACTTTTTTCAGGTGAAAAAGAAGCTTTTTTTAATGATATGAGACTTGAAGGCAAAAAATATTTGTGTTATTTTTATTCTGAGGATATCATTTTCAAAAGATTTTTTAATTAATGAATTTAAGGAAAAAGATTATGAGAAAAAAAAGAAAACAAATTCATAATTTAATGAACAAAATTATTAATTCCTAATTACTCATATCCCTTATTTGCACTCACACTTTTTGATAAATATTGTCTAGAATCTTTCTTTATAATAATACAATTACTGAACATATGAGACCTAAAAATAATGTTACAATAAAAAAAATTAATGCAAATGCAAATATGTATATAGATAAGTTATATACTGTAGATAAAGGGCAGAGAATAACATATTTTAAACCTTTCTTTCATTTATTACACAAGATAACATCACAGACACACACACACACACACACACACACACACACACACACACACACACACACACACACACACACACACACACACACACACACACACACACACACTCTGTGAACTACTGTGATTTCCATCCACGTTGCTGGCTTTCTCCCATTGGGGTCGTCCAGAGGCAACTGCTGAAAGCCTTTCAAGTCGCATCGTTTCAGCCATGCCGGCTGCCTTGATATTTCACAGGTCAACGCATAGAACAGCACCAGGGCCTTTTAGAACAGGACTTACCTGATGTCTGTGACCTTTTCGAGGACTTAAAATTCACCTGCAAGCGAGTGTGAGGGAGAGAAAAAAAAAGTGACACTAGATTTCCCCCGAGACGCTTTCATTTTTCATTTGGAACATGACTTTCTTGTCATTTATTGGTGCTCAGCTTGCACTTGATCGACAATTTTTGCTACTATTATTATTATTTGCATTCTAGTGTTAATGTTTTGTGCATGATTGACTCAAAAACAGCTCAATAGTGTCAGAAATAACACACTGACTTGTATTAGATCATCAATGGCCAGTGCACCCTGACTGATTTTATGTCTGCTTTTCTCAGTGAAATGACAGTAAAATGCTGTAATCCAATGTGAATTTGCGTTTAAATAACTGCCATTTGTCACGTGAAGTGTAGTTCCAATGTGACAGGCAAGGCAAGGCAAGGCAAGGCAAGGCTGTGTAATCACTAGGTTTAGCTGTGGATGTTGTGTGCTAATGGAAAGGAATTGCAATTTTTTTTTATATAGGAAAAGAAAAAACACACCAAAAACACCACCATCACCGTAAACAAAAACCTATACAAAATTACAACTATGGTTTATAAAACACAGACCTTCATCCTTCTCAATCCCTCCTGTAATCCCTTCAGACCACATTATGCAATTCACCCATTTTGTTATTTAGCCAAGCTCCATTTAACACTTCTTAAATTGCTACCTTTTTAATTAAAGTTGTGTGCGGCTTCCCATTGTGTGATAGAGCCCTCTAATTTAGCTCCTGTCACAACATAAATGGCGAACTTCATCAGATGCTCGATGAGGAAGGAGGTATGGAAATTGCAAGACATTTTCAATCCAAAGGCTGTCAAGAGATACACGTTTTGTTTTACCTACATTCATGATAAAAAAAAAACCTCATCAAACTACCGGGCAGGGCAGTGAGGAAGGACAGCGTGTGTTTGTGTTTTAGGTAATAATTCTATCGGGTGTGTGAGATGGAAGTCATCACGATAATCATTTTAAAATTCTGTGTGTTTTATTTTTAAACATTTTGAACATTGTTCAAAACTTGCAAATATTTTACAAATGGAATGATTGCGAAATGACTATGAATTTGTTTTCATTCTACAATATGGTTTATAGCTTAAACCTTTTGATTGACATTTTGAATTTGTATTATTTTATGCCGCAAGTATGTTAAAAAAAAAAGTTTCACTATTGTATTTTAGAATAAAATATCTGTACCTTTCTTAGGTTAACCTTACACAGAATTTTAGTTGTTCAGCTAAACACCATCACATTCTTATGGAACTTGTTTTTGCATTGTTTTAAACAATAATACAAGATTAGTGTGACTGTATTTCTCTGAATTGTGACTTTCAATTTCAGAATTGTGACTTTATATCTCAGAATTGTGACTTTATCTCAAATAATTGTGACTTTCAATTTCAGAATTGTGACTTTATATCTCAGAATTGTGACTTTATCTCAAATAATTGTGACTTTCAATTTCAGAATTCTGACTTTATATCTCAGAATTGTGACTTTATCTCAAATAATTGTGACTTTAAATTTCACAATTGTGACTTTATTTCTCAGAATTGTGACTTTATTTCTCAGAATTGTGACTTTATTTCCGGAGACTTAGCTTTATGTTGTGCGAGTCCTCCAATTAACTGGGAGAAATTACATCAGAATGATGAAATATATGGTGCGTTTCTGAGGAAAAATACAAGAATTGCAAAGATATAAGTCAGGATTCTGATAAATAAAGTATTTTACTATTTTTCAAAACAAGGTGGGAACAGGCTTCCATACATTCTGAATGTTTCTGAACAAGCATTTTGGGGAGAGCAGAAATGGGTTTGATATCACCATTTACTCTGAAGGTAGAAACATTAGTGTGGGAAAGAAATAAAATCCATTTTTCTATGAATATATTGCTTCTGGTAGGCTAGGTAGCAATAGAAATACGTATGGCCGTCTACTTTCATATGAGCCATTACACACTACTGTGAGAAAAGAAATTCATTGTTAGAAAGGGACACAAAAAAACAGACGCAAGTTCAATTTTTTTGCCGTCTGGTAAAAACAGCAGCTTGTAAAATATGACTTGATCCAGCATTTTTTATATTTTGCAATTTATTTGTTTTTGTATTTCTTTGTGTCATGACGTAATTGCATCCTTTAAACAAGCATGTTACCACTGTTTATCCATCACACGTAATCTGGTTAACACACTGGAGTTTTAATTTGTCTCATTAATGAATTTTTCACTTGTTCTTCCATGAAATATACAAAGGCTTCCAGCACTTCAGAGCTGCATTCTAGTTTCTACTTCACTAGGTGTGTTTCCCTGTTTTCTTCTTGCGTCAAATCTGTTTTTATAGTTCTCCAGTTTTGACTCTTGCCTGTCTCTGTGAATTGTGCTCATGTTTTTGCCCATATCGAGTCTGTCAGCTTGCGTTTTGACCACTTCTGTCTTAACTCAACTGCTTAGCTCAAGGCAGGTCTTATTTTTCTCTGTAAATCGTAAGCAGTTTTAGATGATTGCGTCTAGATACAGTACCTCTTTACCAGCATACACACTCGCCTCCTAGATCCCAGTAGCACTGCTTTAATTAATTTTATCTTTAGTATGCAAAGAAATGTTAAATTTCACGGCTGAATACAAAATGTCTTTTCAGTTTATAGATATCATATTTAAACTTTATTCATCTGGGAAAACAATATCAAGATTCTTATCCCTTTACAGAATCTGTAGCTGGTCAGCCAAATTTTTTATTTATTTATTTATTTATTTATTTATTTATTTATTTATTTATTTATTTATGAAGATATCAATTCATGCAGAGCAGCTTAGAATAAGAAGCAGTCTAGTACTTAGAAGAAGTCTAGTCCTATTAAAAAATAAGACACGGTGGATACCTATAAGTACGGAAACGTCAAATTATAAAAAAAAATGATAAAGAAAGTCACTTTCAAAAATGTTATTCCAAGGTTCAAATTATTTACATATTCATTCATTCATTTTCTACCGCTTTATCCGAACTTCTCGGGTCACGGGGAGCCTGTGCCTAATTATTTACATATGTCAGAGAAAATATGACAAAATGACAGGATAATGTACTTTAAGCAAATAATTTGAGTGAAATTAAATAGTAGCAGCAATTTGTTGCTAATGAATCGTGGGTTATCTGTGATGGGGTATGTAATTGGAATTGGTGTTCGATAGGGTGCCTACTTAGGGCACTTACAATTTCCAAGTCATTGTTGGTATTCCATTTCATGCTAAGACCTTTGTGTTTCACTACCTGAACCCCTGATCACTTACTTGATTGCAGTATGCCTCTTGAGGAAAGAGTCTTTCTACATTTCAATGAAGAGATTGTAAAAGTTTTTTTTTTCTCTTTCACGCACTCACTCACTCACTCAAAAAAAAAGGACTGCCACAACAGAGAAAGAAAACTTCTCAAATCCTTGTCAGAATTTTTCCTCATGAGTGCGGAAGCTATGCAAGTTAAAAGTTTAGTGAAATGGTTATGGCAGCCAACTGTTCAGGGAGAAAGCTTCAGATTACTGGAAGGGGAAAAGAGAAAGAGAAAAAAGATGGAAGTCAGGTTCTTTCAGGGAAATCTCCTTTGTCACCGCTCCACTGTCACCATGCGGAAGCCGAGCGGCAACAAAATGTTCAATTCGACTTAAAAGTTGGCGTCAATCACGATGTGAGGCTGGCTATTAAATTCATCCCTTTGGATGTGGATGCGTTGTTTGTAGGTGATTTATAACAGAATAAATATGAATCGAAAGCAAGACACTACAGTACAGGTGAACCTGGTCACTTTATCAGTTCTTGTTAGTTGATTGCTGAT
Organism: Tachysurus fulvidraco; assembly: GCF_022655615.1. Taxonomy (NCBI): domain Eukaryota; kingdom Metazoa; phylum Chordata; class Actinopteri; order Siluriformes; family Bagridae; genus Tachysurus; species Tachysurus fulvidraco. Next base: position 9,938,529 of record NC_062535.1, on the reverse strand, counting down.
GTTCTTACAAGTACAAGTACAGTACAAGTGCTGGAAGATTTGCACAAATCGAAGCCTTTATTAGTATCACATATACATTACAGCAGAATTATTTTCTTTGCATAAGGGTCTTGCTCAAGGGCCCAACAGTGGCAGCTTGGCAGTGCTCTTGCTTAGACCTCGATCCTCTGATCAACAACCCAGAGCCTTAACCACTTGAGCCATCACTGCCCCCAATAAAAAAGCAGTTGGATGGAATATCATTTCTTTCAAACAAGAAATTACCATTTGTTGTTGTAAATCTTTGGGGTAATTTTTTTTTAGTATAAAATCACTATTAGCAATTTCTTCTTAAAAAAGGACATTAAGGTATAAAATGTGCTGGCACCTGTCTAGAAAATAAAAAGATTTTGATAAAAAGGGTTAAAAAAATGACCACATGTTTCCAGTCTAGAAAATCAACTTGCATATCTTAGTGACACTACTACTGCTTGTAGTTTTTTGCATTTTATGTGAATTGGTGAAATTGCAAGCACTGGATTCTATATTTAAACTCAACCAGTGAAGACCTATGCAATTCACCAATGTTGAAAAAAAAATATGAGTAAATTTGTGCAACAGCAAAATTGATAAATCCAGAAGTAACTGACCATGACATGATATATGCCATGTGGGTGGGGCTTCACAATTGCAAAGTTTTATGTACAGTATTTAACTGATAATAAGTGTTAAAAAATGGAAATAAAAAGAGCATTTTGTTACTGCAGTTTAATCTATCTAGAAAAAAATTAATTCAATGTTCAAAATTGTAAAATTGTCAATTTATTTGTTTTATATTCCAACAGATTGGAAGATAATAGAATCAGTTAACCAGTATTAATAATTGTGATCTATTTTATTGTTTCTAGCTTAGCAAGGCACATTATTTCCCTGTGGGTTGCCAATAAGCCATATATTTAAGAACACTAAATATAGACAAATAACTGGTTAATTGAATGGGAAATCCACTCAAATGTAAGTTTCCCACCAATTAACATTTATGAGCAAAGCAGTAAAAAAAAAAAATAATGGAACATTTTATATCCAAAGACACCAGACACCATAAGCACTAGTGTTACAAATCCTAGACTAGTGGATACAGTATAAGCATGAGCTTAATACTCAATTAAATCTAACTTGGCAAGAGAATCGTTGTGAAAAACAGGCTCCTGGTTTAGCAGTGGGACCGGATGTGACGCCTAGCTTATATAAGCGCCCATTTTTTTTTTCCTTCTTAGAACTGTTTAGATTGTGTCACTGCATCAAGGTGGGAAGCCCATAGTCAAATTCTGTTTTCCACTGATAAGACACAGTGAGCCTTCTTCCCTTTGTTGGCCTACCAAGAGATGATCAGCCAGAGAGAAACTGGGCAATGATGTAGCAGGCGATGTACATTCAGTCTGGGAAAATTGGAGTTTGAATCCTGACAATGCCACAGGCCGCATCAGGAGCCATTTCTGCAGAATTGGCTGGATGGGAAAGATAGCATACTGTCTTTTGTCTGTCAATCATGAAGTCATGTATGTTGAAGAGGGCCAATAGAGCTTGCCTCTGAGTGGGTTACACTGCCATGTGATGAAGCATAAGCAACAGTGCAGAGAAATAGTACAGTATATTAAGCTGGCATCATTTTAATATCCTTGGTCTGGCCATGTGACCAAATTAGAGAGAAAATGTGGGAGAATTTATTTATTTATTTATTTATTTATTTATTTATTTATTTGCGTAAATCATTTCGCCATAATACGTAATACAGATGTGATGGATACAGTATATAGATTAGATGCAAATATATACAGATAGTTGGAGAAAAGATTTGATTAAGCAGACAGGACAGGACATACTGTTCATCAATCAAGCAGATTTAGGACAAAAAATGAATCCTTCATCTTGTATATCACTCAGATGTCACCTTGTATCTGATGCTCCTCTCCTGAGGGAACAACTCCCGCACAGATGGCCCGGAAGTATGTCTGCAACATGCTGGGACAACTGTCCGTATCCTTCCTTGCTCCCTCCTTCCCTCTCCTCATCTATTTGCCTCTCTCCACATCCCCGAGCTTTCAATAATTCACACACTACCATTCTGTCCGTTCTGTGAGCCTGCATTGGAGCAGAAGACACTTAACCCGATCCATAGGCAGCCCGAAAGGCGCCTAACCTGTCCCAAACCATGTAGTACTCCATCACGGTTGAGACGACAGCTCATCTTTCCATCCTTCCATCCCGTCATCAGCTGCATGAATTTGTCATGCTGCAAGAGACAGGAGAAGGTCCCGAGGTGAGCGCAGTGTGAGTCATGATTTCAGGCCACAGTCAACCATGGTCAGCTGGTTTGCTTGCTTGTGTTGCCATTGTCTGTCTAGAGACTGACCTAAAAAGCTCCCTGTGCTCATGCAAGAGTAATAGCGCCTTGAAGGGGCCTTAAAGTTTTATCCTTTTATTTTTGGTTAGGAATTCATTTAAGGGATAGCTGATTTTCATAACCATCAAGAGCATGTGCAGGAATGCTAAAGAGGGCTCGTCAATATATAATCTCTAAAGATGGACCGTGTAACTATTGTTAAATGGGATTATCCATTTAGTCAGGCCATTTTCTCTGTTTCTTTTTCCTTTTAAAGTATGTTTTTGCAAGTGAAAACTTAATTTGGAATTAAAAAGCCATCCTGAATTACGTAGCAATCTGATGGTGTATAGCTATAATATATACAACACCATCCAACAAATTAGAACCAAAATCATCGATCACATCATGAATATTTCATTAAAAGGCATGTATCAAGGTGTAATTTAAGGTGTGGATTAGCTGCTCTACTGGCTATGTAAGATTACAGTGTAAGGTACTGTTAGCATCATGTCAAGGTGTAATTTAAGGTGTGGATTAGCTGCTCTACTGGCTATGTAAGATTACAGTTTAAGGTACTGTTAGCATCATGTCAAGGTGTAATTTAAGGTGTGGATTAGCTGCTCTACTGGCTATGTAAGATTACAGTTTAAGGTACTGTTAGCATCGTGTCAAGGTGTAATTTAAGGTGTGGATTAGCTGCTCTACTGGCTATGTAAGATTACAGTTTAAGGTACTGTTAGCATCATGTCAAGGTGTAATTTAAGGTGTGGATTAGCTGCTCTACTGGCTATGTAAGATTACAGTTTAAGGTACTGTTAGCATCGTGTCAAGGTGTAATTTAAGGTGTGGGTTAACTACTCTACTGGCTATGTAAGATTACAGTTTAAGGTACTGTTAGCATCGTGTCAAGGTGTAATTTAAGGTGTGGGTTAACTACTCTACTGGCTATGTAAGATTACAGTTTAAGGTACTGTTAGCATTGTTTACATCACCTTGAACTTGAATTAAATTCTTAGGCAATGATATTGATATTCGGATGTACATGTAGTGTCAAGTAAGATTAGTTTGTGGGTTTGTGGGAAATTGCTTTGTTTATCAAAATAGCATGGTTTAACACAATAGCCGCATTTAGCTTGGAGCTATGTTTGTCTGTCTGCCATGTTATCTTACTGTCTACTACCATTATTTATTCACTATGCAATCTTGCTTTGCTAATTTCTGCATTGAAAAGTAATGTTTAATTTTGAAATTGTTTTGTTTAATAGTCTTAGTTTGTAGCATTTTTTTCCGAATTAATTCATACCCAATTTTCACATGAGAAAGCTCTTGTTTTTTTTTTTTCTAAATAGACACTGTTTCCTGAACACATATTACCACACAATTACTACACCATTACTACACATATTACTACACAAGTGGTACTGTACATATTGTACTTTCTCTTAATTTCCCTGTGTTGTCCTCCATTTTTCTTTTCTGTTGCTATTTCTATGTTCAGTGTTTGCAGTGCACTGAACTGGTCACTGCATTTGTCCTGAAAGTGCAGTCAGCCTGAACATCTCTCTACACTGACACATACTCTAGCTACTGCTCATGCACTACAAACAAACCTGTTTCAGTTGTTTCCCTTTCAGAATGAGCATTTCATCTTTTCTCTCTCGGCACCCGTTTCTCATTTCATGCGGTCATCTCATGGGTGAGGGAAAACAGAAAGACGGCATATAGGGATCATTGTGTAAATGTGTGAGAATCAGTGTCTATCTGTGTTACTTTCACGCTCTCACATTGTCTCCTGCTCAAACACAATGGAGCCTTGCTTTCTTCTCCTCCCAACACCTTCACAATCCAACCTACTATCCTTTAATGTGTCAATTCTCCAAAGTCATTTTCAACGATGCTTCAATGAGTTCAGTTATTAGAAATGATACTGCTCATGAGTGTGTGCTGCCAGCTTTGATGTGTGTGTGTGTGTGTGTTTTAGGTAATATGTGACATTGCTTTTCATATTTGTAAAGATAGGTGATGTGACTGTATAGGAGTACATTATACAGAATTAAAGAAATAGCATGTTGTTTTTTTCTTGCTCTCCGTAGTATAATTCTATAGTAGTCTCTGTGATGATGTCATGATGGTTTATCTAATTAGAAAGCTTAAAGCTTGATCTAGCTGCAGAACGTACCACTAACACTTGCAGACAGTTATACTACACATAGCTTCTTGTATTTTGTATTTTCTTCACACTCTGCATTGTGTGGTTCATGTCTGAGCATGTGTATGCGATGTACATGTGTTTTTATCTTCAATTTTTATTTTTTTTCTTATGTGTGTACGAGTGTGAAATTACTTCAGCGCCTTACTGCATGCATAAGATACACCAAAAGCGCTCGGTGTAGCTGCTGTAGCTGGAAACAGGAACGATAACAGCTGACAGTGTGTACAATGTTTCTGTCCTTGCTGAGATAAGCTATGCCAGAGGATAGTCATTAAAAGTTATAGTTGTCCACCTTTACTTTACACATCATGGTCAGAGATGCATCTTTTCCCACTTCGTCTTTCACTATCTACACGTCTTATCTGTCTCACCTCTAGATGCTTTAGTAGCTTCATCACAGAATAGATTTGTATAGCCCTCATGAAACTTTCAGCCTCATGTCTGTTATCTAAGCGCAGACACTTTAAGACAGAAAGATAATGGTTTTATGTGGGCTTTGGGAATATAAATGTGAATATATTAATATTTTATTTGGATATGAGAATGTTGTGTGTGTAATGTCAGCATACTAAGGAATAAAGCCTTTCTATTCTTGCTTAAGAGTTGGCAGAGTTGTTCTCTTCATCAAATGCTGCTCCATTATTTCTACAAAGATATCTGATTGCAGCTAAAGTGTACTGTTTTTACTTCATCAGTCTATAGCACTTCCACATGCTTCTGTCTGATCTAGATGTTGTTTGGCATAAATCTCATGTTCACACTTGTTATTAGGGTGAAGCTAATGATTCCTTCTGATGACTCTTCCATGTAGATTATGATTACAACAATGCTGCTGCATTCTTAAAGATGCATGTAATCTGACCCACTCCTAGGTCAGCTAAAACTCCATACAGGTCCTTAGAAGTATATGGGGTACGATTTGCATTTTTGCCCTTCACACGAACAGTTATTTCTGGACATTTTCTTCTTCTTTCAGATCTTGGCTTGACTTCCACTCATTAGCTGCCAGTTCTTAATGACACTTCATCCCATGAAAACTGGAAGTGCTTTGATAGCTTTTCACAGCCTCCCTCTGCTTTTTAAAGCATTAATTAGGTTCATTTTCAGATTTTCAGTAAGCTTGTGGTTGGTAAGAGTTAGTACAAGGTTTGAAGTATTGTAATGACAATTCTTGACCTGCCTAAAATGTAGGAATGAGTCCATTTTGGACTGACAACAACTTGGATGTCTAAATGTTTGTATGACACAACTAATATATTTTAAGGTAGCTGCAGATTAACATTTGCAGATTTTTAGTGGTTGTTAATAATTGCATGTAATTCCCAAAGTGCAATTTATCTCTTTTTTTTATTATTTAAAGCCTTTTGATTATTATTTTTTTTTTAGTTGTGTTATCTGCCTCCTGTGGTGGTTTAAACAAACATAATCTTATCTATGACCTCTTTCTCTTGCTCATCTCCTATCATTACTTTTCTCTTCCTATATTTCTCACCCTACATTTCCTCTTTTACAGTACTCCTCAAACCCCAGACATTCAACCAGATGAGCATATAAGCATATGTTTGATTGGGTCAGCGCCAAGAGCTCAGTATCTGATTAACCCGCACTGCACCCTGCTGCTCTAATCAGTGAAATAGGCATCATATATTAGACTGGAAGTTCCACTGTTCTGCCCTAGACGATCTTTTCGACCCTCATCACTGGGACAGTGTGTGTATGTGTGAGTAGATCACAGATTATGCACATACGCACAGCATTATGATTGTCAGAGAACTTTTGTGCCCTGCTGTTATCCAGCATACTCATATTTTTAGGTTTTTGTCAATTGTTTTAGTTTGAATTGAACAAATAACAAAGAAAAGAAAATTTGAGATTTTTTTAAAGACTCTTTAAAGAACTTCTTAAAATAGTTTTCCCTATTTGATATTTGGATCTTTCTTGTACAAGGTGAGATAACAAAAAAAAAGGTTTCCAAATGTGTGGGAGGTTGAAAGAGCTAGCTGAGTGTGTTCATGCATTGTGGCTCTCTATGATGTCCTTTCTGTAGAATCTGCCATCTGTTTTCTTCACAAAAACCCGTAAAAATGTGATAGTGTGTACTTCTCACCAACACCTCTTTCCATCAATATCTTTTTCCACCTCAAACTCTGTCCCTGCTGGTTCCACCCTGTGTTTCTCTAGTGCCAATATCTATAGTTTGCTGGTTCTGACTCCTGAGTACATCAATATGAGAGTCTCCTGAAAAGTAAAAATATCCTTTTCTGTTTTTTTCTTCCCTCGCTAAAGCAGCAGTCAGTATAAACACAAATAAAAATCATTAAAAGGGAAAGGGCAGGAATAATGCATTTGGCCCTATTTTTTTCTCCTAGTTTTCCGACATCTCTGCAGTGGTGGGGTGGGCAGGGATAGAGTCAGTGTACAGGGGAATACTGGATAACTTTGTGGAATAAGGAATAAACTGGCCCTTATGTGATAAAGGAGATGATGGAGGACTTTGAGACAACAAAACTTTGATTGAGCCCATAACCTCTACATATCTACATGCTAAGATGGCGGTGCAGCAGTAGCATGATACAACATGGAGCTATTTACATTTTTTAGCTTGACTATTGCAAGTTCATGGACACCAGAGACAGCGGTGTTCATGTATACGGCCGCCAGAAATTAATACAATACAGAAATCGTGCAACAACCTGCACGATGATGTGTTGGAAAGGCTTTGTGATCTCAGCTTGCTGCAGAGACCAGGAGATGGGATGCCGAAAGCAGTTCACGAGAAAGCGGAAGTGCGGCGGATGTCCGTGCTAGGCTAAAAACAAACCCAAGTCGGCCGGCTCTCCTGTCTATTCTATTTTTGAATGTTTTCTCCATGGACAATAAACTGGACTACATCCGACTCGAACGCACTACACAGCGAGTGTTTAGTAACTGCTGTGTCTTTGTTTTGTTTTCAGGAAATGACAATAAAAGCTTCTTGACTTGACTTGATTAACCATCATGGATGAGGAGGATGGAAGTGTTGATAACTACAAGTATTTGAGTGTACATTGGATTGGAGGACCAACACTGACACTGTGTACATTTTCTGAGGAAACCAAAATCTTGCAATGTTTGCAACAAGATGCTGGAGATGTTGTGGTCTGTGGGGTGTATGTGTTGCGTATGTGTTGTGTGTGTGTGTGTGTGTGTGTGTGTGTGTGTGTGTGTATACAACAACAACGCCAGGGATTCCAGCAGGATTAACAAGCTAATCTATCCACTGGAGACTTTTGAGTCAATGAGGAAGAGGTGGTCACTGAACAAGCTGCTCTTCATCATGGACAATCCATCTCACCCACTCTACAGCAGACTACAGAGTCAGCTGCGCTGATTCCCTAAAAGATTCATTCAGATGTACTGTATTGTTACATTAAAATGTTACAGGAGTTCATTCTTACCACTGACAAAACATTGTACAACAGCTCACCTGTGTGTGACGGGAGATAATACTTTCCCATTGCACTGCTCTAAACATTAATAGAATAAGATTCTAGATTCTCAAGATTCTTCATATTTATTATCCACTGCCAGTTTGCACGTTTACTGTGATAGGAATACTGATGTAATTATGGTTAAATCTAAGTAAAGTATAGTAGTATTAGGATGGTTGCGATATGCACTCTTGTCAGTGGCTTGTTTATCCTCTGTTAGCATGGAGCTGTCTTGTTTTGCTCTCTGCCCGTTTGGATTCTCTTGTTCACAATGTTGACACTTCTGTACACAGATTTCTGACAGAATAAAAGACAAGCTTTTGAACACTGTGAGAGTTATTTAAAAGAAAGTTCATGGCAGAGCATTTTGAAAAGATATTCCATTTTGAAAAAAAAGTATTTTTAAGCAGCTAGTGGCAAATTATATATACTGGAATGGAATATCTAACCTTTCCCTTTATCTCAATAAATTATAATGAATGCTTTTGATGTAAAATATTCATAATTGATTGTCTTTGGATGTTGAGCTCATCAGTGAACGTGTCAGGATCCAGTCCGGACTTTGGCCATGTGCGTTTGTTGTTGACAGAAGGATTCCGCCATTTAAAGACCCAGCAGGATCGCGTCAGCCTGGACCAGCTCTGTGGGAGTATATTTTATTTTCTTTGCTCCATGGCGGAGGATTTTTCCCACTTTCCCTCCCATTCTGGTTTTCGAGACGTGGGTCTGGTTGTGGTGTGTCGGGGGTTGTGCTCGTCCCTTCAGCTTGGCTGTGGACGTCGCTCGGCCCTTTTGCTCGGCTGTGGACATCGCTCGGCACTTCTGCACGGCTGTGGACTTTGTTTGGCTGTGCCGCCGTGTGTCTCGCTCCCCCACTACCCTCGCCGTGTGCCTTGCTCCCCCCACCTGCCTCACCGTGTGCCTTGCTCCCCCCTCCTGGATCTCGTCGGGATTTTGGTCCCCTCGGATATGGTTTGATACAGGATTGGCGCATCAAGAGCTGCACCTGAAGGGGGGGGGTACTGTCAGCATACAGACCGGACATTTGGCCATGTGCGTTTGTTTATGTTCTGTGTTCACGTGTCTGCCCCGCCCTTGTCTCTTCCTCCCCGCCTCTGCACACCTGTTCATGATGTCTAATTGTCATGTGTATTTACCTGTGCCACGTGGCCTATGACGGTGCGGAATCCTTGTCGTCTCGTGTCGTTTTTTGTCATGTCTAGTATAGTCTGCATCCTTGTTTTTTGTTTTTAGTAATGAATTCAGTTTATTTTAGCTATCCTGCATTTGGGTCTGTTTTTTTGCCCCGCATCGCTGACAAAACGTTAATAGACCAAAAGCCAATATAATAATAAGTTGTTTTTGACTTTCCAATCTTAACATAATGAAGGTTATACAAAACTCATGATACTGTAGTTATGTCCCTATATTTATTTATAAGTTTAGAGCTGGTCAATGTGGCCAAATATATTATCACAATAATTTCCCCAAGGTTTCTAGGTTATGGAACAATAAGGTACAACCTCATCCTCTAATTGTATCCTAATACATAGGATAGATATATTTATTTAGACTTTTTAAACTGTAAATTGACCTATTTATAGGATCTGTAGGTATAGATGGTATATATTAACAGTATCTATTAACAATATCTTTTCTACCATCATTATTCAGAAGCATTTAAGATTGTGGTCATGGAGACTTAATATATGCATTATGTGTCAGCTATTTAATCAGACATTTAATTTTCATAAAGCTTAAAAAAGTGCCATTGATTTTTAATGTATTTATTTTGTTTTCATTTAGTGCGCTCTTCTGTAAAGAAGACATGTCCTTGGCTGCTGACCTAGCACTTGTCTGCTATGTTTACAGCTCAAAAGGGTTGTTTGTATATATTTTATTCATAACATATAATATAGTTGCACCTTGATACTGCGGAGGGCTGAACACAGACACGGAGACGTTAGTGGAGTGTTCAATGACGAACAAAGGAGCTTTATTCCAAAACAGAAAGATAAGCTTTCAGCAGTCAGGCAACAAAAAGGGGCTCTCAGCATGAATGAGCTAGCAAAATAAAACCAGAAGAAAACCAAGAATTAGAAAAGAGTTAACTTCTTGGGGTGATACAGGTGCCGGCATTCTCTCTCCTGTGAAGGAGTCACTATATATATATAAGAAATTTGACAGAATTACACACTCAATGCTTCTTTTAATAAAAAAAAAAAAACAGGCAGAAGAACACGAACACTGCATTAAATATTTGATATTTGTTGGATTTTTCAAATCTCTAAATAATAGTCATTTCCCCCACCATTCATCTGTGTACCCCAAATACATTTCTCCAAATCTCATCAGAACACAGTAGCAGGTGTATAAACATGAAATTAGGACAATGGCATTCAGTTCCCTGTGGACCTTTCCAACCAGACTGGAACTGAATGGCTGGAGAAGCCTGAATGGCAAGAAGGACACATTGTAGGAGACTGATAAATTGTAGCCTTGGCGGGGATGTAGGCAGGTTGGCATGTATTGGGCTTCCCATTGTCATTAGCCTCTTAGTCTGGCTGGAATATTGTCAGATTTTTCAGGTTTTACTTCTGGGTCAAAACCTGGACCAGAGTGAGGTTCAGCTGAAGGACATGAAGGCACATGTTTAAACATGTTAAGTGGCATAAACAAATGTTTTAAATCTGTTTAAATCATATGAAAATGTTTTGTTTTAGTTTCTCAGAACATGTAGGCTGCAAGCGTTCCAGAAAATACTGTGCAAAAAAAAAAAAAGAAAAGAAAAAGTGACTCACAAGAATATTAACAAGAACATAGAAAGCTAGAACATCACAGGTTTCTTTCTCCAAGCTGTCCTTGAGCTTGGAGAAAGAACGAACAGCCCATATGCAGTATTTGTTCAAATCAGTGTCCAAAATCATACAAATTAACTACTATAGGCAACCCTAAATATTCTAGTGGAAGAATATACGGTTATGGTAGAAGAGTGTATTTTGGAACTTCGTACTGAAGATAGCATCTGAAATGACTAAGTCCCTGCACTGCCACTTTGACAGACATGTAATTTTAGTTCGGCCTCTAAAAGGATATTGCGAAGATGTGATGTTCAAGCCGTCTAAACGAAACGCATTTCAGAGTACGAAAATGCAGTGGAAGACACAAACAAGCGTCTGCATCATAAAGATCATTTGCTTAAGGGAGATAAATAAAATCTTGTCTAATCCTTTCCCCAACATCTGGATGCCAAGTTAATGCTTCAGTGAGAAAAAAAGTTTTATAAGAAATGATGTCTCAGATAAGAAACTTGTATATCAAAAGCAATGTAGAAGAGACCATGAAGCATAGTGCAACAACTAGAGCAAAAGAGTCTTGTGGAACTTTTTTCCATCTGGGTAAAAAAAAAAAAAAAAGGCTTAATGAGATGCACAGATATTCTTGTCTGCAGACTTCAGAGACTCAGTTTCATCATTTTGACTAGTGATGAAGGAGATCTGGTCAATAACAAGGAAATATGCCCTGAATTTTATTCCTCATGTTCTGTCTCAGGGAAGACGATCAAATCTTTTCTTTATTGTTACAACATACCCAATTAATACCATTAAATACCAATTAATTTGATTTAGAAGTAAAATAGGAAGCTATTAAACCGTTTGCCCTTAGGAGAAAGCAAGAAAGATGCTCATAAAGCTTAGAACCTCACAGTCTTTCTGCTGGGCCTTCCAATGGAGGTTATATACTGTACATTCTCTACTTGTTCTTATGATAAATGGTGTTTTTCAAGCTGTGAATCAATTGTTATTATAGTAAATCGCATCGAAAGTTTTTTTTTGCCTTGATTTTATTCAGCACCAGTAGCACTTTAATGACTATTATTTCAGTCTCACCCAGTTTACACTGATTCCCTGTTAACAAATTCAGTCATTTGACGTGCATCAGCCAATAAAACAGAAAATGAACTAACAAAAAGCTATGAAAATGGATAATAAAACAATGAACTTCTGAATCTTTGAGGGGACTGGCAGGGCATCAGAGTTCAGAGTATTAAGTGAAAAGTGCTAGTGAAATTCTGAGCATTATCACTAAGCTGTCAAGAGCCTATTTCTCAGACCAGACACGAAAGCAGATTTGATTCCATCCAAAGTGCATTTTGAATGCCTGTGAATCCTCACTGGATTGGATTGGACCTCTTTCTTTGATGGCTTTTTTTTTTTTTTTTTGCTTTGCTCTAATATTCAGAGGAAGTAACTTTCCCTGCTTCTGATGGCTCGCAGTGATCATTGCGGGTCATGGGGCTCTCGAGAATGAAAAGGATCATTTTGTTGGAATGCATGACGGCTACGGTTCATGTGAAGGAAATAGCGTAATAATAAAAAAGAAAGTGGGGATGTAATGTAAAGGGCCTTATTATTATTATTATTATTATTATTATTACTATTATTATTATTTCTTCTTCATACAATAGTACAGAAAAATACAATACTTTAGGAAGTGCAGCAGTACAGGAACTATGGTAGTCCAGGATGTACGATAGTACAGAAAGTACAATTGTTTCACAAATACACTGGCTCATAAAGTACACTTTCCCTGTGAGTAGTGCAGCTGTCAAGAGTTCTGTTCTTGATGATTACAAGCTTGACTCCAGATGATTAGGAGCCCTACATAGGCTTTGCTCTCTAGATGGAAAAGGTGACGTTTTTTCCCCTTCCCATCTGTTGATTAGTTATGCTAGTGAATCACAGAAATTTGGCAAATTGGGTAGTTAAGGCTGTCCTTCAAGTACATTCACTTCGTTCAACTTGTGATATTGCGAGTTGCAGTGCGGCTTCAAAAGACTTGGAGAAAGTTAGCTCCATGGAAGAAATTGGCAGTGACTAACAAACAAGAGTTTATTTCTTTTCCGTTAATGAGAGACACTTTACAACTGTTATGGTAGAGCAATTCATTATATTACATCTTACTGATTTTAAAAAACATGTGGGGGAAAATTTTACACACTAACACACACTGTTGTTTTGTACTTGGACTATGCTTAGTCTTGCTATTTAAACATTCCCTTCCAAACACATTAAAAAAAAAGTATCTTGTTCGCATTCATTAAACCACATGACTATACTCTGTATGTGCGCAGCATCAATCATGTTGCTACAGATATGTCAGCATAGCAGGCTGAAAAACACTTGCTCTGTGTAACCGCCTGGCATGACTGCCATGATGTATCTACACTCTGGACTAGAAAGAAATCAGCCTCAGCCCCGTTACTTCATACAGTACCATTCTGTTCATTTTTCTGTTGGTTCTTGTGTGTTTGATCCACAACAGTGTCAAGTAATACTTCATAAATACCTTCGATTGTCAGGAATCCCCTAGTTTGTATATTTAAACTCTTGCGTGTTTTGTAATCTGCACAAAGTAACTGCAGGTTGTATTCAAGTCCTGTCATTTTCTTTGGATTCTTTTATTATTATTATTATTATTATTATTATTATTATTATTATTATTATTATTATTATTATTTATTTTTTGCTTATTTTGTTCTTGACTGCTGTTTTCTGATCGCCTAACCCATAACCCATATACCTAATAAATTGCTCATTGCTGTTCAGTTAATAAGTGTGTGTGTGCCCTGCGATGGGTTGGCACTCCATCCAGGGTGTATCCTGCCTTGATGCCCGATGACGCCTGAGATAGGCACAGGCTCCCCGTGACCCGAGAAGTTCGGATAAGCGGTAGAAATGAATGAATGAATGTTCAGTTAACTGTCTACTGGGAGATATTAAATACACCTACACCTATTTTTGCTCACCTACCTAATTTTTGTAATTTTATATACATATTATACAGTACAAGTCCAGCAGCTTAAATTGCCTGTGTGTGTGTGTGTGTGTGTGTGTGTGTGTGCGTGCGTGCGTGCGTGCGTGCGTGCGTGCGTGCGTGCGTGCGTGCGTGCGTGCATTGATCGACTGATTGATATTGATTAGGACCTTCCCAAAGCAGCAATCTAGGCTCCAGATTCATACTGACCCATATTATGTCCTTCCTGAAAATAAATGAGTGCTAATTGATTATTGTTAATATTGTATATATAAATAATATAGTTGCATATTAAAAAGCAGTATATATATATATATATATATATATATTGTATAGATGGATTAAGCAGATGAAATCAAGCAGATGAAATTCATCATAATAAATATTAATGCTCTACCAGCTCGTGAGAATAGTCTACGATATTTAGACCCTCCTGTATCTGTTTCCTTAGCTGCCACCATCCAAAGCATCTGATTTAATAGTAACTGACGGCTAAATATAAGTAAATTATAGATTCCTGGTGGGATCGTGTTGTTTAATAGCTGCTTTCAACTCATACATTATTCATGTTTCTGATCCCAGTCCTCTCCACATGTTTTTGTATTACCTAGTACCTTAGTTTTAACTCAGTCAAAGGGAAGACATGAATTATTAATATATTGTAACGGTGCAGATAAACTAGACTCATTCAGTTATGTGTGAGACCCACTGTATAAAATTTCATCTTTCTCACTTCAGAAGTCATAAACTTTATAACATGGAGGCATTTTATACAGTACTCAATGTAGCAAAGGTTATTTGCCTGCTCAGTATTTAGATTTAAAGACAACACAAAGGAAATGTTTCAAGATGAATTAAAACGCTCTGATGTGTTTTTTGGTCTGAAATCGTCTAAAAAGTAATAAATGAGACTGTAATTTGGAAATTAATTTGGAATTACTTGTTTGATAACGATTATGCGTTTTCATAGACGCTTTGGTATTACATTATTCAGGTTTATTTGCTGTTACACAGTTGTTTTCCGCTCCGAAGACCGGCCGTCGGTGTAAATTGGGCATGAAAGAAAAGTCACACTCAATTTACACACAGTGTGCAGCTAATTTTAGTCATTTACTTGCACTCTGTGTGAATGTTTATAACTGCCAGAACTTAAAACAAGAGGAAAAAAACGACTTCACCGTTAAGACTTTGGATGCGTTTCACAAACACTGGCATTTACTAGGCTACATGAGACATAAAAACCAAAGCTTTGTACAGTATGTTAATTTTATTAAAGGCAGGGTCCCAGATTTTTGAGAAATGCCTCAGAAGACTGAGTCGGCCGAATAATAAACAAAAATCAAAACAAAAATCAAAACAAACATGTAGCCAATGAGCAGAAAGGGGCGGGGCTTGTCAATATGTGGTGGAGAGAGTGTTCAGTGCGCATGTGTGACATTAGCAGAAGGCGGTTTTAACATTGACGTGGAGGATAAACACAAAGAAAGAAAGAGAAGAAAGACTTACGATAAGGCAAGAAGTAGGACGTGTTAATATAGGATCAGCTTTTCAGCGCTGGAGAGAACTGAAGGAGCAGGAAGTTGGCCTCATCACAGATTGGAGTTTCCCGAATCAATAACTCCTGAGCTAAACGCTGTTACTACACAAATAACACCTCTTTTCAATGTAGAGACGCAGCTACAACCGTGTTTTGTGTAGTAACAGTGTTTAGCTCAGGAGTTATTGACTCAGGAAATTCAACTTTACTTACAGTAAGACGCCGAGGCGCTTTTTTCCTTCTCAATAGGTGAATAATGTTGGTTTTGCTTTGTTTCACAGAACTAATATATGCCATCCTTTGCATGATTACACTTGTATGTCATTTTTGCTTGTTTGTTTATCTGCAATCGTATTGTTCTTCCTTTCAGCTATGATAAAGACACATTTCTTTCCAGTTGCCTGGGTTACGTATGTATGTGTGGGCAGAGCTTTCAATACAGGGGTGGGACCTTTCAAAAATCGGGGACCCTACCTTTAATGGGAAAAACAAAATTGACTTTACAAAATACAAATCAGGGTGTTTATTTAACCAAAAAAAAAGTACCTAAATATTACATATAGCTACTTTAAGTTTGAAAAGTTTATTAGATTAATTATTACTGTGAAAATTCCAAGTTTTGCCTGAAATTAAGCCCAGATTTCAGAACAGGATGTCTGATTAGTTCTTAGCCGCTTAAAGGAAACCGAATGGAAGAAACTCAATCAAACATTGAGTTGATGCGGCATGCAAGCATATGTCCTGTTTCTAGCATGAAGGAAGGAACAGAGAAGAAAACAGAGATAATTATGAATAGTGATGAGATTAGCTGAGAAAAATACATTCACATAGGGTATAGATTGGAGCTATTAATGCTTAAAGCAAGACATGAATAACTGAATTCTAAATACTAAACAAAAACAAACTAAATACTAAGATGATGTTTCTTTTTTCTTGGTTCAGGTGTCAAACATTAAGTCAAGAATAGCTTCAATCTTACTTAGCATTGATACTACAAATCTCTGGATCTGTATGAGAGACTCATTCTTTCACACAATATTCCTTTAATTAGTGTTTTGATGATAGTGCTGGAGAGAGCTGTCTAACACTTTGCTCTGACATCTGCCAGAGGTGTTCAATTTGGTTCTGGTGAATGCAAATCTGACAGCATATAAATTAAATAATGCTTATTAGGTCATTCAGTAAGAACTCATTGTGGCCCTGCGGCTGGGTGTAGAGCGATCCAGGAAGAGACCTACAGTATGCATACTTACCCTCAGGTTGGAAATTAACAGTAGCTCTGGGCAAAAATGCCACCAACAATCAGTAAAATATCCAGATATTCTAAATGTAATTGCAGAAAACCCTCCATAGTTAACATTTGGTTCGCTATAAATACTAAATATCTAGGTTAATTAACGGTACTGATGTGAAATTTCTGCACATCAATCTGCATTCTGTGAATCTCACAGTGAAGGGAGTGTTGTTATTGTGCAGTGCTCTTCCAATAAAATGAATAATATTAGCTATCCAAACCCAGACATGCCATAAACAAACAAACAAACAAAATAAATAAATAGATAGATAGATAGATAGATAGATAGATAGATAGATAGATAGATAGATAGATAGATAGATAGATAGATAGATAGATAGATAGATAGATAAATAAATACATTTTATTTTTAATGGTTTTTTTATATGATACATAATACATAAAGATTATAAATGCATCTAAAAATAAACTCCAGGTGTCAAATTTTGCCCATTAATGCAAAGTTGATGCAAAATTTTCTGACCATGATGTATGGATGCATACTGTACATACACTGGGAATTGGTGACAAATGGAAAGACAAAATGGTATCTGGGATGTGGTAGCCTAGTGTTTAAGGTGTCGGGCTATCAATCGAAAGGTTGTGAGTTCAATTGCTCAGTTGTATAAAAATGAGATAATATATAAGTCGCTCTGGATAAGGGCGTCTGCTAAAATCTAGTATCTCTAGGTCAGTCGTCCACCAAACAGCTGTGTTTCCACATTCCCAAAGATTTAAATCATTAATAATAATTGTCCAGAAGATGATAACCGCTGCTTTTCTGTCTCTTAGATCAACAGACTATGGCACCACCTATGAGAGAATGAACGACAAAGTGGGAGTGAAGACAGTCCTGAGTTACCTGTACGTCTGCCCCACCAACCAGAGGAAGGTGAGAGGGTCTTGTCTGAGCTTTTCAAGTTTCTCAATACAGATTTGAAACCCTTCCCAAACCTTTTGATTCTCAAGCCCTAAAAAAAGTATTGGCTTTGTTAGTTCTGTACTTGATTACAATAGACACCCAATGTACAACTTTTCCTCTCATCAAATGAAAAGGCCAGATTGCTTTGGAAGGTTAAAGGGTGGGCTAATCACCAGCAGCGGGTTTGACGGAGTGGCGACGCTCCCTTCAAATAACATTTAAACGTGCCTGCAAACCGGAACGAGCTCAAAGGTTAATGATTTGTTTCTCAAACAGAGATGGCTCATGCTGGCATGCTGCCCACAGTGATAATGATACCTTGCAGTGACCATTTTGTTATCAGGCAACAAAACTGTAAAAAAAAAAAAAAAAAAATCTCTGATTGGTTCTGATATGCAAGGATTTATTGATAAAAAAAAATGTATAAACTTAAGAAATCTATTTATACACTGGCTACTTAATTAGAAAACCTGTTCATGCAGGTATTCAATCGACCAATCACATGAGAGCAGCACAAAGCATACAAAATCATGCAGACACAAATAAAAACAATTCAGTTAAAGTTCATATGAAGCATCAGAATGTGGGATTGATCTGACTGACTCTGACCATGGCAAGGTTATTGGTGAGCTGGTTTGAGTATTTCAGAAAATGAGATCTGGAATCTTGACACACAACTAGACTTGGTGTAAAAATAGTATGGGGGGAAAAAAACAATATAGCATGCAGTAGTTCAGCGGGCAGTAACACGTTCTTATTGAGAAAGGTCAGAATGAAAGGCCAAAATATTTGCCAGACTGGAAAAGCAGACAGGTATTCAAAAAAAAAAAAAAAAAAAAACACACTACGGTGCACAGAAAATCCTCAGAAAATCCTCAAACTATCCACTGTATATTTATTTATTTATTTATTTGATAGATTTTTTTCTACCAGAGACAGACACCCACAAGTTTTGATCTCAGTTTCATTTATACTTTTTCTCGGTTAGATTGAATGAGTTAATGGGATGGTAGGATAAAGGGTCCCTCCTGAGAATCTCACACTTTCATTTTTACATTATTTTTACAGTATTATTTATGTTCTTTTTAAATGCTTGTTTTTAACACTGCTGTAATGTAGCATTTTCCGTCAGGATCGATAACGTATCAGCACCAAAGACTCACCCACCCAGATAAAGATTCACCATCCAACTACTGTACCCACATAACAACTAGTTCAGAAAGTGGGAAGAAATAGGATTACCCACAGGAAAACCACAGAAAGAAAGCAAGAACATGCTAAACTCTGCATAGATATATACCAATGCTCAGCATCAAACTCTGGACCCTGGGGTTATCTGCTGCACCACACTGCTGCTACTGCAATAAAGCAGCTTTCACATCATTTCTGGAGAATTCCCAGCTGAACTTTTATACACATTATAAACTTTTCATGAGCGTTATCTGAGCTCCTTGTCCAGAGTCAAGCCCGAAGCACAGAGGTCCATGTGCATATAAAACACTAATGATGGGGGGCGGGGGTTTGGGGGGGGTGGCGGGGGCGACATGCATAACACAAGCGCACAGATTAAAATGCTAATTTGGAAAAGTGTGTTTTGAGTCTTTATTAAAAAAAAAAAACACAATAGACAATTGTTAAAATGGATTTGGACCAATCGGGTGTCCTATTGTTAAGTCCTGAATAAAATCTTCTTTGCAGAATTCTTTTTTGTTATTGAATTTATAGCCTGGAACTGGAGAATCCAAAGACTGAGTAATCTCCACTTTTCATCTCATTACTCAAGTCTAGTACACTTTACCGAAGCTTGGCCCTGGCCTCCAATTTCTTGCTCTGGTTTTCACTCTGTCTCTTTATTTTCATCACAGAGTCAGCAGGAGATGTGTGACAAGAGGTCTGGCAGCCCAATAAGAGAATTAAGGCTTCAACGGGAACGTGTGTAGTGGCTAATAACATGGCCTCCTTCCCACAAGCCTGTAAGCTTCCCCCTGAGGGCTAAAGTAGACTCAGCTCTGTAAGACATCAATTAAATTAGAAAAGACTAACACGAGCTGTGAAAAGTATTTGGTTTACGGAGTATACTCTTGACTTAGAGGCCAGGTTGGGACAGAGGCATGGGAAGAAGTAACATTTTTAACATTCCTGTGCCTGTAAACAAAATGAGCATCGGCTCCATTGGCTCAGATTCTTTTCACTTTAGATCAACCTACTAAAGTCACAGCATTCATGCAGACTTGCTACCCAATAAATGGCTCTTATTTGGTGTAAATATTGCTTTCCACACAATACATCAAACAAACTATCCTAACACCATTTTGAATGTACTTGAGAAGAAACTTAAGCTTTTCATTTCTGTTGTTCTGAGAATCCACGTTAAAAAAAAAACACATCAACAAAGTGTTATTCTGCTTCCACTTGACTGTTCGTCTTTTCCCAAACAAAAGCAATTGATCATGTTTGACATGATTAATTCCACTCTGAGTTTTCCGTCCTGTTTTTTGTTTTTTCTTTCCTCTTCAGGCAGGTAGAGCTAGTGTTTACCATTCTGCACCTTGGATCTTTATTTAGAGGATATAGATTAAGCTGTTTCAGCTTACTGCTGAGAGCTTCTGCTAATAACATTCAGTGTTTATCCCTCACTCTTCATCGATCCTTTTGGTCCCACAAAGACACATTTGTTCATGACTGTCATGTGCAGGTAGCTTAAATTAAAAAAAAAGAATGAAAAAGTCATCACCATATAGACCTTCTCTATGTGATTTGTGGTCTGGTCTCCATGTTTCCAGGCAACAGTCTGTGGAAAAATTCAAAGAAAACCAGTTTTGATGGTCAAAAAAGAATGACTAGACTGGTTTGAGGCTTCAATATCACAAATAACTACTCTTTACAACTGTGGTGAGCAGAAGAGTATCTCAAAATGCACAACATGCCGAACCTTGAGATTGATGGGTTAAAACAGTAGATGATGACATTGGCATCCAATCAGCCAAGAACAGGAACATCTGAGATTAAAGTGGGTACAGGCTTTATGGAAATGTTTGCAATCATTTCAAAAGAAGTCCTTCCTGAGATCTTAACTACATTTTCCTAGATATTATGAAACATAGAGTTGGATCATTGATTATTTGGGGGCTTCTGTAGCATGTGGTTATGACTGATGTCTTCATGAATTTTGCAAACTACAGTACCAGTATGCTGATGCACTAAACCTGGTTGCCTCTGCCAAGAGGTTCAAACTTGCCCGTATTGTTTTCGATAAGAGAAGAAGCCAAACATATTTCCAAATCAACAGTGAAATGGAAATCCACATGTACAAACCCAAGACTATAAAGAATTTTAATATGTGGAACCAAAATCCCTCTAATGGTGCACCACAGTACAGGAACAGACTCTAGACTCAACAGTACTGTTGTTCTTGTCAGAGCACAATTACAGTATTTGGAAAACAATGAAAAATACACTTTCAGTAATCCCATTAAGTTTTATTCTCTTTTTTACACACCTCCATACAGCTCTGGGTTAAGTACCCAGACCCCACTATGCACTGTATTACCAGGTGCAAAATTGTCTCCCGCTAGCAAGACAAACTTCCTTGAAGGACTCCTCCTCTGGCTCAATAAAACTCCAGTTGTATCCTCAAGAATCCAAGGTCAAAAGTAATTCCCTTCTATAATAAATGCTTTTGCTTAAAACAATGTTATAGAAAATGATTAGCCCCCTAAACTTGGCAAATTGCATCTGACAAGCTACGGAGATAGTGGGAACCAGGAGGGGGCCTGTGCCATCTCCTCGAGCCCGTAATGGAAATTGGAAGGGCCTCGGCATGCTCAAATCCTGGCTGCAATTCGCCTGGCTGTTTATTGGCACTTAATGAAAAACAATTTATCTAAATCACCGCCTGGAGAGATTCGTAGTTAAAGCTTGGGGAAAGAGGGGTGGGATGTTTGTCAGTGACAAATGCACCCCCCTTTTTTTTCTCCAATTCAAGTCCGTTTGAGTAGGAAAAACCCTGAATAGGCAATGAGAAATATAGCCTCACTGACAGTCTGGCTTCTATAATTTAATTATAATTAGGTATAGGTATCTACGTACTTTCACCCGTTACATAAGGAAGTGAAGTCTTTTTCTTTTTTCTTTTTTTTTTTGCTTGGTCCTCATTAGCCTGAGATATGTTTATTATTTTTGCCAAGAGAGTCACTAATGATAAATATATACTAAAGCATACCCAAGCAGCTCTGTTGTCCAAGTAATGATCCTTACTAGGACTGTCGACTTGATAAGGAGGAAGGAGAAATCTCCCCCCTTCCATTTCTACCATATTATATGATTCTAAGATGATATTACCTGCTTGAGGAGATGTAAGTGGCATTCTCCGTTTGCCTTCATCGTGCCTGGTGTTTGCTTATCAATTTTGCACATCCATCCCAGACAGCACAATTCATTAAACTTTCATTCTCGCTGTTAGAATAAGCTGAACATGTCTGTCAGAGCTACGAGGTTGGTCATAATAGATCGAATCAATTCCATATGAAATGACCTTTCCTATAGGAAGCCATCACAGGGATTTCGGTCTTAAAGAGTATGCTTGCTTAACCTTTAAATACCAGGGACAACTAAGTTCAACTCATATTAACGCCAAAAACCAGCAGTGGGTTCGAAGCAACCTGAACTGTCATTAGTTCACGAGAGAGCAATGTTTCCTTCTGATCTCCAGGACAAGTTGTTATAAGTTTGGAAGCTAGACTGATCCCAAATCAATGTCACTCAAACTCCACTGGGATCGCTTGAAGTGACCTTCTGAAAAGGATTAGACTCTGGGGACGAGAGGAGAAGCTGTGTAGGCCTTATAAAAGTAGTCCAGCTCATGAAGTCACAACCATGGAAATGAAACAAATCACATAATTGTGTTTATTTAGAGAGAGCTAGCAGCCGGAAAACTCTAGTTCCTTAATATTCACAAATTAGCAGGTCGCCAAAAGCCAAGCTTTCTTAATGTCTGTAAGTCGTTATTGCTAAAAAAAATTACCACACCTTATTTTATCTTAATTTTTCACCTTAATTTTTCTCTGTATATTACCTGTCTATTTTTTCTCTGTGTATTACAGGATTACAAAATTCTAACGAGTTGAAAAGCAAGGTTTTAATATGGAGTATCAAAGTTTTTGCAATCAAACTAGCAATTTACAGCCCAAGAAACTCTAGTTTAATAAGACTTAAATTTATAGTTTGAGATAATTAGAAAATAAAAGTTTGAACCAGGTCCAAAGACATTAGCATTCTGTAACCTCAAGTACTAAGTTCTGTGAGTTCTTCTCATAAAGAAATCTCCTAATCTAATTAACTAAGAAATTGAAGAATCTCAGAAGGAAAAGTAATTAGTAAGTTATAAAAGGTATAATCCCAGCAGACAAAGCTATTTAAGCTTATCAGCCCAACAAACGTGTACAGTATGTACTGTATGATCCTGTATGATTGTCAGTAAGAATGTTTTTTTGTATGTTCTCTCAAATCAAAAATGCAAATTTATATTTAGAAAACTTAACTTGTTTCCCAACAAGATATTTTCTTTAGCTATTATTTATTGATATAGTTTTAAACATGAATTTATATTTATTTTCATACTTATGATGTTTCTGTACAGTCAGTAACAAACAAACACACACACACACACACACACACACACACACACACACACACACACACACACATCTTATAACCTGTCATTAATTTAGAGAAACTGAAATTTACTATCAGTTTCACTAGAAGATTCAATTCATTAAGTGCATTGAATGTAACTGGTAATATTTAAAACTAATATCCACACTTTATTTATTTATTTATTTATTTATTTATTTATTTATTTATTTATTTATTTATTTGCTCCTTGTTCAGGGTCACCACAGCGGTCTGCATATTAGATTTGGCACAGACTTTGCACTGGATGACTATCCTGACACAACCCTCCCATTTTTTACAAGTTTGGGACAGGCACTGTGAGTTAACTCCTCAGAGGCTGGATTAGCTGGGTTACGAACTTAACCCGGGCCGTGGCAATGAGAGCGCAGGTTCCAACCATTGGACCACAAAATATAGTAGAAGTCTTTGCCTGTGATGTGCAAGAATATATGCAGACTGTAATATCAGCAAATACTAAAGCCCTCTTTATTCACACTTCCATTTTAATAAATAAGTATATTAAATATCTACAGCTAAACATTTCTTTCTGCTTAGGCACACTGTCACTATACTGTTAATGTGTTAAAAAGGTACCTATATTTCATATGCATCCATGCTATAGATTGGATGGCAGATAGAATGGATATCCTGATTGGATATCCTGTTAAAACCAGGTTTGTTTGTGATTTTGTAATTTTTTTCCCCCCACGATCTGAACCACAATGCCATGAAAAACCCTTTAAATATATTTGATTAAAATTATTTTTAAAAAATAAATAAATAAATAAACATTTTCCCCATCTTCTTTTTTATCTTTGATAGGTAATGGTGTTGACTGACCCAGAGTTCGAAAGCAGCATCCTTATAAGTTCTGACGAAGGAGCCAGCTACCAGAAATACCGTCTCAGTTTCTACGTTCTGAGTCTGCTTTTTCATCCTTCACAGGAGGACTGGGCTCTGGCCTATAGCCACGACCAGAAAGTGAGTTCTATTTAATGATCTTTCTTTTCTTAAAAAACAAAAACAGAACAAAAAACTATGCATTAATTATGCATCAAGTTAAGATACATGTCACACCCTAAATGCTGCTAACATTGTATTAAGACTGTTTGGAAATGTGGATGTTTTATGCTTTCTCATAAGTGTGCATTCCTAGCTAACCGTATTAACATTCCCAGATTTTGGATCAAGGTCTTTTGTAAAAGAAGATGTATTTCTCCATAAAGAAATGTGTGCATATATAACCATCTGTATAATATACATCTCAGATGCTGAGCTAACATTCTGTAGAAATGGACAGATTGCATGCACCATATGCTCGTTTCATGCTTACATGTGCTAGAGGTCTTGTTTTAGCATTAAATAATCTCAATTTGCTCTTGGTGTGACTCAAAAGTCTTTCTCTACATATGCCAAGCCAAGACTGAGCATATCCTTAGTAATGTCACATCATTCCATATGTTAATCTACATATTACTCAAGCACTGTCTGACCTTGCAGGAATGCCACTGTACCAGAGGCTTTTCTGTGTGTGTGTGTGTGTGTGTGTGTGTGTGTGTGTGTGTGTGTGTGTGTGTGTGTGTGTGTGTGTGTGTGTGTGTGTGTAAGCTAGAAATACAGCTTCTCTGTCAGAACATGTACATCTGAACTTCAGGTGCTACCTGACCCTTCTATCACTCGTCATCTTCACCTGGAAGATGTAATTATCCAACTCCTCAGTGTTTTAAGTCTGGTTCATCCTCAAGATTTCTTCCTCATGTCACCTCAGGGATATATTCCTCGGTACTGTCGCCTCTGGCATGCTCATTAGGATCTAATGCTAGATCCCAGATTTCAGGAAAGCTGCTTCGTGACAATGGTTATTGTTCAATTCTGTTGTACTCTAGGTTTCTAAAGCATTCCTGTGTATTTTCCTAGCTTTGGCATATTTCTACATGTACATATTTCCGTGTTTTATTAGCTAGGCTACTGAAGTCAATGCGCCAAACTTCCTGCCCGGTCTATTGGTCTGGTTGCACAGAAAACTAATGAAAGTGACAAATAATATGATTAAAACCCCAATGTACAGTACAACAAATGACTCTCCTTAGAAAACAAATTAGTACTGAAATTCCCATCAAACAATGACTAAAGTGCTTGGTTGTGCTCATTTTTTTCTCTATTCACATTGCACAAAAAGATGTTTGAGTCTGGCTAGCATCTTTATTTTTCTTTGATATGTTATTAAAACTGTGAGCTGGCTGTACAGTATGATGCATTAGAAGTAGACTTATATAATCGTTGTGCAGCATATTGCTGCTTACTTTTGTAAGGGTGTCTGCCTTTCTGTGTGTTCCTGATTCTGAAAAGTTCATCTGACGTGTCATTTGGGCAAATGTATTCGTCTGTAGAATAACTTCAAGGGGCATCAAGCCAGCAAGAAAAGTATGAACTTGACTAGAGTGTATTTGTATAGAAACATTCAGAACAGTTCAACAGGAAGCAGTTTCCTTTCTTTGCCCTCTGTAGCCTTCTGTGTCTATATATCTTCTCAGCTGCTTTGAAAATAGAATAATGAAATGTTACACAGACATATAGTCTGTTTGTCTATAATGCCCAGGCATTTGATTTGTCCACCACAGAGACAAACATGTCAATGCTGATTGCTACCTGTCATGCTAATAGGTGGAATGGCTTCCATAACTTGTCCCAGGTGTGAACAAGTGTGTTTATGGTTATTTATAGATATGGATGTTACATGGAATGAATGTGAATTTGATGTAAAGGGACCAAGTTTTAGATGGCCAAATCATGATTATGGATATCTAGTAAATGCAAATTTCATTTTCCAATTTCTCTTTCATGTGTTATCACAAAACATTTTCAAATTAGTGGTGGATTTTATATATATATATATATATATATATATATATATATATATATATATATATATATATTAGAATGGTTGAATATTGTTTCAAATGTACCACGTAATAATAAAAAATATAATTTGGCAGACATCCATTTGACTTGCATTTATATCGTTTATACAACTGAGCACTTGAGGATTAAGGACCTTGATCAAGAGCCCAACAGTGGCAACTTGGAAGGACTTTTGGTCAGTAGGCCAATGTCTTAAACCATTGAGCTACCACTTTCCAGTAGTACAATACATACTATATATAAATATAATACATACTATAGTGCATATTTAGACTAACCAGAAGTAAAAGCCATTTCCCACTCGATAGCAAATTCTAAAGCTAGCAGAATACTTACAATTTTTTTAAATGTTGAAATATAAATCAGACAAGCTGGCTAATTTTTTTAAATGTCTTGTCCACCAGTTTGTCGTCAGCTATCTTGAAATTTTTCAAGGTGTCTGGTAGCCCCACCGTTCTTTGCTAATGTAAAGCGATGACTGCTTAATGGAACATCCAATCATTCTACACTTTTTTTCAGCTTTATAAGCACATCATCTTAACGTGCAAAGCTCTTGTGAGAATTTTCAGTATGAACACACTACTTACACTGTTTATAACACGGTATAGAATTGTGTATAGGTAGAGAATTTGGGGTTTTAACATGCAACCTTAGCGTTAACATGTAATGAACTTGAGGTTCACTAGGTTGATCAGCAGTCCATTAATTGGTGAAAAAATCTGGCCAGAAAAATAAGCGTAACCTTCAGCCCTCTGAATATGGTCACAGATCAGCAGAAAAAGGTCAACATGAGTTCAGCGTATTATTTGTTTTGTTTCTATTTTTTCTTTCGTGTGTTGGCCTGCCCGTACAAATGAAGGGTCATTTGGCAGAGGATTGTGGTAATGGCTATGGCAGCTCCACTGAGTCACTGGTGGATAATGGTGAAAAATAATAAAAAAGAAAAACCCCACCTCAAGTACTTTTGGCTCTCAGCGTTTTTCCACAGCCTTCTAATCACCTGAGCTAAACAAGAGTCCTGGACAAAAGCTCAACAGCATTAGAGCCTTGTTATGTGAAAGGCCATCTCAGTTATTCACAAACTAACAAATGACTAAGACAGGTCTCTTGTGCTTTGTCAATGGGTACAGAATAATAGGAGTAAATACATGAAATGTAAGAGAAACAACAGGAAAACTTCAGTTAAATGTCTCTTGAGTTGCATATATTGAATATATTTCACTGAGCCTCCTCCACAAAAGATGGTGGAAGGGGGGGCTTGACCTTCATACTGACTTCCAGAACGGATGTGTTAGTTTACTGTTTTATTCACATCAAGGTCTTCTTATTATGCAATCTCTAGTGAGGAGTCACAGGAGGCAAGATTTGCATATGCACTTTTGCTTCGGGGTTTGGTTTAGGTGCTCTTCGACTTTTCTAGAAAAATCGTGCACTTTAGTTTGATAAAAGTGTGTGAGAAGGAAAAGTGGAACCATCTCAGCAATAAAAGAGAGTAGTTTACATGTAACAGGTGCAACCTGTAGATATTTTGTGTTATCTCTATAAAATGATCATGATAGTAATAAACAAAGAATTACGATTGTAGCTTTTTAGGTTTAGTCTTTTTCTATCAAGATTAAGATTTTGATTAATTTCATATGACAAGAAACAAATTTGAGATTCAACAAGGGTTGCAACGATTAATTGATTGACTCTTGGCATAATTCATTCACATTATGTAAGACTATGCTGTTCTTTAATTGAACATTTTCACTCTCACTCACTCTCACTCATTTTCTACCGCTTATCCGAACTTCTCGGGTCACGGGGAGCCTGTGCCTATCTCAGGCGTCATCGAGCATCAAGGAAGGATACACCCTGGACGGAGTGCCAACCCATCGCAGGGCACACACACACACACTCTCCTTCACTCATGCAATCACACACTATGGAAAATTTTCCAGAGATGCCAATCAACCTACCATGCATGTCTTTGGACCAGGGAGGAAACCGGAGTACCCGAAGGAAACCCCCGAGGCACGGGGAGAACATACAAACTCTGCACACACAAAGCGCACACTACAGTCTAAACATATGTTGGACTATTATACTATGTGTGCAAGGGACACACTTGAGACAATATGGGTAATCCCCAATGATTAAAGAACAAGAGCAATGGCAAAGCACTGTGACCCAGTAAAACAGGTATATGTACATCCTGGGATTGTGAATGCCTTAAACTCCTCAGAGCCTTTGGCAGCTCTGAAGGTGGATTCTTTGACCGGTGGGCTGAGAGGAACTGGAGTATGGTTTGCATAAACTATAGCTGATGTTGAGAGAGAGAAAGAAAATTCGCAAGAGACACAAAGGTTTAATCTGTTTCCCAACATAGAATCTAGGCAGCACTAGTCATGACCTTGGTTTAAGATACAATGGATATAAAAAGAGTCTTAAAAAAATTTGACCCAGAAAACTAGATGTGTGTACATACTGCATGAATTTACAACTTATCATCAATAAGAAAAAAAAAAAAACACAGTAAATTGGTCTTAAAGTGTAGTCCAGGTGTCTAGTATCTGATCAAGTTCTTCTGACATGCTACAGTGTGCATTAGTAGTAAGTAATAATTGTGTTAATCTAGCAAAATAGATCCATATCGATCCTGAATATCCAACATGTGGTCAGATCTGCAAATACATGACAACAATTTGTCAGTGTTTAACATTTACACTCCTCAGCACTATTGAAGTCTCCTCCATGAGTGATGTCTTTGCCAATCAATGAAAGGTTTCATGATTAAGTACCATGTTAGCTTGTTAGCGGTGTTAATGGCCGTTTTAATGGTGTTTTTATTAGCAAGTACATGAACCTAGGAATGTGAAAGGGTGATTAGCTGGAAGTAATTCTCAATAAATGCTCGCTGTTACAGGAAGTTTTCTAGGAAGAGGAAACACTACATGTTTGTGAAAGAGACTACAGGAAATCCGATCAGCACCTTGGACTAAAAACATTAAAAAGAGTCTCAAAGACCATGTAAAGTTTCCTTCATCAAAATCAAAATTGCAAAGTGGAAGAAAAGGGTTTAATAAATTAGCTGAAGTAACCAGAGATCATTTCTAATGGTTTTCTCAAGGGCCTGTGGAGGAGACAAATAAAAAAGCACTTAAAAGGAAGAAGGCAAACCAAAAAGCTTTAATGGTCTGCAGGAGGCTTCTAAAATGTGAAATTCCACTTCTGATCAAAGTAAAACTACTTATTTTATGATTCACATGAAATGCCTTGAGTTATTTTTTAGAAGATTTTTCCCCCTATATTTTATTTTTGAAAACAGATGGACAGTCTCTTGCATTAGAAGCTCAAGCTCTGCATTCATATTCATATTGTGAAGTTTAACAGATGGTGCATGGTGGGTAAGAAGGGTAAAAATGAGAGACTTTAAAACAAACTTAAAAAAATAATAATAATAAAATATAGGCTCTGTCATATTTAGTTTCTCTCAGTATCGCTCAGTATTAAACTCATATTTGGTTCACAGCCCTGTTCAGTTAAAGAACTGGACTACGACTAGTACAATACTATATTCTGTTAATGCATCTTCTATTTATTTATTTATTTATTTATTTATTTATTTATTTATTCATTCATTCATTCATTCATTCATTCATTCATTCATTCATTCATTCATTTATTTATTTATTTTCTATTTATTTATTTTCTTTCTATTTATTTATTTATTTATTTATTTATTTATTTATTTATTTTCTATTTATTTATTTATTTATTTATTTATTTATTTATTTATTTATTTATTTATTTATTTTGTTTACTTAAGTGCATACTCAGGATTTAGTAGTGTGATATACTTAAAAAAAGTACAAATTATAATCTCATAATCTCTTTTTTCTCTTCTCTATTAGTGTTACACTGAAGTTATGAAGTTATAAATGAACAGATTTTTTTTTAACTGATGAATTAAGTGCAGGTTGGAAATATGCTTTGAGACATTCATTGGTGCATTTTTGTATTTAGAATTTAGACATTACATCTCAGGAGATGCCAACAGGGCAAAACCAGTCAGCAATGTGTGTATTTGTGTACAGAAAAATGTGTAGACAGATACAGATGCAGAGAGGACAAAGCAGAGAGGACAAGCAGATTTTTTTAAAATTTGTTTTCAAGATGGTTTTCAGCTCTAATACATGGCAACATCTGGAGCTCTGAAATAGGGAGATATTCCAAACCCAAATCACTTTTTTTTAACTGATATTTCTACTGCCTTTTTGTGTGTGAAAATTATCAAACCCAGTGGCAAATGAATTTCCACACATTCACACTTGTTAATAAAATAGCATGAATGTGTAACCAAATGATTGATTGTACAGTAAGAGTCGATGATGAATGAAACAGCTCACATCTCAACAGTTTAAAAAATTGGAAAAGAAAGAATCTGCTATGTTGCCTTTACCATTTAAGAGGGCAAGTTGATGACTAGATGAATGCAGGAGGAAAAATCTGGCTAGGCATCTGGTTAGCCGCTTAGCACAATGAACAGTGCAAAATGCTTCATGCAATGGAAGAGTACCTGAAAGCCTTCCTGTATTACTTCCTGTTATTCTGTGTAACTGTAAAAGAGTGGAAATGAAGGTGTTTATGGAGCTAAAAATATAATCATAAAAATAAAAAGTGCTTGTTTTTTTCACTCCCAGGAATTAGGCATTAAACTGTATTTTCCTTGTTGTAGATGAGGTACTCTCAAGAGATGAGGTACTCTCTTTTGTATATTTAGTGTGTTTCTTTAAGGCACATTTTATTCGCTGTTAATCGGCTTTTGAGAGAAAGTTTTAACAGTAAAGGTCTTAATGCTTCAGTTCACTTATTTATTTATTTATTTATTTATTTATTTATTTATTTATTTGTTTGTTTGTTTGTTTGTTTGTTTGTTTGTTTGTTTGTTTGTTCATTTCATGAAAAATACATAATAAAGATATTCAAAATGGGATTTAACTGTTTTAGTAACAAAAGGAACATTACAGAAAGGAATAGCTACTGAACATGGAAAGAAGAGTAGAGAAAGGGTACAAAGGGCTTAGGATGTATTCAGGTATTTTATATTTGTGGTCCATGGTGGTCAGGATGCATCAAATTTACAAAAATTAGATTTGTATTTAGAGTTGGTGACTTGCTGGAAAATCAAAAATGGCGTAAACGTTTAGGTTGGAAAGTATAGACATATTATGGGAAGTTTCTCAGGATTTATTTTTTTTAAATACAGATTTCCTCTTTTCCTCAGTTCATAGCTCTATTCCTATTCTATCTCCATTTCTATATTCTCTCTCTACAGATTGTGAACTGGAGCCATTGACAACTCTGACATTTACTCACATGTAATCATGTACTGCACTGTGTTACTGTTCAATGCCAACAGAATTCTGAAACTATAAAAGAGACGCTGTTTGGTTTTATATAGACAGACTACCTATAAAAAAATGCTGTGTTTATTCAGCAGATAAATTATATGTGATAAAACATGAAATTCACAATGTCAAATCATGCTTGTGGTGATTTCAATTGAGGAATTTTCTAGTATCCTTTTTTTTCTGTTGCTAAAATTCCATACATTTTTTAAATTTTTTACATGGAAAACCACAAATGGACCAGAAATAGTCTAACATGTCTTACCTCACTCTCAAGTTATACTTATCTGATATATTCTATGTTTTGACCATAGCCAGTTTTGCATTTACATTAATCTGTCTGAGGAAAGATTATAATGTGGATTCTTTGCCTGAGGAAAATGTCAGTGAGGTTTCCAGGAAAAATTGCACCAAGCCTGATGTGATTTTTACCTCGCAATCTCAGCCATGTTAAATGGAATCACTCAGATATTGGAAATGATAACAATAAATCTACGTACCATTGTGCTGAATATATATCAAAAATACTGAAAAGAATATTATGAATTTCTTCAGTAATATAATGAATATCTCATATACACAAATATCTAGTGTGTGTTCAGTTTGTATATCACAAACAGGTCTTGCACTGCTAATTGTTGAAGATGTAGCATACTGTATGTAGTTACTGTAAGTGCACTAGGGCATTTGGAGTACAGACACAGCATAAAAATGCAAGGATTAAATTATTCTAAAGGCTCTTGAAAGTTCTACAGTGACTTTGTGACACTTTGCTGAAGCACGAGTCAGTGGCTATTATATATGCACATTTATGAAACATATATACTGTTTATCCGGTAGGGCAAATACTGTACTTGACAGAATATAGCACAAGATGTAGAAAAACTTTAATTAGCTAGCTCCTAACAAGCATTTTACATATGTCCTTTCTTAAAGCACCATTAGTATATATTATTATCCTGGCAACCAGTGAGCTGCTGATGAGCCTTATGTACATAATTGCATGTAATTTGATCATCAGTATGAAGTAAAAACACACAGCTATGCGAACTGAAAGCCTGTTTTTAGAAATGCGGAGGTTAGAGAGTCTCTCCGTGAGATGATTTTATAACACTTCAAAAGATAGTTATTGACTCAGCCTGCTTTAATATAGAAATAAAAAAAAAGCTGAATAAAAATCTGTGGTGAATTATTCACATTTACAGAGATTTGCCAAACAAAATATGATTTTCACCTAGAGCTGAACTGCTTGAGAATGTCTAGAGGATACATTAGCTGCTAGAGATTTGCTGGTGTTGCACTTTTCAGGGATAGAACTTTAGCTCCAATGTCCCCAAACAGCATTTGGGCTTTTAGTGGAGGGTAAAACTGATGATAGTTTTGCCTCAGTCCCTTAGATATCTCTTAGATATTTTCACATGCTACAAACAAACTTAACAAGTCTTTCCTCAGTTAGAAGTTAATTTGTTTGTAAACAGGGAAAAATAGTTATAGATGAAGTGTAAGCAGTTAGCACACTAGCTGACCTGAAAAGGTTATTTTCATTGTTTTATGTTAACCAGGTTCATTGAATGAAAGGAAACATTTATCTTGAATTCACTCATTAAAAGACAATAAATCTAGCTAACTATTATGTAGGAAAATGTCTAGCCATTAGTAGTGTGTCTATGGACCTACTTTTTAGCTCATTAGCTATATTAGCTAGCTAATTAGCTAGCTGTATACTGACTCCTACAGGCTCATGCTTCATTGTTTTAATAGGATTAAACTTTAGCTATCATTTCTGTCTCTTTAGACCTTTTTTTAAATAAGTAAATAATTTTTGTAATTTAGAACTGGATACCAATTCGTCGTTAAGCATTTTTCTAAGCTATCTAGGCATAGATAGCTGATTAGTCACCCCAGAAGTCATTTTTGTGAGCAAATATGAAAGAAGTACAAGGGGTTATGTGTTGTAATTTGGGTATATGTTTAGGTTATTCCAGTGCTTTTTATTTATAAAGATTTTGGCTAGTTTGATTCATGTACAATGTTAACATTAAACTGTTTATGTATATTGTATAGTTTTTAGTGCTTTATTGGAGCATCAAAATTTATTTCTTTTTTCTTTTTTTTTTCTTCTTTTTTTAAGCATGATGTTTATTTGCTCAGAATAACCTTTTCATGCGCCACTACTAATTTCCAAGACATGGCTTGCACCAAACAGATACTAGTACATCTGGATAAGCCCAGAAACCTAGAGGATTATATGTTTTATAGATCTGTGAAAGCAGGTTCAGAAATGAAATGTTGTGCTATGGGAAAAAAGGATTTTAAGAAAGATAGATGATGAAAATTGTAACTGCAAGTTTATTGCAAGTGGCATGCAGTGCTTTGTCAGGAAGACGCTTCAGGGTCAAGTATATATCTCCTAAATGGATATGAAAAACATTCCTATTTTTCAGATCTAGCGACAGGTAAAGCAAAGGGAAAAAAAACTGTTTACTCTTATCCAAATACTAAGAACAACCATTGGCTGTTTTTCTATATAACGCTTCCTGACTGTATTTTTTCAGTCAGTACCCAAGAAACACACAGCGAAGCAATGCATCCATGTCACCGCAACACTCTTTTTCTTCTTCTAAACATCTAAACAATGTAGCAGTTAATCTCTGCTAATGATACAAATACATGCTGCTAATTATTTCTCACACTATCTTTGCATAGCAAATATTCCACACGCAAAAGCTGTAGGGACGTTCTTTGCAACAAAAGAATGTGGGAAGAGGGGAAAAAAAAAGTTATCCGTTACGCACCAGTTTTAGCTGCAGCCTTTGCATAAGTGTGGATGAGTCTTCCACGCTGGAGAGGTTCGGGGAGATTAACGGGGTGTTATATGCTCCATGTCTAATAGGAGCCAGTGGATTTGTGCACGTTAAAGCTGAGCATAAAGGATCATCTGTTTAATCCTGAAATAACACCTTTTTATACACAGCCACACTGGCTGAGTCATATTGAGAGGCCATATGTGTGGCATGTCTGCTATCCAGTGATAGGTGAATTCTCATAAAGGGCAGCCTTGTGAGATGTAATAGGGATGTTCGACTTCAGTGCCTCTTTGTACGTATAAGGATTTCTGATCCTGTATGTAAAGCTTTATCTTACATAAATTTTTTTAAAATTCTTTTAAAACTCTTGTATGTAAGTATAGACATGAACAAAGGTCCAGTCAGACATACCCGAGACTCAAAAGAAACATTTTATTGACTTTCAGTATTAAACATCAACCTACCACAGCCACTAGTGTTGTTCTACTTTAGAGCCATTAGAGACTTGTATCCTCATGAGTTGTTTATTTTGACTCAGCCCAAATGAAAGGGAAGTTAAAAACAGCTATGAATCACCGAGTTAGTGGAGAAGGTCAATTTATAACCCTTTAGCCCAACCGAACATAAGCTCCATTTAAACTGCAATTCCAAGCAACAGATGCTGTCTCTGAGCTGTAACCCTGATCAGTGAAGGACTGCATTAGATGCATGTATCTCCAAAAAGGAAGGTTGCTTAAGTGGTAAATCACGTGCAATGTCACGTTCATTCATTTATCTTGGGTAAGTGCTTTATCCTGGTCAGGGTCAGTGTGCTTGATGTGTATGATGTGTATATGTGTTACAGCTTATGGGAGTACCACATGATACAAAAAAATAGTCAACTAGTTGTTGTTTCTATCGAAAAACAAGTTACATCTCAGCTTTAATGCTTTCTTAAATAATCTAGGGATGTGGTAGCCAAATGGTTAAGGTGTTGGACTACTAATTGGAAGGTTGTGAGTTCAAATACCATGTCTACCAGGCTGCCAGTGCTGGGCCCTTGAGCAACCCTCAACTGCTCATTTGAATAAAAAATGAGATAAAAATCTGTCGATCTGGATAAGGGTGTCTGCCAAATGCTGGAAATGTCAATAATCTTTGGGATAAATTAATAAAAAAAAATCTTTAAAATAATACTATTTAAGAATGTTTATATTCCTAATCCTTATTCCAATGGACAAGTTGATAGTTGAAATTGTTTAATCTAAAAAATGTGCAAGATGATGCAGGTGCTCCTTATGACTTAATGATGTGTTAAGGATGTGATGTCTACAACAGTATCTGGGAGGTTTTTCAGCGATGCTGCATCAGTCTGGCTTAGTTTCTTTGAGATTGTATAATCACAGACTTTAATCAAGCCAAATAGAATTGGAAAATGATGTGCAACATGCAGCTATGAAAGCACTCAGCACTGGTCACGAAAGAATTCACTTGATCACAGGGCACAGATTTCATTTCTGTTTTATTAAGCTGTTAAAGACAACACAGCACTGTGGGGCCTGTGGGTAACTTAATTGCCGTGAGAGACTGCTTCAAGCAAAATGATTTCAAAGGGTTAATGGTCAATTAAAGCAAGACTTTTCCCAGTGTAGTTGTGTGTAGTTGACAGTAGAATTGCCCTCATTCTATCTGAAATATTTTAAAGCTAACAATTTATATTTTTTTACTGTCTGCCAGCATGCTCTTACTAACCATCTTACTGTTTTTTCCCCCATACCTTGACTATTCCACATTCTAACTAGAAAAACAGATTCAATAGATCCATTTGAAATAATCGGGGGTGGGTACACACCCATCTATCCATCAACACACCTATCTATTTTCATATACTACTTATCTTACCCAAGGATACAGGATACTGGGAGGGGACTCAGGGTGACAAGCTGTGGCACAATCTGGATGGGATAAAAACCTACTGGAGTGCACAATCACACACATACATTCTGTACTCACACCCAGGCAATTTAGAGATGCCAATCAGCCTCCAAAATATGACTTTGGACTAGGGGAGGATACTGGGAATTAAACCGTCAGCCCCTCAGGAATCAAACCCTTAGCAGTAATCAAACTCTCAGCCCCTCAAGAAACAAACCCTTATCAGGAATCAATCACTCAGAGGTAAATGTGTCACATTACAAATAATTGCAATTGTATCAACTGTGAAGTCTGTACACATAACCTGAACAATAAGCAATATACATATATTAAATATAATACCTAAGCCTAAACCTACATAAGGTTTGTTCATGAGTCAATGCACAGGATTATTCTGTGATGGAGCTGTGTGTTTACAAGTCAGCGTACTTCATGGTGGAAACGGTCAATCGTGTTAATTGGCATGCAATGTGTTAAACAGAGGACATTTTCAGCAGTAATCTGTTAAATAGAAAAAATACCGTAATCAGTGAAGTTCATATTAGGCATAAATAAAGAAATATAATACATGATGTGGAGGGAATTAATAAATCAATGGTTAATATGTCATTTGATGATTAATTGCTCTTAATGAACAAGCAGCTATGTGAACTGAATGAGGTCATTTTTATAAACGTGTGCGATGAAACATTTTACTTGTGCTACATCCCTAACAATTGGAAAACTGATAATGCCCCAAAAGTCCTTTTTGTAATGTGTTGAATTTCTTGATATGATGTGCAGCATGTATGTGCTATGCTAAGTGTATTCAAAGCTCTAAAAACAAACAACCAAACAAATAAACAAACAAACAAATGAATAATTATCATTTTTAATTATTATAGTTATTTATTAATTAATTATTATGTAATTAGTTAAATGACAAAGTTTCATTTACACTGGGTATTGGAAGACAGGTAAAATTATGTGCAAAGAAAGTTAACTGAGTTTAGCATATTGAACACAGAATGTTGCCATGAGTTTGAAAGCTGTCTTTTCTGGAATATTATAAAAAAAAAAATAGTTTTTTAATTAAAAGGTCAGGTTTTCTGGCTTGAAATATATCCTGTTATATTCACACATATTCAGACATATTCATACAATATATAATGTATTGAAGAAAATATTTTCATTATAAAAATAAGATTCCTTTATAAAAATGAAGTTCTTTCCTTTTCGAAAAACTTTCTGACCTCACGTCTGTGGGGTTGATTCTGAGGAAACTCAGTTGGAGATGGTTGAACATTTTAAATTTGTAACTCTCTTCTTTCTGGAGTGTTTTGTGATTTTTCTCTCATCTCGCCTCACTAAGCGCATCCTATATTCAGCTGGTCCCAGCCTGGAGGTTTTGAAACATGTTGGCCTGGAGTTTACCTTTACTGTTAAGTCCAGACTCTGGTCCAGTTCTTTTATCAATGAATTTCTCACTCCAATGCTTTTACAGATGGTTTCTATCTGGAGCCATGCTTCAATTATGTCTCTCTCTCTTTTTCTCTCTCTACAAAATTCTAATGAGCTTCATTTGCATGACTGTGTTGTAGGACAGTTTTGCCAAAGCATCAACAAATACACAATCAGTATATTTTAAAACATTAAAAAAATATATAGTCACGTCTACAAATAAATAAATAAATAAATAAATCGCTGCAAACAAATGACAGAATTGTTCTTTTTTCCCTCTTTGGCTACTCCCTGTTCAGGATCGCCACAGTGGATCACATGCCCCGTGTATTAGATTTGGAAAAGGTTTCATGCTGGATGCACTTCCTCCCATTTTTATGGTCCGGGCTCAGGACCAGCACTGAGATTTAACTCTTCCGTGACTGGGCAAGGTAAATAATGAAAGTAGCAGTTTCAATAGAATTGGACTGATAAAGAGTCTGTCTCTCTCTACCATCTCTTTCTCTCTAGGTATTTTACAAGAAGCTTATTTCCACATAATTAAACTATAAAAAAATATATTAATAGTGAGTCTTTAAAGCTCTCAAACAAATCACTAATTTCTAGCTACAAATTTTTTTATTACACAGAAACAACTAATATGACTGA
Source organism: Tachysurus fulvidraco (assembly GCF_022655615.1). Lineage (NCBI taxonomy): Eukaryota > Metazoa > Chordata > Actinopteri > Siluriformes > Bagridae > Tachysurus > Tachysurus fulvidraco. The sequence goes on along the minus strand of NC_062535.1, from coordinate 9,900,115 downwards.
ATGAATACTTTGTTTGTTTGTTTGTTTGTTTGTTTAAGTTTGTTTTTAGAATTATATTTCAAGGAACATTCTAAATAATATTGTGAAAAAAAATCATTTAATTAATGTTTTAAATTGTTCATCTGAAACATGTACACATATGTATTCATGCATATTCATATAATATCAACAAGACATAAACGGCATCCAACTGATCAGTTGAAAGTATTTTTATGGCTTTTTGTTCCAGACTAGTCATCAACAGGGGGCATTGATCTTGCTAGCCAAAACGTAGCTAAAAAGGAAACCTTCTATTGCTACAGCTCTCATGTGGCTGCGTACAAGTCAAAATGATTTACAACGCTGTCCATAAACGCATCAGGAATTTATGGCTAACTTAATTAGATGGCATAAAACTGAGTTATGGTAATGGCCTGGGACAGTGGAACAATAGTGCTTGGTTACTCATTTCCATAATTCTATTTCTCTCTTTCTCTCTCGTATTAAGCACACCAGCACCGATAAGTACATCACAATTTTTATATATAAATATATATATATAAAACGCATGCCCTTTCCAATTATTGTTTTAAAACGTGGGAAAAAAATCTATTTGGATGACTTTAATGTCTCTTTTCATTTCGTTTCTAACTAAGCATTAATCCGACACCTGAATCTAATCACTCAGTGGCTCATTTACAGAATGTAGCATAAACTATAATGCAGTTTAATTAATCTAATAAAGCCTAGTAGCCATTATAGTACATTATCGTAACTGATGCCTTTCCATTATCTGTTTAAACCAAATATGTTCTGCTGAATCAACAGCATTAACCGTAGCCGTCTCCCAGATTAAGTGTCCACATCTTTTAGTAAACGTCAGTGTTGTGGTGGTAATTGAATGCTAATGAATGGTTTAGAGCAAACAACAGGCTGTAATCACTTCACCATGTTTCGCCATTCATCTGGCTGTTTGTGAAGAAAATAAATAAATAAATAAATAAATAAATAAATAAATAAATAAATAAATAAATAAAATAGGCGCTAATAATCTCCATAGAGCAAGCTGTGAATACTGAAATATTTTGGAGTCAAAAGTCTAGACAATTAAATGTAAACATCGGGGTTTGCTAAATCACTCAGAGATATGCAGAGTTCAAAATGGAGGTCAGCTTATTGATAATAATTAAAAACTGTTGCTAAAATGTTAGTGTAGTAAACAAAGATATGAGATGACCTTGTAACATTTTAGCATTTAACTACTAAAAATTAGTAGTTAAAACAACATGGACCAACATTAGCATCTTTTGTGTTCAGGAAGTGGCAGAGTACACGCTTGGACTTTTAGTTGGGGCAATAAATAAATCTATAAAGTCTTTCATGCAGAAATATTAAAAACATATATCTACAACATATAGTTTGTGTTTGTGTGCCTTTTTCTATTTTACTAAAGAAAGCATGGATCATCATATAGAAATAAAAAATAAAAAAGACCTAAGGCCTCTATTGACATTTGATACAAAACATTTTCCTAAATTTGGGATTTTTTCTAGAAGGTTTATATAAAAGATACACCAGAGACATGCTGCTTAAAGAACGGATAATCACCTACAGAGTGATACTAATAAAGGTTTATGTGTATTTAATGAATTGTGTAATTTCAGATGTGATTTACACCAAACATTTACTTAAAACCAGCCATAAATTGACCTTCCATATTCATAAAAAGTCATTTTCACACTTGCGTTTTCTTTTTCTGGACAAATTCCAGTTGCATGTTGAAGTGTGATGGCAGTTGTTGAGCTTTGGAACATTCCAGAGTATACCTAGGGGCTCATATCATCATAAGCAAGGTGTGACCTACATCAGTAGTGAAAACTATGCTGGGTTTGGTTCAGCTTTCCTTATTACTTCCTGCTTCAAGTTTCAAACTCATTGGCAGCACGGGAGAGGGAAACTTTACTGATAGATGTATATTCATATGACTGCAGCAGTGTACTTATGTGACCATCCATTTAAGTGGTCCAAAGGAAAATTATATTAAAATGAAATGGCAAAAAAAAAAAAAGATGTGTAAGGAATCATATTAACAATCCACGTTTCAGGGAGAATTCATAGACTAGTCTAGAATTGGTCCTGGGTGAAAACTTGAGAGTTCAAGCTGAGTGAGAAAATGGTTTTTACCTTATCGGTTTTAGGAAATTTGTCCAGCCAGTCATTCATTTTCTTTACCTACACAGGATCACAGGGAACCTTGAGCCTAATACAGGTGCCAAGGTCATACCTGGTACATGTGAATAGGGTTACAACCAATCACAGGGCACAATCACACACTCCTTCATATACTATGGAGGGTTTAGATATTCCAGTCAGCCTACAATGCATGTGTTTGGAAGAAACCGGGTTACTCTGAGATTTAAGGCAAATGTGCTAACGAGGTGTTTATTCATATTCTGAATATACAAATGTTTCCAAAAGTTTGTGTTTAGATTCAATTCAATTAAATTTTATTTGTATAGCGCTTTTTACAATAGACATTGTCTCAAAGCAGCTTTACAGAACATAAACATAGAGCAGAAGGTAAACATAAGGAATGATAAAAGAAATAACGAATAATAAAAGAAAAAGAATTAACAGAATAAAAAATTCAAGATTATTATTAGATATATATATATAGTTCACAATGTGTATGTATTTATCCCCCTATGAGCAAGTCTGAGGTGACTCAGGCAGCAGTGGCAAGGAAAAACTCCCTTAAATTGGTAAAGGAAGAAACCTTGAGAGGAACCGGACTCAAGGGGGACCCATCCTCATATGGGTGACACTGGGGGTGTGATTGTAATATACAGTCAGATAAATGTTGTATTGGTGTAAGGATCATGGACTTCAGATCTCCTTAGTATCACAGAGTCTACCTGGAGATGTCTCAGGATTCTTAGAGTCGGCCTCGGCTCAGTGGACGTCCAAAGGCTTCGTCCCACAGAGGACGTTGGGAGCTGGTACAATGTCTGGATGCCTCGGGATGGGTACTTCTAGATAGAAGATTTGATATATATGATATATATATTGGGATATGCTCTTTCTTCACATTGGTTGAGCCATGATACAGCACCCCTGGAGCAGGGTTAAAGTTCTGGGCCCAACAGTGGCAGCTTGGTAGTGCTGGGGCTTGGACCACAATCTTCCCATCAGCAACTCAGAGCCTTAACAGCTTTGGCCACCACGGCCCCAAAGTGTAGTTAATGAATAAAAAAGGTAATTTTTCAAATAAAAAGTGGCTTGAAGGTGCTAGATTTTATGCTAATAAAGACATCACCCCAACAACAAAAATGGAGATCGTGATTTTGCGTAATATTATAACCCAAGGATATTTTGAATATAAAGATAAGGATCAGGCCAAGAACCTGGTCCCTGTGGAACACCAACAGCTACTGGAGCAGCAGCAGTCTTGTGTTTGCCGATGGCAAGAAAATGATGTTTGTTAGTGAAATCAGACCTGATTAGCATGAACCATGCTAAAAGAGCCATTAATCCATGTATTTGGCATTGACAAAAAGACTTCAACTATGTATCATTTTTTTTTTTTTTTAATATTGGTGGATGTGGATAGGCAGCTTGATGCAGTGATAAGCACATGATTGATGTGTTCTGCAAAAAGGCATGAAGGTTTTGCTCGGTGCATTCCACAATCTCGCCTCACTCTGTCACTTCTGTCTCGAAAGCTCGATCATTTCCTAAGAATGGAAGTGAGTCTGAAGGTTTAAGCACGCCATATTTGATTTCTTAATCTTGACCATGGGATGTTGGAGAGATCTCCAAAACAGGTTTTCTGCACTTCTTCACAATTTTTCATCATAATAAACCATGCATCCTTGCCTCATTTGTGAATTCCACATTAAAAACAGTACATTAAGGGCCTGTACAGAAGGTTATGCCAATCACTTTGCAATGCAGTTAAGCATTATTTTTCCCCTTGAAAAAAAAAAAATCATCTGACAAGTAAACAACTAAATTATTTAATTATCAAGCCCTTAATAGGCCACAAGAAAGCACGTCACTGTAAGTCTGTGACCTCTCGGCACACGATCGGTCAATTCTTATACTACTAATTCACGGTGAAGAACTTCTAAATCCTTTTTTTCTTTCAAAGCGTACAGCTATGCAAACGTGCACTGTATACTATACATTTTCCATTATAAATCCATTACTAAAATCCGTCTTTGTCCCACAGCAGCCATTAGCAGGCCTTCCTTTCCCTCTCTGTTGGTACTTGCCTAATGCTGGCAGTGGGTCCTTGCCTCCGACTGGTGATTTATTGATGTAAGTGGGGAAGCTATGAAGCTCACTTTGTGACAGCCCTAAAGCTTTTAAAATTGAGCACGTCATTGGGCTGATGAATTGCCTGCAGGTTGAGCTCGCCCAGTGCTCTGATACATCAACATAGTGCTTATAAGCGCCCCTGCGGTCCAAGAGCATCAACTGTGACAGAGGATAGATGAGCTCTGGACTTTCAGTCAGCTTGCTTCAAATCTGGATGGATTGCATTAAACATGAGAGCCAAAACAATTGATTAAGCAAAGGACGTGATAGTAATGGGACCCATCATTTGATCTTGCTCGATATTTTCCCGGGGAGGAAAGGGGTTAGAAAAAAGTCCTTTCCTAAGCAAACATGCTGATATATTTGTCCAAGTTGTCACTTTTGGTAACAATCATACTTTATATGCATTATATAATCCCTGTGTTTTATCTATTCTACCTCATTTCCCGTTGGCAAGAAGAAACCTGGTGCCTTTTATTGCTTTAGAGCTTCAGTACTTTCAAATAGTAACTGGAACGATGTTAGCTGCTAATCGCTCCTGAAGTTTCACCCAACACCTGTTTGCTAGCCTGAGGGTGATGGATATACCTCCAGTGGAACCCGCTATAATCGGAGAAGCCATTTATAATAATCTGTATCCAGTGATTAAATAGGCCAAAGCTGAGCTCAGTCTGTGCCTCCTCACTGCGTGACTAAAATTACAGCACACACAGAGCGTACCGAAGGGAGACAGAGTAACATCAATCAGCGTAATAGGAAAAGAAACAGGCCTCCGTCATTAATTGTGCCTGGGCATGCGGAAAGCCAATTAGAGAGCTAGAAATTAGGTTGGGTGTAACGCAACATGGATGGGTCACGTTAGCTTTCATGCTAGTTTGTGTACTTTAACGTCACATAACATATCTCAGTATCTTATTACGCAAAGACACAGTTACTTTATTTAATAGTTAATATAGACTTATTTGTATGTAGATTACATTCGTTTAACTTAAATCACATGGTGGAATGAGTGGTTGGGATGCAGCCTAATGGGAACCGGATAATATTCCAGTACATCAAGAAGTGTTTTATTCCTTATATAATGCTGCAATTCCAATTATCAATTAATTTATTAATTAAAATACAAAAACAAACAAACATCTGTGAACCAAGCTGTTTTATCGGTCCCTTGCTAGGCTCACTCATTTCAACGAACATATCTTCTTTTCTTTTTTGTGAGGTTGGTAGTGGAAAACATGTTACTGTAGAATTGTAAAAAAAAAATAATAATAATGAAATAATAATAATAATTAGAATAATAATAATAAGAAGAAGAAGAAAAAAAAGCACATTAAGGGTGTTATACAACTGCAATATAAGCTTCTGTGTTTTTCCTTATCTTCATAACTGACCTGTAGGTGACTGACCTGAAGTTGGTGTGGATGAAATTACAAATTATTGCACATAATAATAATAATAATAATAATAATAATAATAATAATAATAATAATAATAATAATAATAATAATAATATAAAACACATATTATTATTATTATTATTATTATTATACAGTAAAATAATAATCCTAATTTACAAAATAAAATTTTTAAACATTATTATTATTTCATTTTTCCTCTTATTTTAAGCAAACTCCAATAAACTGGAGGTACAAATGCATTGTTAGCATGGTGTGTGAATTCTGACAGTTCCTAAACCTCAGCTTATGAACTCACTTGAGTTCATAATTACTGTAGTCACAGTGCAAACCACAAGACAGAATCATGACAAAAAAGTACACATAAACTAAAATACTACAAATGAAGGAGAAACAGGAGTGAGTAGTGAGACATGTGACAAGGAAACATGCAGGGGCTGATGGGTAATGTAGTCTGAACACTGATTTGGCAAACCACAACCTTTCCCATAGAGGTATTTTGCTGCTGTTGCTTGTTGTTGCTGCATACAATATATTCTAACAAACTGTGTTGGTTCTGTTTTGCAAAAATCTAAAAAAAAATATATATATATAGAATACATAATTTATTTACTCTTAATAATGCACATATACTTTACACTTGTTAATACATTTCTTTTATAAGTAATATAAAAAATAGTATAAAAATAAATCTCTATATAAATGTGTTGTGCTGTTAGACAAAATGAAATAACTATTTCCAACAAGTCATATTCCATCGCTGAAAACACTGTGGTATATTATCAGTCACCCAACGAATGAACAAGTTCAAACTCTACACATCCTCACTAATTTTATTTCCCGGGTGCTTGTACATGAAGACCCGGACTTCAGGAGTGTGTAAAGTGCTGCTTCGGTGTTCTTGGTTTAATAGTTTGCTTTGCAATTATTCCACGGCTGCATGTTGTTAAAGCTTTAGATTAAGCCTCTCCGTTTCTATATTTACATAAAGACATTACAACATGTTGCATCGGTGTCAGCTAGCTAGAACAAATCATTCCTTTATCTAATTAGAGATTGTGTAGAAAGAGAGCTGGTGTCCTAATTTAACTCTTTGGAAAAGGGAAGAAGTAGTCAAGCAGCCTTCATAGAGGATGGAGTGAGGCAGAAATCTTGTCTGTAAATCATGGTTGTCCTGGACAGAATCTGGAACGGAGGCTCGTCTCATCCATTAAGAATCCTTCAGAGTGCATCTCGCTGGAGACTCGTCCATTTCAGTGTGTACTTGTAGCTTAGCATGTCCACTTTACAACCATTCAGAAATGAGAAACGATGTCTCCATATACAGGCACTGGGGTCTTGAGTTACAGATAAATTCAAGAAGGACTCATTTCTGTGGATTTATGGGTAGAGCTTAATATATTTACATTTGCAGCATTTGGCAGATGCCCATATCCAGCGATGTACAAAAGTGCTTTTTAGTCTCTATCATTGAATACATTAACTCTGGTTCACTAGATTACAAACATAAGATACCCTGATCCTAAATTGTTCAATTGTTCCCCATTGTTCAATTTTTTTTATTGTTATTATTTTTTTCTTAAATACACACATACAACAAATATGGAAGAAAATGCTAGTTGAAGTGATTCATGAATAAGTAGGTCTACAACCGTCGTTTGAAAATAGCCAGTGAGTCAGTTGTCCGGACTCTTAGGGGAAGTTCATTCCACCACCTTGTTGCCAGAAAAGAAAAGAGTCTTGTAGTAAACCTTCCTCTTACCCGGAGAGATGGTTGGACCAGTCGAGCAGTGCTGGTAGCTCGAGGGTGCAAGGTGCAGTGCAAGGAGTGATGAGGGCTTTGAGGTAAGAGGGAGCTGGTCCATTTGTGGTTTTGTAGGCAAGCATCAGTGTTTTGAATCTGATGCCGGCAGCTACCAGAAGCCAGTGGAAAGATCGCAGCAGTGGGGTGGTATGCGAGAACTTAGGCAGGTTGAAAACAAGTCATGCAGCTGCATTTTGGATCATTTGCAGAGGATGAATTGCGTTCATAGGTACTGTAGACCTGCCAGCAGTGAGTTTCAGTAGTCCAATCTTGCCAGACGTTTCACATTAGCAACATGCGAGGAAAAGTACAGATAAGTGTCCATGGTTACCCCAAGGTTGCGAGCTGTGACTGAAGAGGAGATCAGATCGTTATGCAGGGATATTGCAAGATCATGACCTGGGGATGAATCACCTGGGATGATTATCAGTTCAGTTTTGCTAGGATTGAGCTTCAACTGGTGAGCCATCATGCACAATGATATGTCTGCCAGACATGCTGAAATCCGAATAGAAGCTGTGGTATCTGAGAGAATATAAGAGAATATAAGTTGTGTATCATCAGCATAGCAGTGGTAAGAGAACCCTTGTTAGGAAATAACCCTGGCTCTCTTGAAGGTATTTGGTACATGACCAGATGTTATGGATCCATTGATGATAGTGGTAATGAAGGGCAGAAGGTCTTGCGAGATGGTTTGGAGCATAGTGGAAGGGAATGGATCCAATGGGCAGGTGGTAAGATCGCAAGACCGGAAGAGAAAAATCTCATCTGCTGCTACAGTTAAGAAATGTAACAATGAGGGAGTAGAGGAATCCTGACTGTGAGATGTACAGTAGGTGCAGAAATGAAGGTCCTGCAGATTTTCTCCATCTTCTCATGGTAAGAAGTAACAAAGTCTTCTGCAGTCAGGGAGGATGAAGCAGGTGGAGCCGGGTGGTTGAGTAAAGAAAAGACGATGTTGTTTTTTTCTTGTAGAAGGAAGTCTTGGCAGAAGACTCATCTGAGGATAACTTGGCCAGGAGTGTATGGTAAGAGTCAAGATCTGAGAGTGGCAGAGTTCAAGATTAGTGAGGAAAATGACTCAGGATCAGGAAGAGATGAAAGAGTGACAGAAGCTACAGAAGAAGGGGACTACAGTGAACACAGTGGACCTGTACCACCACCCCTGCCTGTTTCTCATGGTGAGTGAGAGAAAGCATAGGCAGAGGATAGAGCAGATGGTGTAGCAGTCTTCTGTGGGGATATCCAGGTCTCAGTTAGCGCAGGAGAATCAAAGGAATAGTGGGAAGCTAAAGCTGAGATAAAATCAGCTTTCCTTACGGCAGACTGGCAATTCCAGAACCCACCTACCATTACTGTTTGAGACTCACACAACAGAGGAGGGTAGATGAGGTTACTGGAAATCAGACTTCTGCTCAGTAGACGAGAGCACCTAGGATGGTAAGAGGTGACTACAGAGATGGGTTTGAGGCACATATCTACAGTCAACCAAGAGTGAGATTAAAGTATAGTTTGGTAGAATATATCAGAAGCAGTACTAGACACTTATTTACAATGGGTTAAAGGGATACTTACAAACCGCTATAGAACCTTTAATTTAAATGAGTAAGCCCTGCCCACAATACACACCTAAAGGGAGACTGAAACTACTCCTGAATAATCAATGCCCCTTTTCCACCAAAAAGAACCCAGGTGCTGGTTCAGAGCTAGTGCTGGTGCTGGTTCAAAGTTGGTTCCACAGGTGAGCCTTCTAAGAACCAGTTTGCCTTTCCATGGGCTAGAGAGACACCACAGTGCAAAGTGTTACATCACTGTATACGTGTCATCTTTCCCAGCAACGTTAGCGCAGCAGTGGCAAACACAAACACATCATCAACAATGGCGGATGTTGCTTTTCTGTTAATGCTCATGGCTTTGTAAACCTACATTGGCATCCAAACGCGGTGAATCCACATGTACATGCAGCTCTATGTAATTTGTGTATACGGAGGTTGCAATCGAGAAAGTACATAACATTATTTTATCGTTAAAACAGAAAAAAGGTAACCTTAGCATGTAGCTACCTACTGTGCTGATAATTGATCATATTGCGGTAAAGTAAAAGTGTATTAAATATTGGTATACTTAAGGTACATTAACAAAGGCGCTAACAGTAACCCCGTCCCCAGCCCTGCCCCCAGCCCCTGACGCAAGTGGTTCTTAAGTCTAGACCAGCAACGTTTTGGTGCTACTTAAGAGCCACTTTTCCTGGTTTAGAGCCGGTGCTTTGGGTGTCCAAAAAGAAAGAACTGGTTCCAAATTAGGCTCTTTCTCCGAACCAGCACTCAAACTGCCTTGGTGGAAAAGGGGCATGAAAGAAGCAAAGACCAACTCTATAAAACCAACAATGCTATAGAATATAACAAAATCACAATACTCTAGAGCAAAGTGAGTTAAGCAGATAAAGTGAGTTAAGCAGTTATCCTCAGCTTATAACATGATTAAAGCAGAACACTGTTCATACATCACAGGGAGTAATCATCATATATTAGTGTGCTTATTTCTATAGTAACTGCTTACACAGGGACTTGTACCAACTATACAGTATATATTTAATACAACCGGGTGGCTGTAATGAGACATGGATTTAGCATTTTTGGAAGGAATGTCCAGGGTCAGTGCCTTGTATTGGTATTTTTTATTTTTAAAGTGGAGTGCTGCTCAAGTGGAGTGCTGCATCATGGCTGACCCTGTGCCCTGACCCCAACCTCCAACATTAGGATATGTAAAGAAAACATTTCACTGTGCTGTAATGTATATGTCACAAAATAAAGGCTTATTCTATTCTAACAAGTTGCATTTTTTGCCTTTAACTTCAATAGGCTGTTGATGGATGTTCCGCGATGTTACTTACGTTATCACAGGAAAAAATGCATTCTTTTATTTAATAACTAAGTAATTGTTAGCGTTGTCAAACTGCAGTGCGTAAAGCCCGGTGTGTATGAGTAAAGAGAAAGTCTTTGGATGCAGGTCAAATTTCAGCAGAGCTCCAGGCTAGCTGTTTTTTTAGCAGCTTCTTGTAGTGCACTTTCAAGCACAAAAAAAACAAAAACAAAAAAAAAATGGGGTTCTTTACTAGTTTGCAGTTCTTGGCTCGTTCAAGGTTAAGATCATGCTCCGTGTGTGTGTGTGTGTGTGTGTGTGTGTGTGTGTGTGTGTCAGTTCCTAGCAAGCTTCGTCAGCTAGGCCTTACTCTCTTCCTCTCTCTCTGGCTCACGGCAGTCAGCCGAGCTCAACAAGTGACATGAAATCGACATGGCAGCTCACAGTTTCAGCAGTAAACCCAGTAACACCTCTTACCTATAAATGTTATGCTGTTTTCTTCAGATCAGAATATATACAGACATGTTAGCTTGTACTATAATCTAGAACACTGACTAGCCAGTTCACAGATTTTGAGAATATAAATAAAATTCCTAACATCAGCTTGCTAGCTTGTTGCATCCATGTCCTTTCTTCTGCTTTGTAGCTGAAATACTCAGAGGTTAAAAATCTCCAAACGGCTTGCCCGAACTTTGCCGAACAACAGTGTCATTTTGACGTGCCATGAAGATGCATTATTAAAGGACGCTGCCTTTAATTATAATCCAAACAGCAAAGCACTTATTTTACTGCACATCACCTTTATTTCTTTTATAGCCATTTTTTGAAATGTCAGCTGTCCCATCTGGCTAAAGTATATATCTGTCTATTAATTAGAACAGCCTGGCTTTAATGATGTCCCCACAACTAACTGCAAGGTTTGTGCTTTATGGCCCAATTCCTGAGTTTCATATACCATCTCACCCCATTGGTTCGAGCTTTCTGTTGCTATAATAAAATCTAAATCACACCGGCTAATTGGATTTAATCAGAGGATGTGCAGTGAACTGGAGAAGAATCTAGCGTCCTGTCGCTCTTGGTGAACAGAGCATGCAGACTTTAGTGATAGGATTTTAATGATCACTGCTTTCTCCTTTCTCTTTCCTTCCCTCACTCTCCCTCTTTCTTTCTTTCTCTCAGCTGTACAGCTCGTTTGACTTTGGACGGAAGTGGCATCTCGTTCACGAGCGAGTGACCCCCAACCGCTTCTATTGGTAGGTTACACACCTCATGGCACATTTCAGAATGCAATATCATGCTCAGGTTATTGCGAACACTATCTCAGCAGAGCAATTCTCACGCAGCGTAAACACAAATTATAGGATGTGTCGCAAACTGTCGGATTGGTTGCAGCGTTGTTTGAGGTTTGGCATGTAGGTTTTGCAAATAGCTTGTTTTGGAGGGGGGTTTGGTGTCAAAAGCATGACTTTGCGATACTTGTTTATTTATTTTTTCTTTCACCGAATCCGGCCTAAATTTCCATCCCACGTAGACTGACTCTCCTGACACCAAGAGTCTGTTGGAGAGAAGAAATAAAAGAAAATTTTTCAAGTACTTCACACTAAAAGTGTGAGTAATAAGGCGAGGCTATGAAGTTTATCCTCCACTCATTCTCGTCCTCTCTCCGCTCTTTTCCTCTGAAGTCTGCCATCTTCACAAATGGATGATGGGGACATTAAACGTCTACATTATGAGGTGACTCATGCCTCTGCGTGTATATAAAGACTAGTTTCATTACATTGCTGAAGCCCAAATGTGTTCATCATTTTTGATTCCTTTTTTTCATATGACTGAGCGCAGCAGAAAAGCATTTACACATTTAATGACTGCTGATATATACATGATTCATTGGAAAAGATCAGACTCAAGGAAGATCTGACCTTTTATACAAATGATGTAATGTGTAAAAGCCCAATGGGGCAATTGTTCAATCAGCTAATCTTAGGGTAGGACTTAGGAACTGGGGCATTGTTATAATCCAATGAGATCATATACAACATACGTACACTACAGAATGGTGTAAAACCCAACAGAAAAAATACAGTGATCTTTGGAAACACATTTTGTGATCTTATTTGAGTTGAGTTTTGGTTTGAATGAACTGCAATGATGCAATTAGCCCATGTTTACAAATGCTGAGCAGAAAAGCATCTCAGAATGCATATTATACTCTAATAGTTCATTTAATAAGGCTTCCTGTCAGGAGACAATCCGACAGTATACGCGCTTATACTCACATGTACTCGCACCACAACACTTTTTATTGTTTTCCTAGAAAGGCAAACCACATTAAATTTTATTCTGTACTTTACTCCATGTAGAAATTTGTTTTCTTGTAAAATAACAGGGTGAGTGAATTGAGATACAGAGGATTAAAACCTCAGGGTTTTCTTAACACAGGGTTAAAACCAGGGCAGATCTACAGTAGCATATTGGAAGCTCTTTCTCTCTCTCTCTCTCTCTCTCTCACACACACACACACACACACACACACACACACACACACACACACACACACACACACACACACACACACACACACACACACACACACACACACACACACACACACACACCATTTTGTCCATTTGCCACAGTAAATTCCACCGTCTCCAGACCAACAATGAAAGATTTGGCCACCAACATGGGAACAGTTTTGGAAATGTTTCAACAACCACACACACACACACACACACACACACACAAAGCAGGTATTATTTTCATTTACACACTCACGAGACACAGGCACCATCATTCGCATTTCCAATCCTACTCTTTCACCTGTTATATATACACACA